>NC_079436.1:11517066-11880816 GCF_903798145.1 Danio aesculapii | reverse complement strand
GTGACTGAGCATTCCATCAGCGCTGCACAATGGCCCTTTTCTCCCATCAGCTACCTGTAACGCTACAGTGAGCAGAGCGAGCCTTCAGACACATGCAGTCACTGTGGACTGGAGACACAGGGGACAAAGTAATGTGCTGATTGGGAATTAGGGTTGCAATCGTTCCTGATTAATTTATGAAATAATGAATTTAAAATCAAAAGTTATATCATATTTAACACTAGAACCACCATAGGGTAAATTTTACCTGCGGCTGCTATTCAAAAGATCAACAGATAGTCTCATAGTCATTGACTTTTAGTAAATGTTTGTAATTTAGTGTCCTGGTGTTAAAAATACTTTTTATAAAACCAAATTCTATCATCAACAGGTCAAATTTACACTCTCTTTAATGACTGCAGTTTTATGCTGTTATTTTAGTGCTGCATGTTTTAATATTGTACATTGCTACAGTGCCTTTTGCACCTTTTAGGTCTGTGATGTAATGGATAACAGTTTTTTTTTTATCACCCAAAGCTTATTGGTGTGGTTCACTTATTTGAATTATACATAATATAACCAAACAAATTAATTCATTTTCAATATTGTCACAATCACCAGTGATCTAAACATCATAGATCGCTGGAAAAAAATCACATTCACTCGAACTACAAATCTGCCATTTTATGTACTACAGACCCCAGTCATGCAACACACACACTCACCTGCTCCAAGTCACCATTGATTAGACACTCACAGCTGAAGCTGCTTTTGGACTGATTACTGCACTACATAAGCAGCACAAACACACACACAATGTTGCTGAGTCTTTATAGCTGTATAGTGGCTTGCTTTGCTTTGTTTTGATCCTCGTCTAGTTTATCTGTTTATCCCTGTCTGCCGCCTGCCTTCTGACCATCTGCCTGTTACTTTGACTACGACTCTGGATTGCCCTTATACATCTGTTTGCTTCTGTGTTGATCATTGCTTGCCTTACCATCCTGTTAATAAAACCCTGCATTTTGATCATCACCTCAGTTGTCAGCATCACAGTCCTGTTAAACATATGTTTTACACAGTGGATGCCCTTCCAGCTGCAACCCAGTGCCGGAAAACAGCCATACACTCTCACATTCACATATGCACTTGTGCACTACGGCGAAATTTTGGTAACAAAAACACATTGATCCACCTCATTAGAATCACTTTACCCTAATGGCGGCATATGGGTTTGTTGACTATGGATTTATGTCACAAATTATTAATTAATAAAGTAAGGTTGTGCACTTTATTTGTATCGCATCATATATCTCATATAATGTTGGTATTACTGGGACTAGATTGGCATGGTTGAAGTTTGTATAACAGTTAAATAACAGGCCTCATGTCAGTCAAAATACACTATAGTGTATCACAGAGCTCAGTTATTTGTCCCTTGCTTTTAACAATAAGTACGTTTACATGGACATTAATAATTAGATTTTTATACTATTAAGACAATACTTTGAGTCTACCATGTAAACAGGAATTTTTAAATAATATAAATAATCTGATTAAGTTCATAATCAAACGAAACAGAAATCGAATTAAGCCGATTTTAGTTGCAGCACAGGCATGTAAAAAGAAAACTATTACCGTAATGTACGATGTTGCATTTTGCAACAGGATAGTCTCTACACACACGGCTGTTTGACACTATTCTATGCACCTACCAAGTTTGAAAAGGACCTAAGACACCTGCATCGCAAAATGCTTTTTTTTTTCACATTTGACATGCGGTATCAAATTCCATTAAAACAACACTTCCAGCAGTTATATTCACATCCAATATTTCGTTTGTCAGGCATGAAATGTTCCTGAATGAAAGTGAAAGTGCTAAACTGCAATTAAAGTCAACAAATAAAAAAACGAAATTACATGAAACTCCTGAGGAAATGTGGATAGCGTGGTGACACAATGATGTTAATTCCATTATGAGCTATAACGGGATCATGAAAGGAACATGTAAAACGAAATCATGAAAGGAACATTCAAAAAGCAACTCATGTAAACACTTTAATCAAATTGTGTTCAGATTAAGGCAAATAATTTGATTACTGATGTCCATGTAAACGTAGTCAGTGTATATGCTACTGATATGCTGAGATTTTGTTTATTACACAAAAAATCTCTCATGCAAAAAACACTAGAATACTGACTAACTGTGCATTAACACTAAATGCGGCGAGAGCGTCAAAGTTTGCTCTGTCCGCCCTGGCGACAATGCTGTCTGCCTTCACTTGCTGGCAGACAGCAAGAGCTTCAAAATTCGCTACATTGATCATGCATTTAAAGGGGCTGTTGCAGCAAATCAGTTATAATCCTGCATAAAAACTTGCTTTCTAGCATGAAAATGTTGTTGATCAAATGTATTTAACTATGGAAGATCAAGTTGTTGTTTGTGGTGTGGCTTTGCTCCACTTATTTGATATCGGTCCATGTGTGAAATATTCTACAGCAGCAATACTAGCATGTAATACAATCGTTATACTTAGCATGAGATTAAATTTTTTTGAGAAAAAAACAGTAATGCACATCAACTTGCCAGTAACTTATTTTAATGTATGTCCCTGTAAGAAAACATTGTAAATAATTGGAAATGCAGCGACCGCATTAATTAAACCCTTGGGAACAACTGTTATTGGAACCAAAGTTCACAGGACTGTATTCTCTGGTCTCCTCTTAAGCGGTGGATGTCTAAATTTTGACTTGTTGTCGCCGAACCACGTCATAGCTCGTTACCATTAAGTTGACTTGATTTCAACTCTCCACAGTGCCAACAATGGCAAACACGTGCCACTGCTTGACGCTTATTAACGCCGGCTCCCATTGAGAATGAATGACTTCTGGCCACTTTGACGCTCTCTTTGCTTTTGGTGTGAATGCACAGTAACACTTTGGATTGGACGTTGGATTGTTACTAGATTCCAGCGACAAGTAATTTGTCTGTCCTCACCAAACACAACGTAAGAAGACAAAAACATGTAAATACTATATAGCAAAAGTGTCAAACTTCCTGGAGGGTTACAGCTCTGCACAGTTTAACTTTGCCCTAATAAAACACACCTGGTCACACTAATTGGGTCCTTCAGTCTTGTTTGAAACCTACAGGTAAGTGTGCTGAAGCAGGGTTGGAACAAAGCTCTGCAGGGCTGCGGCAAGTTCAAGTTTAACATCGCTCCTACATTATATAGCTATTCAGAAGCATAGAATTATGCACTCAAAATGCATTATGCAAATGCATTATTGCACTTTTGCCTGCTACCAAATAGTAATGCTTAAAATCAATACATATTAAATGACTTTAACATTATTAAAAGTACATAGGCAACTGAGTGACTGACCTTATTGGTTTGCACTGAGTCACATCTCTGACTTTCATTTTCAAACTGTTTGCTAGATATTTTATTTAAGATCTGAGGTCAGCTGTAGATTTTAGTATGGCAATAAATGTCAAGATAAATGGTATTCAAACACTGGTAGTATTAAACACTGAATAATGCATATACAGTACACTGTAAAAAGTCATTCTGTGGCCTTTTGGATTTCATTAATATTAATATGTACACTTTATTTAATAAAATTAATTTCCTTATCTTAGGTCATTTTGTGCTTTGAAATGAATTAAAACTGTCTGTAATAAAATCTAATCAATTTTATTATAGGTATTTAGCTGTTATTTTTTTAATAATTTCAAAAAGAGAAAATATTGATTATATCCAACGTGATTAAAATGAGCATTTTCAAATTGGCCAGGGGCACAATGTGAGTATGTTTAGCTGGAGAAACGCTGCCCTCGCCAGATACACGAGTGATGAGCGCCCGTCATGACCTGGAGCTGGACATCTCGGCAATTGTCAAAGGACATTTTTAAATACGCACCATCTTTATAAATAAACCGAATATTTGAGTTTTTAACAACTACATTCTCGCATGAACAACTATTAAAACTTTATTTCATGGTACATTTAAAGCAGTATTTGATTATTGTATTGGTTCTGTTCAGTACTTGTGTGAGATTGAATCAGATTGAACCATCTTTGGATTGAACTGTTTGCTGGGGGTTCGGGGATCTTTTTATCGCACGTGTTCAAAAGGTTATACTCATCAACATGTAATTAGTGAGTTATAACGAAATGCTAATCAATCATGTTGTTTTACGATATTATACAAAAAGGCAATCGCTTTCAGAACTCTTACAATTCACTTAAGGGAGCCGATTCCTAAAACCGAACCGAATCACTCGACTCGTAAACAACACCTACTCTCCCTTCACCAGACAACGCACAAGGCCCGCACTGTGAACTTGTTGTGGTCTCATCCAAACGGATTTATCGGTAAGTGTTGAAATGTCCAACTTTGTCAATTAAATGATTGTTTTATAGTTCTGTACAGCATGTAAATTTAGGTTCTTTCGTCACGTTGTTCATTAACAGACGGTTTGAGCGCGCCATTTTATAAACGAAGTTACTAGAAGGAGTTTGTAACGTTAATGCTAATTTTGAGGTATTAGAGACTGTTTGAGTTTTTAAAAAGGCAATTTTCTGTTAACTCAGTGTTAACTGTGTTCTATTTCAGCACAACATTGAGTTAAAGTGACCACAGAGGTTTAGTGAGCACTGAGGAATAAAGTAAGCAAGGTAAGCACTGGCCTTCACTTCATTATGACCATCATTTTCAAACCAAAACAAACATGATATTGTTTTAACAATATTTACTAATTAGAACTTATTGTATAGTGTCAAAGAGGCAGAGGAGACACATCAACCAGCAAGTGTGTATCAGAAAAATTACTGACTATGAATGGATCACTGTCTAGGTTGCAAGCAGGATATACATGCTACAGTTAAGTATTTCAGCTACAACATGTTAAATCACAGTAACCATATTGCCATTAATTGTAACTTCACAGGATAATATAGGTAATTCTACAAGAGAATACGGTGCAATCCCAGAAAGGGGCCTTACTATCTACCTTGAAGTCACATGGCTGTAATTTCACAGTAATTTAACGTTAGTGTAGAACAAATCACGAGAGGGGTCTGGATGCAGACCTGGTGCAGTGCAATATGTGCTGCATCCAGTGCTTTTTAATGGGTGCACCTAACCCCACCCCTAACCCTACCCCTCACAGTGACGTCTCTCGCTCCATTGAGTGCATTGTGTCTGACATTCCATCTCAGCTTGCATAATAAAGGCTGCATCCAGGTACTATTGCAAATCACAGTGGCTTACTGTGAACGTAATACAATTATTAGTCAGTAATTTACTGTTAATTTAGGGTAAAATATTTTAGTGTATCAAAAAACCTCATGTAAACATTTTATTCTGTCATTTCGTTTTTTAAGGTGAGCGCTGAATTATCAGTGATTCAGCATCTACATTTAATAATGTTAAAGAGGTTTAATATGTATTAATTAGATTATAAACCTTACCATTTCGTTAGAGTGCAGTGAGTGCACTATTCTGTGCTTCTGAATGGCTGTATTTAAATTTCTGTCATGTTTTGTCTTTAGCTAACAGCCAAATTGCTTATCACTAGGCCCACACAGAATCTCGGAATCTGTGCGCGCAGAATTCCGCAGATTTTCCACAGATTTTCTCAGATTTTTAGCCCATCATTAATTTTGTTTATTTAGTTGAGTAAATGTGTGTAAATCTATATTTATTCAGTTTTTAAATTCATTACAGTAATATTATTGACTAATATGAAAATGTTCATCTGATTTATGTACAATGCAGTTTGTAAAGTAATATTTTCTGTCTTTCAGTAGAGATATTATATGAGAGACTTGCTTTGTTTACCAAATAATGTGAATCTAACTGGATTTGCATTTTAAACATTAAATAAAAGTAAAAAAAGATAATATTTTTTATTTCACATATTAAGGTTTTAGTTCTGATACTCCCAAAATAATTCATCAGAAATCCGCAGATTTTTACCAAAATTCTCCGCAGAAATAGCAAAAAACGTCCGCAGATTCCGTCTGGCCGTAATTATCACTGCAAATCTCATTACGTAGCAATTTGTTAGGACACAGTCTTACAATGTAACCTTCTGACCTAGTGTTTACGTTTGTAATATTTAAATAATTTGCTAATTAATAAACGCATCATGTGGAACTAGAGGTCGCATACTTTGAGAGCCTTCCTGACTGACTGAATGAATCAAATACACAGTTTTCCACCAAAGCAACCCAGAATGCTGAAATATAATTGGCTAAACTGGCACTGGGTGGGTTAAATGGACTAAAACAAAGACAGACGTTCTGGCACAGAAAAGCACGTTTTTTAAAGCAGAATATCTCACTTGAGAATTGTTTTTCAGATAAACAAGAATGTTCACTTTGCATGTTGTGGTATTTTTATGCTTTAGAAGAGTCAAAAACTTACATACAGCACCTTTAGGTCCTTATCAAACCCAATTATTCTCAATAAGTGTCATGAACCAGGAAGGCTGGACTATGGCTGATGTTTACATGTTACATGGGAAAATACATTCAGATTTTTATTTCAAGTGCAAAACTCTAAACTTGCTAAAATAGAAGAACAGTGTAAAGCAAGGATAAACATTGGCACTGCTTTATAAACTGCTCAAAATAATCAAGGGAACACTTAGGTTACGCTTACACTGTCAGGTCTTGATGGCCAGTTTCGATTTGTTGCCTACAATATATCAGATTTTTTTGCCTGTCTGTTCACACGTTCTTTTAATTGTGACCCATATCCGATTCATGTGTTTACGCTTGCCATACAATTTACAATGTTGCACATGGGTAAAGGCGGGTTCTAGCATCTGTGCCACACTAGCCATGATGGAAGAAATTCTCGCTTTTAGCTCTGAGAAATATGCGAAGTTCGTTCAACAAATGATTTTGAGGTGGAGGAGGAGGGAAAGGGCCGTCATCACAGCTTGCACCTGTGTTGGGTATATATGGTGTAACATACAGTCTGGAGGTGAAATTGCATTGCGACCCCTAAAAGGGTCTGAGTTCGTTCTAAGTGAGTTTATGACACCTGGTGCCAGCAAGTCTGCCAGTGAAAGTCACTCTGTGACATCTTATCTACCAAGATGCTGGCCAGAGCTAGAGTTGTCCCATCTTCAAAGACATTCCAAAGAAAAAAACCCTCCATCTTGACACACACACACCCACCCAAAGACACACGCTATTGAAATGGACTCATTAGAAATCTGAAAATTCAGCTCAAAGTACATTTAATGTGTTTGTAAACTTTTGTATTCTCTTCCTTAATTTCACCTTTAATTCTTACACCTGTTATTTTAATTTAATTTAATTTTATTATTTATTTTATTTCTTACACGCTCTTATTAAGACATTAGACAAACTAAGAATGCATAAACTATGTTTTATGTATTTCTAAAATAGTCAGGTTTGGTGTCATTCTTCTCCATAATTCTACAACTCATGATCTAAGACATAGGATGATAACTTGTATGCTTGGTGTAGTTTCAAACCATGAGTTAAAGTTTTGTCTGTCTGTCTTGGGACTGTACACACCAGCGAGGAGAACAAAGGAAGTTTCCCGTGTGACTTTTCCTCTCACGCCATTGGTCAGTCAGGAGAGACAAGTGTCCCTGACTCACCTGACTCACCTGAGCCCACGTTTTTTAATTTCCGGCAAATTAAACTCAGTTTAAAGTTTGCGTCTCGCGTATCCTCCGATCTGCGTTGCAAACTCCAAGCCAACGATAGGACTTCTAAAAAGACTTCAAAGCATCAGAGAAACTTGCACAATATGAGAGAGACAGACCCACTAAATTCAGGTATTTAGTCGTGCGTTATGCTGAGCCTCTTTTCCAAAAATGTGTTTTTATAGTCTTGATGGTTCTTAGTAGTTGTGTGGACCAGAGTTAGACTTTCCATTATTTTATCTACATTTTTTTATTTCCTCGCTTTCTTTTTTTATGTTTTTGTTGTTATGTTTGTATTTTTTATATGTTTTTTTTTTTTATAAACTAGTCAATAAATCACACTATATAGCCATGTTGGATTGTCTTTCTTTTGCCTCACAGAAAAGGTCACTTTAATGATAGACCCTTGCTACAGCTTATTAAGTTTACGAAAACTTTTAAACAATTCATCTACTTCACAAGAAGTAGTTAGAATTCCCTTTCTAAATAAATAAATAATTACAGAGTTTGCTCAGACGAGCGGGCGAAGTCATTGTTATATTTATTTTGTTAAATTAACTATAAGTTAATTCTGAATATTAATAACTAATAAAAACTTGTTATTATTAATCATTAATATTCATAAATTGAGCTAATTTTGCTGTAATGGTGTCCTTTGTGGGTACGAGAGAGATGTCAGGTCTGGTAGGAGCAAATTGTGGCGACTGACCACTTTCCTCCTCCATGTTTCCTCTGCTGTTGTTGTTTACCACGTCGGTGTCTCCACACATACTTTTTCCTCTACGTCATTAAACCGCAGACTACATTGTCACAAGTTTAATGACATACAAAACGGAACACCTGAAATCTGATCTGCCTGCCATTTTTTCTCATTTTTAAACAGTCATAGAACAGATCTGATCTGTCACATATGAGCAAAAAATCGGAATCAGGTCACATTTAACTGGCAGTGTAAACTGGGTCTTAAACAACACAATGTAACTCCAAGTGTTCCCTTTATTTTTTTGAGCAGTATATTAATATAGGCACTACAAGAAAGCTTTTAAAGCTTTTAAAACTAATTTGTCAAAAGAATTTCTTGACTGTAAGCTATCTTGAATTCATGACAAACTTTTATCTCGAGAACACTCTCTTGCACTTATCACTTAACATGCACAATATTATTCATGACGTTACATGTTTCATCTTGCAGACATCTTAATTACGGGTTCGCAACCACACGTCAACTCCATGAATCATTGGTTTGATCTAGTTTTTATTTTTGCCCTACCGCAGGGACCTCAATTATCCACAGCAGGACCGTGTGACATTTAAATACAAAACCAAAATCGCAGTGGATATTCAGTGCATCTGCGTAAATGCAGGTTGTCACCCCGCCTCCTTATGAATTCCCCTCAACTACTCGGCTCTCAAAGCGGAGGATTCAAGAGTAATTAGAGTTAAGAAAGTAAAGTCGCTGGAGATGTGGCTTATGATTTAATTCTTCTCTTGCATGGGGCCTTCAGCGCTGCACACTGATTAAAACAAACAAACTAAGCTGTTGTGCATTCACCTTTCTCCACACTCATTCCTTCAGAGGTTTTCAATCAATACACTCACATTAGAGACCCCGACACATGCAAGAAAGTCAATATCACACAGGAACAAACATGCCCATTAACACATACACCCTCGGGAGACGTGAGAAAAATGTTCATTAAACTTGATTTAAAAGACAACTACATTTAATGTGACAATGAAACACAACTTTAAGTGTATCAATAATGCAATCGCAGAAATCTGTCACTTAAAAAAGAAATATTTGCAGTGTCATTCCCTATTTTGAATTCAAACTGAGATTTCCTGGGGATAAAATGGGTAATTAAAGCCATTATCATCCCTGAATGGGCCCAACCTGCAAATCACAGATGTCCACACATTGATATTCGAGAAAAAAAAAAGAATGCAGGTATAAATCAGACACCCCATCTGGGTATATTATAGCAATTATCGCAATAGCTATGTTTTTGCTGCCTAGAACACAAAAAGCTGGATGAATTCAATTATTTCCTTCTTCAATCATAATTTATTATTTTATCAAGCCCATATATTGTTGAGAGGTCTTGTTGGGGAAGAGCATCAGAGGTAATATAATGAAATTTCACCACTGAAATAAACATTAGCATTGATTTTGAATGTTGTCTGCATGCCTGGACTCCTTTAAATAGCACAACACTTCACACACTTTAAATAATTCAAAGTCTCCAAGATGTCTACAGCCTCCATACTCTGTTCACAACAACACTTATTTTATAACTACATTATATAAAATTAAAGTTACAGCTCAAATGATTCTCTTTTGAAAGACAATAATATTTGACATGTATATGTTTCCATCCACCTATTTTTATGCACATTTTGAAGATGTGCATAAAAATAGGTCGATGTAAACACCAAGATGTGCATAAAATAATGATGCGCATAACTGAGTAATAATATTAATAATAAGGTGACACAGTGGCGCAGTAGGTAGTGCTGTCGCCTCACAGCAAGAAGGTCACTGGTTCGAGCTTTGGCTGGGTCAGTTGGCGTTTCTGTGTGGAGTTTGCATGTTCTCCCTGCCTTCACGTGGGTTTCCTCCAGGTGCTCCGGTTTCCCCCACAGTCCAAAGACATGCGGTACAGGTGTCCGTAGTGTATGTGTGTGAATAAGTGTGTATGTGTTTCCCTGTGATGGGTTGCAGCTGGAAGGGTGTCCGCTGCATAAAACAAATGCTGGATAAGTTGGCGGTTCATTCTGCTGTGGCGACCCCAGATTAATAAAGGGACTAAGCCGAAAAGAAAATGAATGAATGAATAATAGTAATAATAATAATACATTTTATTTGTATAGCACTTTTCTGTAACTCATAGTGCATGAGTTTCACAAACAACAAACAAACAAGCATTGTAAAATAAACCAAATAAACAAATGTATAGACAAATAAAGCAAAATAAACAGCAAATATATACTCAGATAAAAGCATACATGCACATGCATATGCATATATCTACACAAACACACACAGAACAGTCCTTTCATATGCATATACGTGCACACACTGTACTTTCACACATACATACACCTACACATAAAATGCATACACTTTGCATACTGTTATATTTATATGCAATTTTAAACAGGTGGGTCTTACTGTGCTTTTTAAAAACTTGAATGCTGGGGGATTCATTTGGGGAATTTCATTTGGGAGACAATTCCAAATTTTTGAAGCATAGTGACAAAAATGGTGCCACCAGATCACATCAGATTTACAGAGTGAAATTCTAAAAGTCCAGTCCTAGAAGAGCGTAGCAAACAGTTTGGATTGTCTCTCAACAAGCAGTCAGAAATGTAAGAAGGTGTTATGTTGTGCCTTATAAACTAATAAAAGAATCCTAAAATCTACCAATTGGGTGCACTGGTAGCTAGTGTTATTCTATTAATGCTGGTGTAATTTGTTCTCGTTTCTTCAATTCCATTAAAAGGATAAACTTTTTATTTCATAAGAAAATATGCGTATGATCTGTGATGGAAACACTTTTACCGAACAAATTTTAGTATGCGCATAAAAAAGTCATGTGATTTTCTTATAAGAGTTGATAAAAATGTGTGTGAATGGACAAACCAGAAGGTTGAGCACATTGTTAAACATCTAAAATGTTTTTTTTTTCATTCTAAAACACCTTAATCCTTTCAGTATTAGTGTTATTATTTTATTAATTACCTCCAGAATTAAGAACATCTGTGCTTAGCGTCTCACGCCTTCAAACACTGCCACGCATTCATTGCATGTCAGCATGGTCTTCTGAGGTGCAAATCATTTATTAAATAAGGAAAAGATTCACGCAGATTCTCCAACCACAGCAAATTCCGTTTTTACTTTTAATATTGGCGCCAGTTAATCAGGAAGTAACGATTTTGTTGTCTTTGAGTCATTGGATGGAAACACAACTTTATTTGCACGTCTTTTATGCGATATTCCTGTTTTGCGCATAAATTTAATTTGCATCTTTGGATGGAAACATAGCTACTGACAGTTAAGACATACCAAAGAAAAGAAGAAAAAAAAAGACTAATGAGTGATTTCCAGTTGAAGATTTGGGCATGATGGAGCAATGATCTGAGTGTGTTATTTGTTTACTGTACACAGTTTTCAATTGATTGTCCCCTTTAAGGCCATGTACTGGTAACAGTTTATTTTGATGATCCATTTGATTATTAGCAGACATTTAACTGACTATAAGAAACTTTGCAAGTACATGTAAACTTAGGCCCAATCCCAGTTCTATTTTCGAACCCCTACCCCTTCCCCTTGTTTCTTAAAACCGAGTGTTGAAGGGGAAGGGCTTCAAATTCAAAATGTACCCCTAAGAATTGGGACACCACTACAGCACCTGCACATGTCATCAGATGTCATCGCGATCTCTTTCTTCATATGAGATCAGACGATGGCGACTGCTGTAGTTAATCCAGTTGTGTTATTTTTTGGTTCTTATCTCTCTAGGAAATTACTGAAGGCATATATTATGTTATCATAACGATCTAATGTGGCAATAAGATCGTAATGTACTGTGTATTTACACAGTGGCCATATTCATCAATGTAAACACACAAAAACAACATGAACATTATACCAGACACTGTAAAAAGTCCATTTCCAGCCACTAGGCTATTCTGACAGGGTACGCGAGTATCATCAAGTGTTGTGGGACTGCTATACAAGAGTTATGATTATGGATTATAGATTGCGAAATTTAGTGGTTTTTATTTTAGCTGATTTTTTTTAAAGCATGATGGTAAAACACAAACACGGTTATGGATATATTAAAACATATGTTTGTTTGTTGTAAAAATTCATAATAATGACAAAAAATACTAATTTGTGGATCTCCTTACTTCCGGGTGCAACTACCTGCCGTTGTACCTGGTGTATTCTGGAAAATTTTCTTATCCCTTCGTATCGAGTGTGGTCCTGAAAAATCATCGTTCGAAGGGGTATCTACCCCTTCCCCTTAGCCCTAAGCCTTCAAGCTAAAGAGAATTGGGACACTCCTACCCCTTCACGGGATCGCGCAAAACGAGAGGCAGGGGTAAGGGGAAAGGCTAAGGGGTAGAATTGGGATTGGGCCTTACACTAAGCCTAACCTTAACTCCAACCCTAACCCTAACCTAACAGTCTACTTATAATCTAATTAGAATTAGTTGGCATGTAGATGCAATGTAACTTAAATTCAACAAACGGACCATCAAAATAAAGTCTGACCCGTGTACTCATCAAACATCAAAGGAAAAAGAGGTTGGATTTATAAACATTTATGACTTTAGCACATTTATTCACAATTACCTCAGAAACAAAGAAAAAAATTAGAGGGTGTTAGTGGGCTCGGGGGAGGCAAAAGAAGGACTGCTATGGCAAACTTTACTTAGCATTTAATCTAAACGATAGCATGCTTTTTTAGCTATTCATTTTACTTTTCCTTAAAAGTCCTTGCAAACAAGTCTGTGCTGCCACTTTGGGGCTAGCCTTAGGGATTATATTCTGTGTCCGCAGGTTCGCATGGGTGCACACAGCAGATGTGACGTCATCATGATGTTGGTGGAAGTTTGTTTTGGGTGCAAGTGACATCATTTTGGCTCACAGGGGGCACAGAATATTTTGAAACTACGTGTACAGCTCCGCATCTGAAGATGCACAACTTGAAGCCTAGTCTGGCCGAGCTGGGGGATTTCTATGTGCAACACCTTTAGAAATCCAAAACAACCGTCTCATATGAAATCCCTGAGGCTTCTTTTGAAGCTTTGAGGGAAAAGAATGCATATATATTTGTACAGAGGTTGTCCAATGCTTTTTAAATAAATAGTTTTTTATTTTTATTGTGTAAAAGGTTTTGAATTAAGTACGCAGTTAGCTTGGATATTTATAACATAGGCTAAGTTAGTCATTTAAACAAATTTATTAAAAGGAAGCATTTTTATGTGTGTCTTCCAATATTACCCACAACCTACTCATTTTATATGAATCAATTAATTTTATATTGATTATATATTGATTTCTAGCTAAATTCATAGGCTGCATCCGAAATCACCTACTAGTCAGTAGGTACTACATTTGAATTTGAATTTACTAAACGTCTGTTAGAAAAGTAAGTTCTATACAGTATGAATGTGGGTAGTATAAATGGAACTCGGACATACTACATCCGCCGTTTCTCATTATCACATGACCCACCTGCGTCGGTTGCATCACTTCACTCTCATCCATGAATTCTCACACATGGCATCATGGGATAGTGTAGCTGCATTGGATGCACACTTCATAATCTTGCCGGAAGTAGTAGGTCATCTAAATACTTCTCGCATACTGTTTTTCGAATTCTATGAATTCAGACATACTTCTCGGCTCGCGTAATATTTTAGCGTACTATATAGTCATTCATATAGCAGCTCCATTTACTGACTTCTTCTTCACCACTTTTTCATCATGATAGTTACTCCAAGTCAACCTTTGTTGTTACAAATAATAGTACAATGGTGAGCATGTCAAGTATAAAAGCCTTCACAACACACACACACACACACACTCAGTGGAGGCTCCTGCTGCAGACCCAGGTGAAAGTAGAAATCAGCCTTAAGGGTCCCCAGCGGGCTGCGAACATAGGGCCATTCAGAGTTTTCTGATTGACACAGCGTTGGCCCCTTAGTGTTGGCCCTACATCTAGCCCACAGGAATCTCTCGCTAGGCCTACACAGGGCCTGCACTATAATCAACAACAATAAATCTGCTTTAGTATAAATACTTCTCAATTCAATCATTACACATCTGGATTCAATTGTTTTCATAATGCCATTGCAGCCTCTGTGGCTATATTCAATCCAGGTTCATCCTGAAAATGTACGTATATAAATTTCTGGAGAGTGCTAAATATGTCGTAGGAGTTATGTTTATTTGCAGTTTTTGTTTTCGTGAATCCATCAGAGGCCGCTATGTACCTTTTTTCTGATCTCAAATTTCTCTTGCGAGTGCAATTCGCAGCTGCTGTTCTCGTGTAAATCCACCAGAGGCCGCTGTCAACTGAATGACTGACTGATCGATCGACTGACCCACCCTTTCTTCCCTAAGCCCAACCAATTGTGTTTTCAAATTCACAGATTGACCAGTCCCCCCACTTCCCTAAACCCAATCGGCAGTTTTAAAAAACAATCCAAAAAAAGAAAAGCCCTCGCCTGATTTGTACCACATTTTCAAATTCTACCAACTTCTCACCCTGTTATTTACTTGTTTATTTTATTTTTTGGCTTCTGTTTTTGTCTTCCCTACTTTCTGCAACGTTCTTGACCAGAGTTGAACCCTGTCATCAAATGTATATAGGGCTACGTTTTCAGAATGAGCCTGTGTTGGCTTTACTTATGGTGAGGACTAGTTAATACTTATGTAATGGAATGAAATTAAAATAGGTCTGATTTTACTTTTGTAAGAGGCTTGTAAGTGTAATTTTAAATGAAACATGTAAATAACTCTATTCTGCTTAATTTGTTGTAACTTTGTGACATTTTTAGTTCTCCATTTTTTTTTTGGGTGGTTTAACCCTTTCATGCATGAATTATGAAAAAAACATTATCTGGATTTTTTTATTATTATTTTTATAACTTTAATATGACACTAAACTTGAAATCCATTTTCATTTTTACTAAATTTTGTTTTATTTAAAAATTAATTAACAGTCCACATACATGGACACCATGCAACAAATGTGTAAAATGGGGACATAAAGACATAGCTGACAATATGGAATATTGTGTTTTTTTTAATGGCCTGTTATTATATTCATATCAGCTCATTTATTAAAAACAATAATAGTACAATATAATAACAATAAAACACATATTGTAGGAAAAATAATAATAGTGGTTATATATATGTAGACATATTTGCTGTATGGGTATGCTATTTTCTGGCACATACTCATCACTGCTGTCACTGCCACTGTCCTCTGGAATATTCTCAATTATTCTGTACTAACTTATTGACCTATTCTTTTCCTGTTTAGAAGGCAAAATGCAAATTTGTATCCATATGATTGTGTAAAACAGCCATTTAATGCTGTAATATGTCATTTTAAATTTATGTTAAGATATTTGTTAAATGTCTGTTTTATTACAATATAAGACAATTTATAACATTTCTGAAAAAATAGAATAGATAAACTAGCATGTTACTGAAAAAAAGGAGTTTTATGCAATCTGACTCCTCTCTTGCATGACGTCCACATAAGTAAACAGTTGGTTTTTGGTGAATAAAATTTTATTTTATAAATTGCTAACATATTTATCATACTTAAATCTATCATACGTACATATTATTTTTTCCTCAATCGACCTCCTTGAATACAAGTTTTTTACATATGCCTGAGGCATTTAGCACACGGCCATTACAGTCAGCCATCTTGGATTAATGATGTCATCAAGCAAAGAATAACTGGAATGCAAGAGAATAGCCACTGTGACAATACTGCTGACAGTCTACTGACACTGCCCTCAAGTGGTTTGGAGAAAATTACCATGATTAATGAACCTTAAATTAAGTTTAATTAACTGTCCACAAATGTGGACACCATGCATGAAAGGGCTAATTAGCACAGACCAAAACATGTTTTTTTGCAATTGATCATTTTCAGCAGCAGTAATCTATGAGGCGCCGTGTAGGATTTAAATCAGACTTCGCTTATCAACACATACATAAAACACGTGCATATACACCTATACTATTGGATGTTTAAAACAACATATATGAAACTTGTACAAATACATCTAAACTTGACGCATGCATACACCCACATTAACACGCACATACATATAAACTCCATCCTCAAGTAAACACCCACATTAACATGCACATACAGATAAACTAGCTGCATGCAAACACACCTGTACACTCGCGCATACAGTATATGTAAACTCGATCCTCACATAAACACCCACATTAACATGCCCATACAGATAAACTTGCTGCATGCAAACACACCTATACACACTCGCATATACATATAACTCGATTCTCGCATAAACACCCACATTAACACGCACATACATATAAACTCGCAGCATGCAAACACATTTATACACACTCGCACATACATAAACTCGATCCTTGCAAATACACCCACAACAACATGCACATATACACATACTCACTGCAAACAAACACACCTATACTGGCATTTTATAGGCCCAATGCCTAAACTAAATGCGTGTATAAACACCCAAATAACACTCGAGCAAACATACAAAATAAAATTCACAAACACGTTTATTACGAATCAGGATATTGCAAAGCTTATGAAATAGAATGCGATTAATAAAGGTATTAAACCTGTTAAATTATGGACATATTTTATATAAATTAATATAAAATATTAGTCTATATAAATAGACTTTATAAAATATATAAGACATATTTTTATTTTAAACCTTTTTAATTTAATTAGGTAATTACATACGCAAATATAAATGGACAGACAGAACCCTTTAAGGAAATTCAAGTTAAAAAGCAACCAGAACTATGAATATACTCAAACAATAAACTCCTCTTTTCTATTGTAAATCTTAATGTAGCCTACACCCTTCTTGTTTTGTTTTTTTAATTATTATAATTAATAAGGTTTTTATATGTTTTTACAATGTGGATGTCATAATTGCAAGATTTGGTATCATTTTGATTGTTAATTATTCAGCATATACAAAAAAAGCACTGATTAAAAGTCTCTGTTCATCACATTGATCAAGTTAACCCCCACGAACCAGCTTTATATACCCTCTGGACACTCTGTTTCTGTTTAATAACAACTACTTATATTTTTACAGCGGCTGGCATCCAGCGTTTTGATGCATTAGCCTGTTTATTAGTGAGAGGAAAACCCACTTAAAAAGTGCATTCCTGCTCCCTACTGGACATAAGTGTGTATCGTAACCCATGACGAATAGTGACAGCAATAATAAAACAAACATAAAAAAATAATATTAAACAAACATATTTTATTCTAAATAATTACTTACGCAACCTTATGTTTATTAAACCCACAGCTTTTCAATAATTTAATTGCATAATAAACCTTTAATTTTGCGGGAGCATTCCTTAGCATTATCTTTTTATATTTTTTATAATTAACATAATCTATTTTCATTAATAAACAGATCTAATTCCACGATTAATTATTTCTGTGTCCTAAGCTTTGCAGTAACATAGATTGATGACAAACAATGATCTTGTTCATTTTGCTCAAAGGACTATTAAGTTGAAATTAAACTACATCCTGTCAATGTGAAATAACTTCCTTTCGCACTGAGAATTCATGCATATACACATGTAAAATCGCTTGCATATATGTATATACATAACTAACTGTATATATGATTGTGAATTTTATTTTTTTATTTTTTGTTTGCACACATTCAGTTTACATTTATATGTGAGAGTTTATAGGTGCATATGCAATTATAGAGTTTATATGTATATGCGAGTGTGTATAGGTGTGTTTGCATGCTGCGAGTTTATATGTACTGTATGTGCGTGTTCATGTGGGTGTTTATGCAAGGATCGAGTTTATATGTATATGCGAGTGTGTATAGGTGTGTGTGTGTGTGTTATTGTGGGTGTTTATGCGAGGATCGAGTTTATATGTATGCGCATTCGTACAGGTGTATTTGCATGCAGCAAGTTTATATGTATGTGCGTGTTAATGTAAGTGTATGCATGCGTCAAGTTTAGATGTATTTGCGCAAGTTTCACATATGTTGTTTTGAACATCCAATAGTATAGGTGTAAATGCAAGTAATTTACAAGTAAATTTTAAAATAAGCGAAGTTTCATTTAAATCCTACACGGCGCCTCATAGTAATCAACAAAAGCTTTGTTCAGTTCAGTGTTTACCTTCTGCTATCCATCATGGCCGACTGATGATGCGTCTTGAAAACTCTCACTAAATCTATACTTTTACTGCTGGTGTCACTATCAGGATGACAGATTTATGCATTTTTAAAGTCATATTATTTCATGTACTTTGTGGATTACTTTCTCCTCCAATTTTTGAAGAAGAAATGCCCTTGAGAATCAATAGTACACTTGACAAACTTCTTAAAAGTACTTTTTAGCATGGCTCAAAAAGCATCAGGCTCATTCTGCTGTGGTAAACATACAGTGGATTTGGCCCAGAGCCACAGCATTAATGAAAGCCCAGGAAATCCTGAGTTTAGTGAGACTTCAGAGGTGCATGGATGGGCTCTTTTATCTCTCTGTTTGGTGGAATGGGCATCCTGTAGGCACTCAGAAAACGAGAGCTTGTTACAGTCGGCACTGCTCGACAAGCACATCTTTATTCTTAGAACAAGCTCCGCTATAGTGTCTCTATAGTATCGCTGACTCCTCGCTGGCGAGACAGACAACTTTTGAAGTCTTTTGAAGATTGTTTTGTATTTCGCAAACTAAATAAATCCAAATAATCACTGTTTTGAGGAAAACACACACACAGAGCTCCAGTCGCTCAAGTGTGGGAGGTATATATAGCAGGCTGTTCCTCTGTTTCTGTTCATTAGCGCACAGCTCTCCTGATCATTACTACCCATCATCGCTACTCATCCCCTCCTTGAGGGCCATTCACTCTGACAGCGAGGCCGTGGAGGCTAGCCTAAGGAGGTCTACAACACCTGGAGAAAGCCATCAATTTGACGTCTAAATGGATTGGCTGAAATTTCAGTTGTGCCATCTTTGCTTACAGGTGCTTCTTTCAATAGCCAGTTCAGATGCTAACAATAACCAAACATTGGTTGAGTCTGTGATTTTGTGAATTAAACTAATGTTAAAAATCATACCAAAAATAACCAATGAAAATTAGTATAAATGATATCTCCAGTGAACTGTTGATTTGTTTTTATTCGAATATGATCAAGTGTAACCAAAGATTATTGAATACACAAGACACTCATATAGTTTAGAATGGGGAAATGTGTAACGGTCAATATGGACGCTCTAGCAAAGGAAGCCTTCCCTTCATGTAAGGGAGCTAATTGGTGAACGTTTAAGACTAACAATTACCTGGAAAGGGGCTCAGTCCAGACATGTGTTTTTTATGAGTTCCAGCAGATTTGTTATTAAAAACCCTTCCGGGTCAGAATGCATTTCCAATGTGTCTGGGACCGCTACAGACTGGTTTATACTTCTGTGTCGAGTGATCGCTGTGACCCACTGGATCTGCCTTGCACGTAGCCGTGCATTTATACTTCTGCATGCTGTTTGTGTTGCTCTGCAATAACACTTCCGAAACGCTAGCTGGCAGTAGGATTTTATGTTCCTCTGTGTCGAGTTTCTTTGCGGGTGTTGTTTTTTCTGAACGCTACCTTAATGTACAAGTAGCTAAACAAGCGACTTGCTTATTCAGAGGCGGGAACCGGTGGATGTGCAACAACTTTAATCATAGGTAAACACAAAACAAAAGTTTCCATCTGGACCTCCTTCACAGGACTCGACACTTGTAAACACTTGCTCCATCAGGCTCGGGGATATCAGCACCGCCCACACTCGTCACAGCTACCAAGCCGACCAATCACACAGCTTGTGCTATGCATCGCTGCAACATGTATTTGGCTTGTATTTAACAGGCACAAATAAACTACATCTAAACTACAATAAAGCACATCACACCTGTACTGGATTTCCTACACTGGCTACCAATCCAGTTTAGAATTCAGTACAAAGTACTGTTGAATGATTTTAAATCCCTCCATGACCTGGCCCCTGAGTATATTTTTGAGCTAATTAATATACACCAACCCATGAGATCTCTTCGCTCTAAGGATTAACTCTATTTCAAGTTCAACGATCTCACTTAAAATGTCGAGGTGATCGAGCTTTTTCAGGAGCAGATCTTCAACTCTCCATAAGAACATTTCAGAGGTCACTTTTAATCATGTGTTTTGAGTTTATGTACTTTGGTTACTTGTATGTTTGCATGTATTATGTGTTTTTATGCACAGCACTTTGGTACCCATTGTGGTTGGTTAAATGTGCTCTAGAAATAAATTGAGTAGACTTGAGTTGAGTGTAGTTATGTTTTTCAAGAGGTACGCCTCAGCATCAGTCACGGTGAGGGTTACGCGACCGCATGAAGGCTGTGCCGCACTCTACACATGCGCTCAACGCAGAAGTATAAATCAGCCTTAAGCCCCAAACATAAAACAAAAAAAATTACTGATAATAATAATTCCTTACATTTTTATAGCGCTTTTTTATAATCTCCTCATCCACCACCAGTGTGCAGCATTCACCTGGATGATGTGATGGCAGTCATATTGTGCCAGACCACACACCAACTGATTGGTGGAGAGGATCCAACGTCTCATCGAGCAGTATAAAGTCCCCATTAGGGCGTTAGGACCCACACATACCGCAGATTGAGCACCTCCTGCTGGTCTCACTACTTCTGGCAGCAACCTAGCTTTTTCATGTGGTCTACCATCCAGGTACTGACCAGGCACAGCCCTGCTTAACATCAGTGGGCATCCATGTGAGAGTTGCACAGTGAGAAGTGTTTATATTTGGAGCACAGTTAACAAACCACACATATATCAGTTGTTATTTAGAGATGGGTCATGTCCTAATCTACTGCATTACTTTGGGTCCTGTGTTTGTTTATTATTTTGTATAATGTTAATCATAAAAAAAAACACAGCTATGGTGTCCAGAATCAGGCTGTTGTGATGACAATGAATCCTGGACCTGTATTTAGCGCAGGCGTTCTTGATTCAAACAAAGCCCAAACACAACACAACATAACATGATGCACAGAACCTGAGATAATCCTTTCAGAGTGGCATTACATGAGGCTTTGCTAAAGCTATAGGACATCTAATCCTGTTGTGACGGTAATGATATTGTTATATCATCAGTGTCGTTCACAAACAACAGGTCCAGGCGTCTATATTTCATACGTCACTTTCAGAGTTAAATGAAAATTATGTCAATAAATACTCATCCTCATGTCGTATCAGACCCCCGAGACCTTCACTTATCTTCAGTACACAAGTTAAGATATTTAGGAATTTGGTTCAAATTGTTGGTGAACTAACCCTTCTAACAGTTTTAATGTGATTTAGCTGATCCTGGTGCTTTTAATCTTGATAATTGATCTCTGGCAAATTTGGTTCTCCAAACTAGTTTTTGAATCAGATTAAAATATTTGCATCAACTGATCTGAGATGACTGTACCTGTACGGAGCACAGATCCATTATTCCTCAAAATCGTCACATCAGTGCAGGGTTTGGTTGGCGGTGAGACAACAGTGCAATGGCATCATCTAATTAATATTCAATTATCAGTCACGTGAGCAAAATGACATACTGTGTATAGTAAATGAAACGTTTCGTTAAATGATACGCAACAACTTTCCACATTTGCTGCATGCTATTTGTGTAGTTTTACACAAGTGTCAAGAGTATAGTATTAAACTATTTATTTAGTTTAACATTTATTGTGGATTTTTTTTCATCCCATGATGTAATGCATATCTGCCAATTTAAAATAGTTTAGCATCAAAAACATTTTAATATTTGTTGATGTTTCTTCATCAAATCACCCATAGGTAAATTGTATAATATTCCTTCACACACAAAAAAACCTCAATTACAGTAGAATATTGGCCATGTATATTAAAATGTAAAAGTGCAATTATTGTGCACTGTAAATGCAGGGATTGGATACGAGTCACTTTTAAAAGAAGATGGCAGTGGCTTTTAAATAAATCCAGTACAGTCACAAAATTGTAATTGACCATTAGGATCTGGAGCATATAGATACAAACGTGTACTATGTAAAAGTAAAAAATCTCTGATAAATGTATTCAAATGCATATGGGTTGCAACCAGCACCTCTACAAGCAATTGTATGTTTAAATGATGTTTGATAGACATCCAAACATAGATGTCCTGGCTAAAACAAGGCTAAATTTAGCCTGTCAGTGAAAATCTAATAGATGTCTATCAATAGTTTTAAAAAGAAAACTTACTTAGCCTCAAATGAACAGATTAGAAAGACTTCATGTAGTCAGTCATTCCAGTCTATTTGATGACTGGTCTATTTTTGTACTATTGTCTATTAGATTTTCGCTGACAGCACAAATTTAGCATTAATTTAGCCACAATGTCTATGTTTGGATATCCATTACATGTTTTAAATCACGCTTGCTGGGACCATACTACGAAGAAAGCAAGTCTGGAAGACTGTGTGCATCTATCAGGGCTATGAAGTCAAGGCAAGGTTTGTAAACACTACTTCTCTCCATCCCCCACTTTCTCTTATCCTTTTAAACAGGCCTTGTGTCCTTAGCAGACCTCGGAGCAGGGCTCAGAGACGGGATTGATTACTGTAGACAGGCTCACCTCAATCCTGCAGCGACCTGGAGGGAAAACCCTGCAAGCGGAGAGAGTTTACTCCTGTTGTGCAGGTGTGCTTGACTGATTTCCTCTCCAGGTGAAACTCTGGCCTATATCTGCACACCAGAACTCTGGGTTTGATGCAACACTCAAAGAAACAAGCCGCAGGCACCATACGGAAAGAGAAGCCCAAAAAATGACCCCTTTTAACTGCCAGCTTAATATAGCAGTCTGCTGAGACAAAAACAATTTTGGAAGTTGGCAATAACAAAACTTCTGCAGACTTATTTGAGCATTTGCATAAGTGGCCATTGAGACTGACGGATGTCTTTGCTTGTATCTTAACACTCACAATCTGTTCAGTAGCACCATGGCAACCATCTTTTGTAATCCCATTTAATTCATGCGGGAGGCTTAATTATATTAGCTTAATGTGTGCCAGCGCATGGATCTGCAACAATTTAGATGGAGTTAGACAGTTGATATTTACCTCAGTGTTAATACCAAAGAAATTGCGGTTTAAATTGGGATCACTGAGTGACAGTTATTAGAGAGGTAAATCACTGAAAAATGGAAATTCGAGGAACATTTAATGACTCTCATGTATGAAAGTGAGAGAAGAAAAAGAAGCAAAAGAACTACTGCAAATATGCTGAAAGTTTTGGGGTCAGTAAGATTTTTTTTCTCATGTGAAACTTATGTGGAAGAAAATAGATTTTTAATGTTACAAAAGATTTTTACTTGTAATTTTGAACTTTCTGTTCATCAAAACAATTGGGGAAAATGTATCATGGTGTTCAAAAAGTATCTGTTGGAGTGACTAGATCCATCAGAGAATACTCCATTCACCCATACACTCCACTAGCCACCCTGACTACATTTCCCAGAATCGTTTGCAACACACATCTGAACTGGACTCCAACATACACATACACATACACATACACATACACATACACATAAAAGCACCTCAATCACACTGTCACTATCAAGTCTTGCTACTATTTATGTGCAATTTTCCTGTTTCCTTGGCTTCATTCCTGTTTTGTTTTTATGTATGAATGTTTGCTGCCTGCCTCGACCCATTGCCTGTTTTGTTTTTGGATTAAGGTCTTTGCATGTAAGAAATCAGAAAATTTTGTATGCATTTTTTTCCTATTCATATGTGAAAAATTTGTCACGTAAACAAACCTTGCATACCGAGTCCTATGCGTATTAATTAATCCATCACAAAAAAATGCTAAACATTTCAGAGTCAGTTCAAGCAGTGATAATTTGTTCTCCTGTCTCATACATATAGGCTACATATTTTGTTCACTTAATAGGCTACTAGCCTACATGGAGAGGAAGGAGAGTTCTCCTCCTTATCAGAGCTGTGCTACAGTTATCCCAAAATGCAAGGTTTATTTCACGAAATGGTGGCCGTGTTGACATATCGAAGCAACGGACCAAAAACGGACCATGCTCTCTATTATAATGTTTATAGGCAGTGCATCAAATGTATGGATAGACACACACCAAGCAGCAACAGGGGAGAGTTGAGCCAGTCACTGAATCCAGCATATAGGGATTCTCAATTGTCCATCACATTCAGTCTTTATTTTATGCACTGTAATTGTCATAAAATTATCAGTAGCTCAAGTGACGGGATTCTGTATTGCGGTGGCTCTGAACTGTCAAAACACTTCTCAAAGCCCTTTTTCAGGTGCAAAAATGAACCTGGTTTGAATTTTTTATGACGAACGAAAGTTTCGGAGGCAGTATCAATACAATTGACACAACGTGAGGTCAAACGTGCAAAGATCACAGACAAAAAATTTCAGATTCAAAGTGCAATAACCTTTTGTGCAATAACCTGTTGTTTGCTCCTGTTTTGACCATTTCCTGTTTGACTATTCTTCAATAAAAGCTGCATTTAAAACCTCAGCTCTATTGTATGCTCCCATAGGTTAGAGATATAAGTGTTAATGAATGTTTCTTGATCAAAAAATCAGCATATTAGAATGGTTATGGCATCTGGAAATTCTAAGTAATCAATCATATATTCAAATGTAAAAAAATATTCAAACTGAAAAGTATTGTTTAAATAATTGTATTATACTTCCCAGTACTGGGCTGCAGCTAAGGTCATCTGCTGTGTAAAACATATGCTGGATAAGTTGGCAGTTCATTTAGTTGGCAGAGCTGAAGGGTCAAGAAACACCAAAACACATTGTTTGAGATGTTGACAGTCAACTATGTGTCCCACGCTGCTAAAAACACTAATAAGACACATTTATTTAAAAAAAAAAGTGAAAATTTGTTGTTTTTGCATTATTTTTTAGCATATTCGTTTTTCCGGTTTAAAACTGATTTTTGAAGCTGCGTCACGCCGATTAGATCCTTGAGTGTAATCCAGCATGGAGAGTGGATGTCTCTACCTGTGAGTACATCGTGACGTCTCTGAGTGTGCAGCATTAATTCATGAGAAAGACTTGGTTGTAAATGAGGTGCAACTTCATTAATATGCATGACAGCTTCGAAGAAAGTTTTTACCTGTTAAAGTGTTCAGACGGCAGAGAGACGTCACGTTGTGTTGCCAAAACAAGTAGAAGAACAAGAATTTGGAGACATGGGTCGTCAGTGTTTTGTTTATAAATGTGCGGCAACGAAGGTTTTGTTTTCATTTCCCCGCTAGGAGAGCGCAGCTGGACTCACGTGTGGATTACAATGCACGCAACACGGGACAGAAATATGTTTGTAAGGAACATTTTTACCCCAGAGCTTTTAAAATGCTTTTAAAAAGTTTTTAAAAATGTACTTTAGTCAAAATAATTTAGTTAATAAGTTTACAGTACGTTATTATCACTGCAATATTATAGTACAATATTATAGACTGAAAAATCCTCTGTAAATGCTGCTCTCCAAATGTAAACACCTAAATCAAACTATTACCCGTCGTGAAGGATTTTCGCCACAATTTGTGACAGGATAGTCTGTAAACACACGGCTTTCTGATGCTACCTACAGAGTGCATCTAAGTTACCGAGAAATGGTATGAGAGGTTTTTTCTCCCATTCGCCCTGTGTTATCAAACATTCCATTAAAATTACACTCTTCCAGCAATTCCTTGCATACAGTATCTCGTTTGTCACGTAGGGGCATGTATAAAAATGTTCCTGAATGAAAGTAAAAGTGCCAAACTGCAGTTAAAGTCGAAAAATTAATCATTTGGCAAATAATTTGATTACTGTTGTCCATGTAAACATAGCTACTGTCTTTCTCCCCTGCATCTGTTTATTTTTATTTGTGAAAATCAGCGCATGCTCACATTTTTATGCAAAACCTTCCCTCTTTCCCTCCCCAGACACTCCCAACTAAACAGAGCTGGACACACCCACTTTTAGGGATGCACCGATCCCGATACTTGGATCGGATATCGGTTCGATACCGCATTTTTTTTGCTGGATCAGGTATCGGGTAGCTGGTACCAATCCAAATCCGATCTTGCGCAACTGCTATATTCTGTATTTATAAGAGAACTAAGCCATGAAGGTAGCCTATTATAAGGCATTAGAACGTTGTCATGTAGACCTACTATATCCCAAATGTTCTGAAGCCAGTTTAATATGAAGTACAGAAGGATATTCACGTGGTTAAATTCATGTTTACTTCAGCGCTTCCCACCGCTGCGCCTGTCAATCATTCTCCGTTCGAATTGCTTGTCGCATTTATGACAACAGGAAAAACTTTCCCCAAGACTATTTCTTCATGTTAGTTTAAATAGTTAGTGGAGAAATGCATTAGTTTTGCATTAAACAGGTTCATTTTGACCTGCAGCAGAAGCTGTTTCTACATCATGTTACGCTGTGTCTGTTAGATCAGATCGCATTCGCAATACTGGAGTGGAGGGTTATTACCTGCTCTTCAGACACAAAGTGGGCCTACCTGAAATGTTTAATTAGAAAAGCCTCAATAATACATTGGACAGATCCTCAACACACTTATTTCCTCCATTTGAGCTGCTGTTTTGCAAATGTCTGCAGATACCAGAGTGCTGCGCGCTTTGTCTCCAATGGATCAAGCTCTTTCATTCACGTGCCGGCTGCATGAGTTTGTTCTCCCATCCTTTAGACTGAGTTTATTCTTCCAAGGGGAATATTTTTAGTGCTGCGAATAGTTTTAAAGCCTGACCCATTGTGGTCAAAGTAGTTGATTAAATTTATAAAAGTGAAACTGATGGGCGCAATATGGATTGTCATTAAGAGAAAATTATTTAGCCTAATATAGTCTACTCTGAAATTGTGAATGTTTCACTGTAATTGTATATATTAATATTTTATTTAAGAGACCAGTTTGTGTTTCGGTGCTGAAGCATATAAGCGGACCTTGTTTTGAACTTTCTCTGTCTCACTCACAGCGAGATTTGGAGAGGGATTATTAAGTAAAACTGGCATCAGACGGTTTAGTTTAGTCTGCATCAAACCTGCAGGAAAATATCAGGCTTTAATTTAATAAAATTAATAAATTTAATAAAAGGCTGATTATTTTACCAACTGTCAATAGTAGCCTATAGCAGATTTGAAAGAAAAATATTAATATTAAAACAGAAAGGACAATATCACAACGAATGCTCAAATAATGTAGCCTAGTGACTGTTATTATGCCGTGACTGTTGCTCAGTGAAGTGATTGGTGGTCATTGAAAGATGAGTTGTTTTTTGTTTATTTTATTATCCTGATTACACGACATAATAACACATCCTGATTTCAGCAGGGTCCGTCATGTTTTTGGGTCCCCTAGAAACATTTCCGTTGTGTTACGTGGATATTTGCAAGTGTTGTGACCAATTTGCAGTGCGTTTCTTCACTTGTTTGTGTTGTGACCAATTTGCAGTGCGTTTCTTCAGTTGTTTGTGTTGTGACCAATTTGCAGTGCGTTTTTTCACTTGTTTGTGTTGTGAGCAATTTGCAGTGCGTTTCTTCACTTGTTGTGTTGTGACCAATTTGCAACACGTGTGCTGTAAAATTGATGAAAATTGTTTCTGTATTTGCTGGTGTTTTTTTTGTAATTGCATGTGCTTTCTTAAATTGCAGCGCGTTAAGCTCTTTCGGCCACCGTACATAAGCTAAAATACACACACACAAAAAAGCTAGTACATACACATCATTAAAAACACCATGCAATGATTAGTTGGTTGGGTTCTTGCCCAATTTATGACCAGAATTTACTGTAGGAGTCAAAGTTGCTTTAGCCTGAAACAGTGATTATCATATCAGACAAACATTTAGTCTGAACCCAGTACACTGACCTTCTGACTAGATGTCTAGAAAGAAATATACAGGTTTGAAATGATATGCGATGACAAAATTTATGGTAAACTATATCCAGAAAATGAGCCTCCGATATAAAAATCACATAATGGGTGCATTTTCACTCTACGTCTGAAGAGTATTTTGATGTTCTAGCTCCTGCTGTTATCCTTAACGACACAGAGGCTCTTCAGAAAGCCTTTCCGTATGTTTCAGAAATTTATAAGAAACCAAGCCATTACACAGGCTCCTTAAACCACATGCCCTGCAGCACGACATATATTACCGTTATCATCGCTTGTCAGAAACAATTACATTAATCGCAGCTCCAGTGTGCATGACTGGCTTTGCGGCTTTTCAGCGTGGCAGGCACATGATTGGAGAAGGCAGTAGTGATGGTGGGCAGGGACCGGCTTTCTCTTTCCAAATTTGTAAAATCATCTTTGCTAATCACAAAGCTGATCTCAGGTCAGTATGAAAAGACAACTCTCTCTGCAGGGGTGGCCGAGCTCTCTTCCAGACGGCCTGGGTCAGAGTTAGCTGGAGCTTTGCCTGATCCGGATTGAGCTCTGCTCCACATGCGAGCGGCCTCCTTCAGGCAGGATTACAGCTCGGATTGGTCAGATCAGGGGATAACGGTGGTCTGCAGTGGTACCTGAGCAGCTGGACTGACAGATGATCCTGCTCGCTAATGAATGAGAAATCTGCCAACAATGGAATAAATCCCAAACCCACAGGATAATGTCTTAGCAAATTATATGCAACTAAAGCATTCCTTTTACACCGGAGAAGTACTGTAGATTCTTTTTAGGCTCAACTATCAACAGATGAAGCAAATACCAAAGATACGACTGGTGGTTTCCCAACATATGATGTACTGTAGTTGTTGTGGAGTTTATTCAGCCTTCCAGCAATGATAAATGAGCCACACACAACTGCATTACAAAGTATGCTGTGTACGTGCACATACACATGCACATGTTTAACATATTGCACTGTTCTTGCTCAACTGCTCATGACAAATGTGGCAGGATGCACATCAAACAGGTAAATATGCTGTTGTATAGAGATCCACTATAGCTAACTTACTGTACAAAATAAATCTGATTTAACGTCCACACCCTGGGACTCCTGTTGTGTGATTGAAGCATCCTTATTTATAGTTGCGTATATTACGCAGCTGTTGTGATTCCAGCGGTTATGAATGACAAAGCTCAAAATGTATAGTTCAAATTGCTGTTTAAAACATACTGCTTACTGAGGTGCAGAGAGTTGAAACAGAACTTTTAATCTCAGTTTCTTTGCAAATCCTATCTTGTCGCTTACTGTTTACACTATTAATGCTACCACTAGGTGTTAAAAACATGGAGTTAGTTTCTACTGTTATGCCAATGATACGTGACATTTATTTATAAACTAATTTCGAGAGCATCACATTCTTATGATTGACCTCAGCTAGTCCTGCATTAGCAACGCAGGATTCACCAATCAAATTATTCCTAACTCACTATAAATTATTAGAGTTTCTCGAGTTACCTTAGTTCTCTTCACCTTGAAGAATCCCCCCTTCCACCCCTACTCCTCCCTCCTTTCCTTGACAGGTGGCCCAGTGGTTAGCACTGTTGCCTCTCAGCAAGAATGTCATTGGTTCAAATTCTTACTTGGCCAATGGATGTTTCTGTGCGGAGATTAGATATTCTCCTCGTGCCTGCATGGCTTTCCAGCGGGTTCTCCGGTTTCCTCCCACAGTCCAAAGACATGTGACATAGGTGAATTGACCAAACCAAATTTGAGCTCTTATGAGCACAATTTATGAGCTCTTAATCTGTAATTCCTAATTCCCATTAGCCATATAATAAGCAGGGGAGTTCTCGAGACCTACCTGAGCTCAAACTCCCCTCTCGCTTTACAAACGGGAGGGAGCCCCGGACTCAAGGATCACATGAGCTCAGGGCTCTCTCTCAGGACAGCATGCCAAACATCATCAGTGTGAACCCTTGAAACAACTTTATATATCCTCTCAACCTGACAATTTGTACGAATTTACGAAATTAACAGATTGTATAGCTGATATTAATAATTGGATGACTAAAAACTTCTTCTTATTAAATTCAGATAAAACTGAGGTCTTGGTTATTGGACCCAAAAACCTCACACGCAAAAGCCTAGAACACTGTCTAACCCTTGATGGATTTTCAGTTCAGACCTCATCTTTAGTTAAAAATGTAGGGGTGATTTTTAATAGTAACCTGTTGTTTAAAGACCAGATTTCAAGCATCTGTAAAACTGCATTTTTTCATCTTAAAAATGTTGTCAAACTTCCCCATACTATTAATGTCTAATGCGGAAAAGCTTATTCATGCTTTCATGACCTCACGATTAGACTAATGTAATGCGTTACTAGGCAAAAAGCAGCTGCTAAAGTGCTTTCTAGAACATCAAAACATCAAAATCAACTGTAGGTGGTAGATCTTTCTCATATCTGGCACCTAAACAGTTCAGGAAGCAGACACACTCTGCCAGTTTAAAACTAGATTAAAGACACATCTCTTTGCATTAGCATACTCATAAAACACAAATGCTTTAAAATCCAAATCCTCTAAAGGATTGTTAGTCTGCATTATTTAGGGCACCGGAGCCAGGAACACTTCCCAAAAGCCATTATAATTTCAAAGACATCTACGCTTATGTTAGTTTATTTCTCCTTATCCCAAGGTCTCCATAATCCTGGACCAGGCTGTATCCTAAGCAGATGTTCTGGTGATCTGGAGGAGTGGAGAGCATGAGACTGGTTCCTGAAAGACCCCAATGACAGACGAGTCTCCACATTGATCCCATGGGCCAGCTTGAACACCTGCCAGTGACCTACTCAGACCAAAAGCTTTTTCATGAAGGATGTCCAGCGTTCTCCAGCCTCTGGACTACAGCTCTGCACAAGAAGTTTGGCAAGAGGAAAAATAGTCATGCCCAATGAGCCTGGTTTCTCTCATGTTTTTTTTCTTCACTTTTGTCAATTGGTAAAGTTAGGTAGTGTGAACATGTCATCTGAACTCCCATGAGTGCACCCATGAACCGTACCCGAGAAAGATGGACGCGAGTCACTTTCTGTATGTCCAAAACCAAAAAATTCAGTAAAAGCAAAACAACCATGATGTGCAGAAACAGCTGTACACACAATAGCAGCTCGATGACGCAAGCATACCAGGGTTCAGAAGGAAACCCTCTATTAACAAACTTCAATTAGTACAAAATGCAGCTGCCAGAGTTCTTACCAGGTCAAGAAAATTTGATCACATCACACCAATTTTATCCTCCTTACACTGGCTGCCTGTTAAGTTTCGTATTGAATTTAAAATATTGCTTCTTATATATAAAGCTCTCAATAATCTAGCTCCTGTTTATCTAACCAATCTTCTGTCTCGCTACAATCCAACTCGCTCTTTAAGGTCTCAAAAAAAAGTACCTAGAATAGCAAAGTCGAGTAAAGGAGGTCGAACCTTCTCATTTATAGCTCCTAAACTCTGGAATAGCCTTCCTGATAACGTCCGAGGCTCAGACACACTCTTCCAATTCAAAACTAGATTAAAGACCTATCTGTTCAGTAAAGCGTACACTTAGTGCACCACTTAGGGGGCTTCCACACAGGTTATGCATCTTGTTGATATACACAATGTGAACATCAGCTACGCTAATTATTTTCTTTATTCTCCATTTACACCTGGGGATACTCTTCCCGAGGCCCTCAGACTATGCAGAGTCACTGATTCGATCCAAGACCAACGACGAGATGATCCCAAGTTTTCCATATCCTGGACCAGGCCGAATCCTGAGCAGCTACTGTGGTGGTCATGGAAGAGTGGAGAACATGAGACTGATTCCTGTGACGCTCCAGAGACAGACGAGTCTTTGCTGAGGCCAGCTTCCAGTCTCCGCCACTGAGACTGCAGCTCTGCACAAGACGTTTGACCAGCGGAAAAAATTAAAATGATTGTGCCCAACTGAGCCTGGTTTCTCTCAAGGTTTTTTTTCTTCACTTCCGCCATTAGTGAAGTTTTTTTTCCCTCTCCACTGTCGCCACTGGCTTGCATGGTTCGGGATCTGTAGAGCTGTGCATCGTTGGATTTGCCCTTCAATATGTGGACTCTCAGTAGTGATTATTAAACCACACTGAACTGAGCTCAACTGAACTGAACTTAAACACTACAAACTGAACTACACTGTTCCTATTTACTGTGACCTTTTATGTGAAGCTGCTTTGACACAATCTACATTGTATAAGTGCTATACAAATAAAGGTGAATTGAATTGAATTGAGTTGAATTGAAAAAAGACAGTGTGAACACAAACCAACCGAGAAGGTGGCAAGGGGGGGACAATCGAACTTGGGTACGGTCCAGGCAATTGTGAAGGTGTGAAAGCACCCTGAGACATGATAATACATGCCTGTTAATTAATATTGGTGGGTGGGGTAAACTGAACTCCTATGTCACGTTGTGGTGGGCCTCAAAATCATTGGGATTTGTATCCTAGATTAACATCAGGAGATTTTTAAAAAAGAGGCTTGTGTTTATTTCACTCCAATATGACTGTAAACACACTATGCCTACACACAGTTCTTTCCAAATAGCTCCCAAAGGCTGATTTCGCATGATGGGTGCCTTTTCATTTTAATCCAGACTTTAAACTGGATTGGAACTGGATTTAAATGTTTGATCTGTGAAATGTTGTCCTCGGAGTAACATTAAAGGTTTGCAACAGCATTAAATCCTCATTAAATCACAGCCACTTCAAATAACTGATCAGGCACTTCATCCAGAGCAAAACTTCTCCACCTCCGCTTGTGCTTACCCACGGCCTCTGACTGAAGCATAGCTCTTTACACAGTGAGCCCTGCAGCCAAGACTTACAGTTTTCCCCTTCTGAAAACAGAGGAAATCTGTTAAGCTTCTATATCACCATCATCTCCATCATCATGATCATCGTTTTCCTCTCATAAAGCTGCTTCCTGCACGGCACTTTAAAGCCATGAGCTCTTATGTAAGAGTGAAGAAACACTGCCAGAATCACAAACCCACACGTCTCATCCCTCACAGTCTTCACAATCCAGTTTGTACCTTTTTTTATATCTTTCTGTCTGTATGATTCTCTATTTTTCGCCTCAGAAAGCAGAATAATGCATTTCAGAGCAACCCAGAGAGTGTGCGATCCTGTTTTAAATGTGAATCCAGCATGTAGAAGAACTATTTTCTTGGGTCACATTTTATTATTCTCCCCGTGAAGGTATCCAAGTAGGACCAGTGAACCATCGGATTTTGGACAATATGCTGGTGGCCTCGAGAAGGTGCAGTTTCATGTTATTTAAGCAGTGGCTTGTGTTCTGCTGAACTCTCTCAAAGAATAACAATGAATATTTGAAGACAAACCTACATGACTCATGAATAAACTGACTGATTGGACAGGAAACTCACGGACAACCAACAATTTGGCCGCACTGACAAATACGTGTTCCTCAAAGTGATCGGTTTGGCTTTGTATAATGAAGCAGATGCTGCGCTGGTTACAAAAGAACAGGAGTAAGGAAAAAAAATCTTATTGAGATTCAGCTTGAAGCACTGAGATCCAATCTCATATAAGGTACAGTTTTTGTAGGATAGTTATGTCTATCTTGTTGAATCCTAAGGAGAGATTTTTTAACCCCATAATGTTTATGAAATAAATGCAATTGCAAATGTAATGGAAAAAAATAGCTAAAATGTGATGTACTGCATTCCACTACACTGAAAAAAAATCTGTTAACTAGCATTTTCTGTCTTGTGATTTACAAATGTTTTCCAAATCTTCTCTCCATAAAACAGAAACTGGGGAAAAATAAACAGGGGGGCTAATAATTCTCACTTCAACTGGATGTAAAACAACAGAAAATGTACTGGCAGCTTATTACAAGGTTTTTGTACTGTACTATACAACACCAACTCAAACAATATATTACTAGTCGCTTTTTTAAGCTTTTCAAGATTCAAAGTTGTAGGAAGAAAGATTAAGCTCCCATAATGCAACTCAAAATCATAAATAAATGGGGAAAAATAAAAAATGAAAACCTGAATCTTAAAATATGGAAAAAAATAGCTAATTCAGGGATATTTTTATACAGTTGACATATTTCAAAGCACTACAATAGGACATGAATTGGTATATAAAAAATACAGCAACTATCTGTCATGATCACCAGCGATCCAGCCTGAGCAGATCGCTGGTAAACACACAGTATTGCAGAGAACTACAAATCCACTATTAAATGGTCTACAAGATCCGGTCATGCACCACTCACACAACTGCCTTGTGGTCCCCATGATTGCAGACAGACACAGCTGAAGCTACTCATGAACTAATTACTAGGACTATTTATACAGCACTCACACACACACACACATCTGTGCTGAGTCTTGTTATACTGTTGTGAACATTACGACACGTTTTCCCTTGCCTTTCAAGTTTGAACCTTGCTTTGTTTTGTTTGTTTCACGTTATCTGCTGCCTGCCTTTACTGACCATCTGCCTGTTATTTGACTACAACTCTGGATTTCCTGTGCACATCCATTTGCCCCTGTGTTGACCATTGCTTGACTGAACATTCCTGCTAATAAATCCTGCATTTGGATCTTCACTTCCCTTGTCCAGCATCACTTCACGTTATACTATCACACTATTTTTGCTTGAATTTCACTGAGGTACAGCATTCTCCAGCCTCCGGCGCCTAGACTGCAACTCTGTTTGGCCATAGGAGAAATGGTCGTGCCCAACTGAGCCTGGTTTCTCTCGAGTGTTTTTAATTCTACACTTTTGCCAATTGGTGAAGTTTTTTCCTCGCCGATGTCGCCACTAGCTTGTATGGTTCGAGATCTGTAGAGCTGCGCATCGATGGATTTGCTTTTCAGTGTTTGAACTCTCAGTAGTGATTATTCAACCACACTAAACTGAGCTAAACTGAACTGAACTTAAACACTGAAAACTGAACTGACACTGTTTCAATTTACCACGATCTTCTCTGTGAAGCTGCTTTGACACAATCTACATGGTAAAAGCGCTATACAAATAAAAGTGAATTGAACATCTTTTGTATTTTTGTACAAACACAATATTTATTTAATTCTGTTTCATTATGTAATCCAGGTGTTTACATTACTTACATAAAGTTAAACACATACATTATTATCTGACTTTATAGTTGAAATACTGTGCAAATAAAGTTTTTTATTGATTTATTTTTGAGGATTTTTAGGATTTAATATACACTATCTGACAAAAGTCATCGATCAGTCAAGTTTTGTGCTAGCAAATCAGTCAAGTTTGGTGAAGGAAAAATCATGGTTTTGGGGTACATTCAGTATGGGGGCATGCGAGAGATCTGCAGAGTGGATGGCAACATCAACAGCCTGATGTATCAAGACATTTGTGCTGCCCATTACATACAAACCACAGGAGAGGGCAAATTCCTCAGCAGGATAGCAGTCCTTCTCATACTTCAGCCTCCATATCAAAGTTCCTGAAAGCAAAGAAGGTCAAAGTGCTCCAGGATTGTCCAGCCCAGTTACCAGATATTACCATTATTGAGCATCTCCGGGTAAGGTGAAGGAGGAGGCATTAAAGATGAATCCAAAGAATCTTGATGAACTCTGGGAATCCTGTAAGAACGCTTTCTTTGCCATTCCAGATGACTTTCTTAATAAGTTATTTGAGTCATTGCAGAGATGGATGGATGCAGTCCTCCAAGCTCATTGGAGTCATACACAATGTTAATTCCTTTTCCACTGCATCATAACTTTATATTCTATACTGTACACTATTTCTGTTAAGTGCCAAGACTTTTGTCTAAGCAAAGTCAGACCTTACTGTCCTAATTAAAGAATTAAAAATCAAGACATTATCATATTTTATTTTGGTAAAAAAGTGCAATCAAGAGGCTTTTGCCTTTCATATAAGACACTTCTGATACTAAATGATCAACTAGAAGTCAAGTTATTATTTGTTGTTCCGAAAATTTGGATAGGCGACAAGACTTTTTTCAGGTAGTGTACAACTCTGGAAACATATTCTGAGAACACTTCAGTTGATAATGGTTAAATGGAAAAAACAATTACCTATTAATAGCAAATCCACAGATTTGATATTATTTATGAAGCAGTGTCTTATTTCTGTTTTCCAGAGCTATATAGATATAATGTATATCAAAATTAAAGAACAATCAATTTCCTAAATTTCAAGTCACTGCTTAGTTCTCTTTTAAGTTATTTTAACATACGTAAAAGACCAGTTTTAAGTATATTTCATGAGTTTCATAAATTCTGGCACCGAGTTCTATATTTCCTTATTATTCTGACAAACTCTATATAACTGCCATTTATTTTAGACTGAAACCACCAGACAGCAGATTTTCCAGATGAAGGTCAAAGAAGAACACTTTTAATCAGAGAAGTTGATCATTCCAGATCTTTCCAGTGACTACGTTTACATGGACATCAGTAATCAAATTATTTGCCTTAATCTGAACAAGACAATAATATGATTAAGGTGTTTACATGAGCTGCTTTTTGAATGTTCCTTTCATGATCCTGTTTTACATGTTATAGCACATATTTTGATTAACGTCATTGCGTTAACGTCATTGCGTCACCACGCTATCCACATTTCCTCCAGAGTTTCATGATTGTATTCGATTTTGAATGTTTCATTTTTCATTTGTCGACTTTAACAGCAGTTCAGCACTTTCATTCAGGAACATTTTATTCATGACCCCACATTTCTTACTTCAATTTCTGTATAGTTCCAATATGACTTTTTTCTGATTTAATTAATCAAAAATCGCTGTTTTGGTAGACTCTTAATTAGAGTATTGTCTTAATTGTATTAAAATCAGATTACATATTGATATTGGTGTCCATGTAAATGTACTCACTATCACTTCAAGTCCCCAAAAAATATTGGTCAGCCACAAAACACAAATGCAAAAGAGAGCAAGATAATGTTGAGAATTTCAATGTTCAATCGGTTCAAGAATAGTGTGGAACTAATTACCAGTTCAGAACTGAACTGAGTAAAGCTTTGTGCCTATTATTTTGTAAAACACTGTTTTAATGTAAATGTAAATGTAAATGTAATATATCCACTGTATATATGCAACAAATATATTTATATTATTCACTAAATGTTGTATTTAACAAATAATAATTTGTAATGTATTTTTATTAAATATTTTAATGTATCTTTTGATATCTCATGATCTGATATCCCTTCATCCCTTAGGTCGGATTTAACAATTGTCTTCGCATTGTTTTTTTTTTTTTTGAATATTGTACATGCATATTAAAGTAGATATGAATCTTATGATTATAAGTTTGAATGCAATATGTACAAATAGTCATCTGCATTTGAAGTGGATCAAAAACATAAGACAGGAATGGGTGTTGCTGAAAAGTTTTAAGAGAACTTTGAAACTTTGAATCACAAAATAAATAAATATATAAATAAATAAATAAATAAATTAGACCAGTAGAATTGGCCCACATTTTTTTATAAACTACCTATTATCCCATGAATTTAATTGTCCTTAAAGGGATAATTCAAAATTCTGTCATCATTTACTCTCTCTCTCTTCATTTGTTTCCAAAAGAAGATATTTGAACGAATGTTGAAAAATAACTATTGACTTTCATAGTATTTGTTTTTCCTGTTATGGATGTTAGTGGTTTGAATGCAATATATAGTAGTCTACATTTGAAGTGGATCAAAAACATTTTTCAAAACTGTCCTAAGACAGGAATGGGTGTTGTTGAATAGATTTAGGAGAACTTTGATGAAATATTTTGATCCACTTCAAATAGGTGTAGGTGTCTGTATATTGAGATTTTGTGCCTGTGTGCATATTCTGATATCCATGGTGGTTGAGTATTTAGTATGCAGGTGCACAGTTGAACTTTGCACAGAAGAAGAGCTTTCTGCTCGAAAACGTTTTGCACTTTCCACTAATTTTGTGGCAGATTTATGAGGTGCTTTTTTGTACCCTGCATACCTCTGTGTGGATTTTCATTCCTGCTCTTTTCATTCATCCTTTGGATCTGTGCACAAGACTGTTATTTATATCTGCCTTACTGCCTTTGACTTTGATCATATAAAAGTAAATAAATCTTTGCATAAGGCCATATTCATGAATTCAGTTCCCATAATTACATATACACAACTCTCATAACCACCCAATCACCATTCACAACCAAAGCCAGAGCTGCAGTTTATTCTTGTATTGTGTACAGAGTTTTTAATCACTGACATTGTCTTTTAATCACTAATTAAACTGCAATCTAAATGCCACTATAGACACTGATACATTCAGACTCAAAAACACCTTCCTGGCAGATTTGAGAAAGAAATGTTTAAAAAAATAATGGAAGTGGAAGTGTGGGGCTCAATCTCAAAACTGTGATGCTGAACTGATGATGCTGCCTTTTGTTTTCTAGAAACAACGGCGAAAAAATACTTGCAATGAGTCTGGAAATAATTTGCTGCAAGCGTTAACCTCTAAAGATTGCTTTCAACAAATCATACCTTTAGGCACAACGTAGTCGAGGCTTTTGTCAGAGAATATCAGGTTTAATCTGTCCCTGAGTGGGGCAAAGCAATAAACAGAAGGGCACAGAAGCGGCATATTATAGTGAATCTGAGGTACTATGTTTATTACTTTTCTGAACAATGTTGTCTCCTCATAAGGAAATGCATGGAGAAGCGAAATAGAAAAATTGAAAATCGAATCAAGTCGTGAGTTGGCCGTCATCTCTCCAGCTAAATTTACAAAAGCTCTTCATTTTTAATTCCTTTGTATCAGAGAATCTGCACTTTGCAAAAAGTACAAGAGAGTGACATCATGTTCATTAATGGACTCATAAATGAGGCTTATAAAGATCACTCGCACTGTCTGTACTCATTTAGAGAGAGTGATAAGCTGCCATAACAGACTCACTCTAATCTCTTCACATTCACACAAACAATCAACAGCAAGACGATAAATAATCAACTCCCTTGTACTTAGACTAAATAATGACAATAATTCTAGGGTTGGCAATTTATTAAGATGTTTTTCTCATTAGATTAATCTAACATTTTTTCTATAATTAAAGCACTAGGAAATTTAGTTTTTCAGGATATTAATGAGCACAGTAATTACCAGGATCTGCAATTTGCATGATCTTCATGGTGGAATTAGGGATAGTGTATTGGTATCCTATCAGTTATTGACTAAATTTAGCTTCACTGTAAAAAAATAACTATGTTTTTCAGTTTTGGAGATCCTTTGAGAATCAAAAAAACTTCTTAGACTTTTTTTAGACATGTACAGTGCATCTGAAAAGTATTCATAGCGCTTTACTTTTTCCACATTTTTTTATGTTACAGCCTGATTTCAAAATGGATTAAACTAATTTATTTCCTCAAAATTCTACACACGATACCCCATAATGACAATGTGAAAAAAGATTTTTTTTAAATTGTTGAAATTTTATTAAAAAAAAAAACCTAAAAATAAAACACATGTACAGTACATAAGTATTCACAGTCTTTGCTCAATACTTTATTGATGCACCTTTGACCGAAATTACAGCATCAAGTCTTTTTGAATATGATGCCACAAGCTTGGCACACTTGTCTTTGCGAATTTTTGCACATACCTCTTTGCAGTACCTCTCAAGCTCTATCAGGTTGGATGGGAAGTGACATTGTACAGCCATTTTCACATCTCTCCAGAGATGTTCAATAGGATTTGGGTCTGGGCTCTGGCTGGGCCACTCAAAGACATTCACAGAATTGTTGTGAACCCACTCCATTGATATTTTGGCTGTGTGCTTTGGGTCATTGTCCTACTGGAAGATGAACCGTTGCCCCAGTCTGAGGTCAAGAGCACTCTGAAGCAGGTTTTCATTCCTTCAGATGGCTTTTAGCAAATTCCGGGCAGGGAGTGGCTTCTGTCTGGCCACTCTACCATGGTTGTCCTTCTGTAAGGTTCTGCTCTCTCTGCAGAAGAATGCTGGAGCTCAGACAGAGTGACCATTGGGTTATTGATCACCTCCCTGACTAAGGCCCTTTTCCCCCGATCACTCAGCTTAGATGACCGGCAAGCTCTAGGAACAGTCCTAGTGGTTCCAATCATCTTCCACTTACGGATGATGGAGGCCACTGTGCTCATTGGAACTTTCAAAGCAGCAGAAATGTTTCTGTAACCTTCCCCAGCCTTGTGCCTTGAGACAATCCTGTCTCAGAGGTCTACAGACAATTCCTTTGTCTTCATGCTTGGTTTGTGCTTTGACATGCAATGTCAACCCTGGGACCTTATAAAGACAGGTGCATGCCTTTTCAAATCATGTCCAATCAACTGAATTTACCACAGGTGAACTCCAATTAAGCTGCTGAAACATCTCCAGAATGATCAGTGGAAACAGAATGTACCTGAGCTCAATTTAGAGCTTCACGGCAAAGGCTGTGAATACTTCTGTACATGTGATTTTTCAGATTTTTCCAAAGACATGCAGTACAGGTGTCTGAGTGAGAATGAGTGTTTCCCAGTACTGGGTTGCAGCTGAAAGGGAATCCGCTGTGTAAAACATATGCTGGATAAGTTGGCGGTTCATTCCGCTGTGGCAACCCCTGATGAATAGACTAAGCCCCTGACAATGAATGAAGTAGTAAGTTTGTGTTTGTCATTTGTAAGTAAACCGATTAAAAACTGGATGATATGCTAACTAGTAGTAATTACTTATTTTGCAGATTTGAAAAAAATTATCCACTAAACAGAAAAAAATGAATTGACTCAATTGCAGTAACTGTTGCTTCAGTTGATTTGACAAGAATATCAGTAAAATACAATAATCAACATTGCACGAACAAACAAAATTATGAACATTATGAACTGTTTTTTTTTTTGCTTCTTTTTTTTGCCTATGATGATTAATTTTCACCGAACACAGACTGCAAATGATTTTTTGTTAAATGTCCCATGTGGGTTTGACACATATGGCACACATTAATTATCCATAAACATATATTTACAAAATGTAAAATCTCTTACCGTGCCAAAAGAGACACTTGGGCCAATTAGCTCTGAAAATACCACATTTGATTAATGACTATGACTATACTGTATGTTTACTCATTTATTATTACAAAGTCACATATTTACAGGGCTGTAAATAACAACTAGAACAGCCTGAATTTGCATATGAGTCTAGTTTATGCTGTTTTGATGCTGGTCTTATTGTTTTTTGTGTTTTTATGATTGATAATAAATAATTCTAAACAAAGTCATAATTTATTACAAGTATGAGCTTCATAGAAAGTGTTACTGATATTTTAATCAAGTGTGCCCAGTTTGGCTAGTTTAAAAGAAATAAAATAAAATAAAATAAATAATCCTAGTTAGGACTCCACTACCACAGCAAACTTATGACCAAGATGAGAAATATGAAAGTTGTCATTTCAGATTGCAGGAAACCAATAAGAATTCTCACATGTGTTCAATTTGACTGAACAAGATGGCCAGGAAGAAAACTCCGATTCTGCTCAGCTGAAAGAGATAGGAGAGTATATAGTAGATCTCTCGCCCATAATAGGATGGTATTTGTTAGAAATGATTAATGTTTAAAAAGCAGCATGTTCTAAAGTAGGTCATTTCCACAGGCAGGCTGGATGACTGCTTTAGCACAGACACACACATACACACACACACTTGATTTCTGCTCATATCACTGCACACACTCTTGAGTCTTGGAAGAATTGAAGACAAGTTCAAAGAATCGAATAGCCAGACTTTTTCTCATGTTTCATAACATTGAATTGTAAATTAATAGAATGAAGTATAGAAAGTGTGGGTCCACAGTTCTGTGAATCTTCATGTCTCCATAAAAAATTTAACTCAGAATTTGTGAAGATGAAAATTGTGTTCATGTTCTGCACAATACCGCAATTAGGTGAACAAGATCTAAATTCTACATGAAAAACTCATTCTGTGTTTATTAACTGTTTGCGTTCAGGTCTTCAATATGACATTATGTCTTGTTTTTCTTTTCCAAGTTCACTTTAAGAACTAAGACTGCTCTTTATTAAAATACGTCAGGAAGTGACATTACATTAAGTAATAGCATAGTTCTGTGACCTTTTGTTCTGTTACATTTTTCTTTTCTTTTTTTTTTTAACTAACCATCCTGATGGAAATGATTCAATTTCCTCTCTAAACAAAGGTTCACACATATAATGCTTTAAAGTTTATTTTCACATGGACAAGAAACAAAAATCACATAGCATTTACTAAAGGAATGGAAATTTGCTAGTGTTTTAGGGCCATCACATAATTTATTCATTAATCCATCCATTTATCAATCCAACCAACCATCCATCCATTTATCCATCCATCTAACATCCATCCATCCATCAAACCATCCATCCGTCCATCCATCCATCTACCTATCTAACCATCCCTTTCTCCATCCAACCATCTATCCCTCTATCTAACCAGCCTTCTATCCATCCATCCATCCATCCATCCATCCATCTATCTATCTTTCTTTTTTCTTTCTTTCTTACAATCCATTCATTCATCCATCCATTCAACCAACCAACCATCCATCCATCTATCCATTATTTATTTATTCATTTAATAATTATTTTTAAGAAAAATATCGAATTTAAAAATGTTACAAACACAGTCATTTTGAACCTGGGTATGTACAGATTATACTTAATAAATAAATTATCAGTGTCATATATTAGTGTCAAAAAATATTTATCCAATTTCCCCAGCTCATGTGTTATCCCCTTTGACACTATTCCCTTTAAAATAGAAAAAGTAACACTAGAAGTAAAAAATGTTCTCCATTGGAGGTTTTATTTCCACAGCAGTAAACAACTTCTGTCATTCTTGGATGCTGATTTGTGTGTGATTTATGGTGTTATACGTTAAACAGCTAAAAATGAAGATAAGAACGACATTATCTACATTTTTTGGTGGTGTTGAATATATTGTTTTATTTGTTTCACTGAAACAAGACACAGTCATTACAAATAAACAGGAAGGAGCACATTGGGCCAATATTACGTAGTTTTGGATAAAAAAGCTTTATTTTTTGTTCGAGTTTATAATAGTCAATAATAAATTACAGTTTAATAATAATTGTCTTACATTTATATTTATTTAACATGCTTTTTGGAACTAAAGCAATTAAACAAAGAAATCTCTTAGAAAGGGACAGTATTATTCGCCTATAGTAACTAATGTCACTGACATTAAAAAAAGCAAACCATCAAAATTCTAAATTGTTTATAGCAAAGAAACAGTTTCGTAGTTAAAGCAAAATATTTGCTCTGCATTTCTCAAAGGTAATTAGTCAGCCAAAATGTTGAATTTTAATTCATTTGAAATGTGAAGCTGATTGTTTGTTTTTACTCATTTGACGTGTGGTGCGTTTGTAGAATTTTTTTTCAAATTTTTACTCATTAAAGTACACATGAAATCATAACTCATATTTTGTTAGCTCACATTGCTAGTTTAGCGGTGAACAGTTCATCTGTGCATGTCATTAAGAAGAAAAATAGCATGACTTGTAATCTAAAATTGAAATCTGAAAATGCACTTACGTTTTTTTTTTCAGTTAAATTCTCAGATTATGTCAGCGCCAATAGCCTAGTGGTTAAGTGTGCCGACATACACACGAGTTCAATTTCTGGCTCGAGGTTCTTTGCCGACCCTACCCCTCTGTCTGCTTCCAATGCTTTCCTGTCTGTAACCTCAACTGTCCTATCTCAATTAAAGGTGAAAAATCCTTAAAAAAGAATTATTATTAAAAAAAAAAACTTTTAGATTATGTCTGTCTGATGTATTAAGTGTGGTAAAACGTACTTCATGCCCCTCAAAAAAATGTCAGTTTTGACAGTGCTATGACAACAAACAGAAATAGTGAGGAGGAGGAGGAGGTGTCTGGTAGGTTGTAATAACTCTCCCGAACCCTATTCCCAAATTAAATGCCTACTTTACTACATCCAATCAGTTTGCAGTAAAAAATAAAATAAAAAATCAAGCCACGTCCACTGTTTTCAGTCACAGCTTCGGTTTCACGTGGGCTTTAATGAAAATAAAAAAAGTTGCTGATCAAACACAATATGGTTTTAACTAACAAATATTAAATTATGACTCATTTATAAAACTTTGGGATTATTTGGGCCTAAAACTCATCATAGAAAAAAGCATACAGATACTTTAAATATGTTTTTATTTATTCAATGGTTTGTTAAAATTCTTAGTTCTGATTGACTGGAAGTTGTGCAATAAAATCGTTTAATGCACAAGTAATTTCAGTCAGTTGTGATCACAGTTTGAAATAAATGCACTGTTTCTAAACATTAGTAGTGACCATAGTAACTCAATGACAGTTGATGGAGTCTTCATTCATCTGTTTAATCTCGAGAACACAGACAAGTGTTTCACAAGAAAGCTGATTGAGCAGAGACGTCCAAACTAGGGCACGCGGGACAAAAAGTTGGCCCAAGGTAACCTTTGATTTAGCCTGCCATCCCATCTGAGAAGAGAGGGAGAATGATGGGGATGGTTTCAAGATTGTCAGTTCAAATTTAATATGACCCTTTGTTTGTTTTATTGTTAAAAGCTAATTGAATTTAAATGTTGTAAATTGATCTGACTGGGCAGCACGGTGGCGCAGTGGGTAGCACAATCGCCTCAAAGCAAGAAGGTCGCATGTTCAAGCCTCGGCTGGGTCAGTTGGCGTTTCTGTGTGGAGTTTGCCCCGTGTTCGTGTGGGTTTCCTCCGGGTGCTCCGTTTACCCCCACAAGCCCCAAAACATGTGGTACAGACGAATTGGGTAAGCTTGTCCGTAGTGTATGTGTGTGAATGAGTGTTTGTGGATGTTTCCAGCAATGGGTTGCTGCTGGAAGGGCATCCGCTGCAAAAAACATATGCTGGATAAATTGGCGGTTCATTCCACTGTGACGACCCCAGATTAATAAAGGGACTAAACCGAAAATAAAATGAATGAATTAATGAAATTAATCTGACCGTTTTAATCTACATACTGTCACCGACAATGCATAGACTTTGGTGAGCAAATTAGTTGACTAGTGTATTAAATGACTAGTGTATTCAGCATTGAACTACACTGTGATTGTTTATGTTAAAGTAATATTTTCTATTTATTTTTAAATGTTAAGAAATAAATTAGGAAACTACCCATGGAAATTTTAATGTAATATTTTGTAATGATATATTTACCTTTGGCCCATGGCTCGCAATGATATTTGGTTTTTGGCCCTTCACAAAAAAGTTTGGGCATCCCCGTGATAGAGATTAACCAGCTTTCAAATATGCTACAAATTATTTGCAAGAAGGTACCTAAACTTGATATGAGCTATTAGATATGCCCATGTCATTTACACACACACATTTCTCTCTCGTGTATGCAAGCACTTCCTCTCTATCTGCCTGAAGGTGAACTGACTGCTTATTCAAAGCAGGCAGTGGGATATCTAAAATGTCATAATTGATGAAAATTCTGTCAAATATTGCGCTGCAAAGAGCAAAACTAGTTTGAACAGTAATATAACTTAGAAAATGACCACAGGATAAGCAGGGGAATCAATGTCTTGCCATCTATTAAAAGGAATGCATTCTGTTGATTATCCCTTTAATCAATTATTTCCATCTCACCAGGAATCCTGTTTATTTAATTTTGCCCATAATCAAGTTATAAATAATAAAGCTGAGGGACAGCATTAAACCTGCTTTTGGCATTATCCAAATGAATCATTTTCCTGATATTTGTGCTACTATTTAAAAATAAAAAAATTATGTCTTAATCCATTTCACACCTATGTTGTTAAATTACACACACATTATCATAATTGTGTATGTAACATAAAATCTGAATTATTAAACCACCTTTGATTTTTTTTATATTTCCCAAATGATGTTTAACAGAGCAAAGAAATGTTCACAATATGTCTAATAATATTTTTTTCTTCTGGAGAAACTCTTATTCGATTCGACTTCAATTTACACAGGTTTATACTATGTGTTTGAAATTATGCGACTGGAAAGCAGTCAGAAGATCAGTAGATCACTGACAAAACTTTCTAAACCCTTTCATTTTTATGCTAATGATTTTAGAGAGATGTGTTCAGGAATTAATAACCAAGCCAATTATTAAACAAATAATAAAAATGCTGTTTTCTATTTGTACTCAAGAACTAGAATCTCTCCTGTATTAAAACTATGACATGAAGCAGCTGTATTTTATTTGGTCATTTGCATTGCCAGAGCACACACAGCCAGACAGTTTCAGGGTAGCTTGAATACACACAACAAAACATCAGAGAAAGTGAGTGAAGTGAACTGCACAGTCTTCACATTGGGACTTTGTTATGGGTGAATAAATCCAATTCTCCCATCAAACTCTAGAGGAAAGTGCAGAAAATGCTGAAGTAATTGCTTGATTTGGGCCTGTAGTTCTAAAATGGTGAGCCACAAAACAGAAGTGAGATGGGGTTTGCGTTTTGACCTGGACCACAACAAAATCTGGATCAAACAAGAAAGCAGAACTCACAGATCTCACAGATGAGGCCAAAGCACTGAGCCTTGCATAGAAAGCAGCAAGGGATTTGCTAGACTATTTTAAAGGAGAACAAGCCTCGAAAAATAAGGGTATTTACATAACAATATTTTTAAGCATTTCTAAGAATTTAAGCTGTTCATTTACACAACAACTGTACAGAAAAATGCTAACTATTGAAAACTATGATAATCATAACTTCTCTACCAAACACAGACTTGTCAGTGAACAAATATTTTTATCTAATTCGTCAAATGGGGTTTGTTACAAAGTGTTTATTTATTTTTTTGTACAGCTCACTTCATCCACTAAATTGTTTGCGGTGGTTTCTAAGACTTAAAAAGTGGTTGGTGATGTTTAATCCTTAATCTGTAAACACAAATTTCAGACATTTACACAAGGGAAGGAATTTAACGGTTTTACTAAATTTAAGGGATAGTTCACCCAAAAAAATGAATCTCCAATAACTCTTTTTTTCAAATGTGTTTGAGTTTCTTTCTTCTGTTGAACACAAAGGAAAATATACACTCACTTCATGCGGCCGCCATTTTAAAGGACGAAAGCGAGGCTGCTGTGCGAAGAAACCCGGAAGTAAACATCAGCACTGTAAACAATGCAACAACATGCTGTGGACTACAAACCTCCAGCTTTTGCCGCGATTACAAAATGCAGAAATGGTGTAAACATCACTTTAATATCTTTCAGTTAAGTTTAATTTAAACAATCAAAAACATATTAGGCATGAAACAAAAATCACAATGTCTTTAAGAGTAATATGCTTAAATGTCCTCCTAGACTTCAGTTCATGGCACCAGGTTAAAACCGTGAAACTTCGGGTCACTCGGAAGAAGGTGAAAGTATAAATTTGTGTCACTTTCTTTTCGTTGATAAGATATACAGCCAGGTGCACAACATTCCTATGTGACTCCAAGCGATACTTCCGGGTTTCTTCCCACCGCAGCCTCGATTTCACTGTTTAAAATGGTGGCCGCATGAAATCAGTCTATAGACCATTTTAAGGGGTGTAAACAAAAACAACAGTCCCAACGTATTTCCTGTTTTGCATGTTTTATTTCTATAGCTTCAGAGAATCCATAAAGAGTTACATATTGATAAATAATGTTTTGATAGCTGTTTTAAGATATGATTGAATTGCCTCTTGTTACAGTTATAAATAGTTTAATAACAAGCAGGAAATGTTCATGGGCCAATGACATGACCATATTGAAATAGTCTAGGTCTATACTGAAAAAAACAGCTATTGACCTCCATAGTGCTTTTTGTTATAGTACAGTATTATAAATATGTTATGGTCCATAATATTTATGTTCAACAAAAGAAGGAAAATCATAACAGTTCCTAACCACTTGAGTGTGAGTAAATGGAGAGTATATTTATTTTTTTGGTTAACTATTCCTTTAACTACGTTTACAAAAAATGGAATGAACAAAATCAACATGAACAAATAGTAGCTTTTAATGATGTACACAGAGATGTGTCTCTCTTCTGTATATTCCACATTCTCACTGCTACTATCAGATGCTTTTTTTTTTCCTATACTATTTTCTCTGGTGTAATTTAAATTTGTTTATTTTGTTATGAGAAATCTAAACGGCACTCTCATTACTGTGAAGGGCATTAAAATGGTTACCAACTATATACTGCTGCTCAGGTATTCCTGATTTCTTTTTACCTCAAAACGAAAAAGGAAAATTAACCCTACTGTGAGGATATTGGGGTGTACATTTCCAAACAGTATGAAAATATGACCATACTATTTGATATGTGCCAGTACTAATTAAAGATTTGAAACTCTCCAGCACAATGGCATTAAAACAGATTAGACAGCATATTCTCATTGCAACTCATTACTGTTTTGTAAAGTATTGGCCAAATCATGCAATCTCATTTTGACCTATTTTTATAAGATCTTCTTATGGTCCGGTTGGAGTGGTCTTTCACAATTAGGCTTTAGTTTATAGTACATACACATTAGAACCTTGACAAGTAGAGTTGCTTTCAAAATTGCATCCTAATTGTGTAGGTAATACACTGTAAATCGCAATCAAATTATTTCAGGAAACCGATTGCAACAAAACCATTTAAGTTCAAAAACTAATCCTGATGAGTAATGTGAACTCCATTTCCTCCAATTGAGTAAAAGAAGCAATTTGAGCACAGTAAAACCCAATAAGTGAAGATAACTCAAACCAACTGAGTACTGTAAAACCCAATAAGTTAAGGCAACTCAAACCGTTTGAGGAAACTGATTGCAACAAACCAATTGAGTTAAAAAACTAATCTATATGAGTACTGTGAACTTACTCAGAGTTCAAAACTCTTTTCAAATGAGTAGAATTAACTTTCAGTACATTTTGAGTTAACTATACTCATTTAATTTAATAAAGTTGACTGTTGGCTTTTACAGTGTACATTTAGGGTTGTTAAAAAGTATTGTAAAACCTCTATTTCCCACTAACATTTGAGGGCTGTTGAGTGTGTTTTTATGCACAGCAGATTTGCCATTTCATGTCCTCAACAAATATGAGTCTGTGATTGGCTGTGAAGCTCATCGGTGTACCACACTTCACCGCTGTTCGCCAAGTGCAAACATAGATATGTGTAGCATTGGAATGATACACGAGAGCATTTCAAAGCAGCATCAATCAGTCAATCCATGAATGGATTGCTCATATGCCAACTGATAACAAGATCAGCTGATTAACGTAGCTTTGAAACAGAGTCTATGTATCTGTGTTTGCACTTGGTGAAGAGTGGTGAAGAGTGGCAAACTGATGATCTTCACAATCACAGTCATATCTGTTAAAAACATGAGCACGATGGCCAATCAGCAGTTTTTATGAATGCGCTCAACAGCATTCAAACGTTAGCTGGAAATGGACAATTTAAAAATTTCAGTACTTTTGAAAACCCTATTTACAACTTATTTCACATCTGTTAGAACGGTGTTTTCTACTATATATCGTATGAATGTGATGATTATGAATGGAAATTTAATGTACTACTTTACATTCGCTATTAATGATTATCACATGACCTACACGTTCAGTCCCGTTTATACATTCTCTCCTGTGGTACTGGATATTGGAGTCCAATAGTGTGCACTAGAGATTCCCGCAGGAAGCAGTAAGTCTTGCAACTCGTCTACTGTTTTCCAATACTATAAATTCAGACTATATAGTAGAAAAGTATGCAGCTTAGGACAAACAACACATCAATCAGCCATATAGGAGAATATAAACAATTCTACAAAACCAAACAATACTCATTTTTTGTTAATAATTGCTGCTGAAAAGTATCACGTGTTGTCATGTTTTGGGCTGTACTAATTGATCAGACAAGAAAAAAACAATGTGAGTACAATGACTGCCAAATATTACAACAAATCAAGCAGAAGATAGGAAAAATTGACTGAGGAACAAAAGGTATTTGTGCTTGACCAATGTTGAACCACAATTCCCAGGGCAAGATTCATGTTTGTTCTTATTATTTTCTATGAAGAAGGTGAAATATTTGACCACCTATTCAATTCAGTTTGTCAAAATTATGCACACTTTGCTGCTTAATTAGTCCTTCTCTATATGACTATACATTTTTATCTGGTTTAGACAGCATAATAGGCAGAACAACATCTTCAGTGTTGTACAATAATCATGCAATGTATGCTGTTGTTTACATGCAAGTATCACCAGTATGGCCATGCATACAGATCAAATCTAGATATAAGTGCAAACCTTCTATAGGGTTTTTTCATGATTCCATTATTACATTTCACTTTGACAGGGCATTTATGTTTGGTTGCTAGGGTTTTCTGTGTGGTTGCTATGTGGATGTTTGCCGGCCCAAGTTAAATGAGCACAGCACTCACTGACAGTCCTATTTTCTCTCTCTATCAGTATCTGCTGTAAAAATTTACAGACAAACATTCCCAATCATACCAAAGTGCAGTGATCAGTATTCTGTGGCCTCACAGAATTGAGTGGAAGTTTGAAAAGGCCATGACGTTGTAAAAGTAAATCCATTCCAAGTGATGGACCACAAGCCCTCTGTGCTATGAACCGCGTTTCTGCTTGACAGAGCACAATAAGTCATTTGCCCTCCTTTTCTACTGAGTGCAATAAAAGTCTTTATTTCAGAACTTGCTAAACCACATTCACACTATTTGTGCTTTACAAAACACAATTTATTTTCGAGGTGCTTAAAAGTATTTCAGATTTTAATTTAATGGTGCATTGTAAACGGTTGTGGTTTTAAAAAGTGTACAACAAAATATATTTAAAAAAAAAGTATTTTAATAGTTGGTGCACAAGGATGCTGTAAAGTAATGAGAAACTTGTTAATTGTTAAATGAATAAGTATAGTAAAACGACTAGCAGGACACAAGAAACACAGGAAACAATTAAGAGAAACAAACCATTTCAAGTCCATAAAAATGAAGGTAAACAGGTAAACCTGTAACATACTGTACATTAACCAGGGTTTTGCAGGAACTCACCATTGTTCATCATTGTTTGGAACAATAATGGCAAAATTTAAAATACTGCCAAAATGTTTTGGGTAAATTATGCCTTTAAGCTGTAGGTATACAGATGTGATGCATGCGTTTCAGCTCTATAGTATTTTGGCAGTATTTGGATAGTTAATTCACAAATGTATAACACCTGTGTATTTATGGCTGACACAAGAGTTTGGCTGTGGCTTTATAAGATTTTTTTTTTTTGGCAGAACTGAGTTTTTTTTAAATATAACAGAATGTTACATTCTTTTATGTTGCATGACATTACAGCAACAACAACAACAACAACAACAAAACATGGTCAGTACCTGGATGGGAGACCACATGGGAAAGCTAGGTTGCTGCCTGAAGTGGTGTTAGTGAGACCAGCAGGGGGCGCTCAACCTGTGGTCTGTGTAGGTCGTAATGCCCCAGTATATTGATGGGGACACTATACTGCTCAGTGAGCGGCGTCTTTCGGATGAGACGTTTAACAGAGGTCATTAAAAATCCCAAATTTGCCCACTGGCCTCTGTCCATCATGGCCTCCTAACCATCCCCATATCATAATTGGCTTCATCACTCTGACTTCTTTCCAACAATCTGCTGGTGTGTGGTGGGGCGTAATATGGCTGCCGTCTTGTCATCTAGGTGGATGCTGTACACTAATGGTGGATGAGGAGATCCCCCCCCCCCCTCCAAAAACATGTAAAGGGTACTGACACTCATGAAATCGTCAGTAAAAAAATAGAAAATAGAAATTGAGGAGCTAATATAAATTGCATATGCTTTTATTGAATCAGATTATTAAACAATATCTCACTTACTAATACAATTGTGTTGAATAGCAGGAATTGAAACTCAGAAACTCAGCTAGAAACTCAACCGAAACTCAACTAGTCAGAGAATCACAGTGGGAAAAGTACATCAAAAAAGATCTGCTTTGGCCAATACCCATGAGCATTGCAATAGAAAATCTGAAAAAACCCTGAAATAAATGGAATGGACAGGCAAAAGTTGAAGGAAAACGTTGTTGGATTTATTTATTATTTAAACCTTTAGATTGCTTTTTAGGAATATTCACATTGTATATACAGTAGTGTTCATAACAGTGCCAAATGATTGTAGACTTAATTGGTTAATTTACTTAATAGTACAAACATAAACATTTTTACATGGTAATCAGGCCTATTACATGCTGAAAAATTTATTAAAAATTCTGTGACTATTTATTGAGCTATTGTTTGTTAACTGTGCAAAAAGGCTTCAATAGTTCATATTTGTTAATTTAACTGAAACTGTGACTCAGAACACATTTGTTTAGCTGTGCCTTTACCGAATGAGCACTGTGCTACATCCGACAGATCACACTACTATGTCTTTCTTTTCTTATTTATTCTTTTATAACCGGTTTTAACACATTTTAATCGTTTTTTATTTGTTTTATTCATTTTTATTTTCTTGTTTCTTGTTTATGTAAAGCACTTTGAATCACCATTGTGTATGAAATGTGACATATAAATAAACTTGCCTTGCCTTCATCAATCTTACATCATTTTTTTTCTTAGTTCATTTCTAACCCCTATTATGGTTTTGGTTAAAAAATCACCTTCCGTGCAGTGTGTAACACGGCTGTGAATGAAAACATCCAGCTGAGGTTTAATCTGAATGTGTACCATGTTTAAAACTACTGATTCTCAAAAAAAAAGTCCTCTGAGTTGTTTATATGAATTGTCATGATTTCAAATCCTTCTAAAGATTTGTCCAAATCTTTCAAGTCTTGTTTCTCAAGAAACAAGGGACGTGGGCAAAACACTAGTAGAGTGAGATGCCTAGAGATGCAAGGATGTAGGGAATGAATGGTTACATTTATTTTTCACAACAATTCCACGGTATAGCCAATCCAACCTTGTCCTGTGTTTGTTCCTGTCATTTTTTCTGATGATTAATACAATTTCCTACATGGGATTTGCCAACCATCTGTTACTAAAGAAAGGATCAGCACCAAAGACTGTTAATGTATGGGACTTTGTCAGACCTTGACAGGGACTTTGTCTGTACACAGTTCATATGGACCAGTTTCTTCTTCCTCTGGAATCTGTAAGTGTTATTAAAATGGTTGTCTCGTTTTCTTTGTCTTGCAAAATAAGCATTTCATTTTGTGTGGAAGTCACTCTACCCTGCTTGTACTTTAAAGTATCTCTCTGGTAAACTCTTTATTATGAATTTATTCACATATTGCCTTAAAAATTATGTGGAATACGCAATGCGTACCACTTCCTTTACCAATTTAAATGTGTTTCAGAGCTCACGATACAGTGGCATCTGTCATTACTATGGCCACTATCAGCTGTTTGTTACACAGAGGAAAACACTGCTTCCATGTTTATGTCAATGTTCTGAGCCACCGAGCAGGACACACCTCCAACGAGCTCACGGCCGTGGCGCAGTCAATGTTCAAAATAGTTCTGCTGTCTTGATTTATACTTAATATATGTCATTGTTATTTCTTAGGGTTATGGTTGAAAATAGAGTAATATGCTGGTGATTAACTGCACTGCTTTAATGCATTTTTTCATTGAGCTCACACATATCCCAGCAGACACACAACATCATAAGACATTAATATTAGGTTAGATTAAGGTCACCAGCATCTAAGAACAATGTTATTTTGATGTCCAATTACAACATGAAATGACATTGATATTTTATTGATTTTAGGTTGTGTTGGAAAGTGACCAAAATCCAATGTTAAGCTTTTAACATTTCAAACCAACGTCATATTGACGTCAAATACTGACATTTATTCAACAGGTATGACAACCAAAATCCAATCTTATAGTGGTAACATCCACACAACGTCAAGCTATTACATCATTAGACATTGATATTTTGTTGTTTTTAGGTTGAGTTGCAACCATATTGCAACATCTGTCCGATGTTGGACATTGACGTCGGCCTGACGTTGGGTTCTGATGTCAACCTGATTTGTCCCACAACGTTGGGGTACAACGTCAAACTGATGTCATGTTGATGTCCTATGCCTGCTGGGTATACCCTGCACCATGGCTCAATAGTATCTGACTGCAGACTAGCATTTGCAATCTGAGACACGCAGGGCCCTATTGTACACCCGGCGCAATAAGGCGCAAGATGTGTTTGGTGCGATTTGTTGCTATTTTCAGAGCAGGGCAACCCTAATTTTCACATTTTGCACCACGCTGTTTAAATAGCAAATCCATGGGTGCGCTAGTCTAAAATAGAGGTGTGTTTAAGTGCATTGTTGGCGCGTTGCTATATTGAAGAACTGAAATAGACCAGGCCATGTCCACACTTTCAATTGAAAACGCATATTTTTGTCTCCATTTTGCCCTTCCGTCCACACTAAGAAACAAAAACGTATTTGGGAAACAAAAACGTATTTCGGAAACAAAAACGTATCTTTTTGAAAACGCTCAAAAGAGGATAAATTTGAAAACGCCATTTTCGTGTCATAGTGTAGACTGTGAAAACGGAGTCTTTTGAAAACAATGACGCGTTTTTTTGTCATGTGACACAGTCATGTTACTAATTCAGCAAAAATGGTGGACCACATCTTGCAGCATTTGTTTTGGATGCTCTTAGTTTTGACAGCATTGTTAAAAATGAATGTAAGTTTGTATATGCTCCAGCTTGGTTTTCATCAAAGGACACGAAATGTGTACTCAGAGCTGTTATTCAGCGGCAGGTCTAGAGCACAGTTACGGTTCAGGCCGTACATGGAGCGGAGATTTTGGGTGAGACCTGGATGCTGTCGTGTGTGGTGGGATAACTTTGTGTGTGGACTTGTGCCCGAGGAGTGGCGTGAGAACTTCAGAATGTCTCTGGATTCTTTGTATCATCTGAGTGAACTGTTACGACCTCACATTCAAGGCCAGACAACACAAATGAGATCACCGGTGGACGTTGTTACAAAGGTTGCATGTACTTTGTACTATTTAAGCAACGAAGGCAGGCGGCGGAAAACAGCGAATGCGTTTGGATTAGCCAGACAAACCGTGTCTAAAATAATCAGAGAAGAGTGCAGGGCTATCACATTTCATCTGGGTCCCCGAGTATGTTTCGCTTCCATTTACAGAAACTGAGGTGCAGAGGCTTGTAACAAACTTATATCAAACACATGGGATGCCGCAGTGTCTAGGAGCCATTGACTGCACGCATATAGAAATAAAACAGCCTTCTGCCCACTCCACTGATTACATCAACAGGAAAAGCAAATTCTCGCTAAATATCCAGGCTACCTGTGATTACAAATACTCATTCATGGATGTCGTTATTAAATGGCCTGGCAGCAGACACGATGCGCACATATTTGCGAATTCAAAAATCAATGCTTACTTGAAAGGTGGAAAAATTCCTTCTTGTCCAAAAGTAATCGTGGAAGGAGAAGATCCTATTCCTGTCTTTCTTCTAGGAGACCGGGCATACCCCCTGCTTCCCTATGTCATGAAAGAGTATGCGAGTGGAGGAACTACTCATCAAGAACAGTACTTTGGATTGTCATTGTGCAAGTGCAGAAATGTGATTGAATGCGCATTTGGCAGGCTAAAAGCACGACTCTGAGCATTACGGAGGGCAATGGACATAAATCTGGACGATCATCCGTTCATTATCAATGCCTGTTTTGTTTTGCATAACTTTTGTGAAGCTAACAGAGAAATCGTTCCAGACCAAACTGTTGCTGCAGCTGTCCAGTATGACAGAGACTTCCAGCCACCAACACAGCACAATAATTTCAGGACAGAATGCAATGAAACTGAGGGAAGAGGAGTAAGAAGCGTGCTTACCATGTTTTTTGACCCGTGAATGATGCTCTTCATTTTTTTGAAGCAATTAGGTATATTCTATATCATTTTTGCAACTTGCTGTTGCTTGCCATTTTCAGATTTGCTTTAATTTATGGGGTAAACAATATTCAGTTCAATTATATCAGTTTTTTGATTTTGAAGTTGTGATAGCCTACACTGTGAACTACACTGTGTCTGAAGTGCTTAATTGTAACAGTCATATTCACCATATGTGTTAAAGCACTGCACTGAGTCACAAAGGTTTTTTTTATATGTTTTTTTTTTGCACTTACTACAATTAAATGTTCACAACCAAGTAATAATTATCAAAATCTAGTTTGGATGACATTGAACTTGTGTGATTAACTCTTACTTTTAAATTGTATCATATACACTTTTCTGTGAACAAAAAAATATATATCTACAGTGCTTATGCTCCTGGATTGTGCATTTAACATTGAAACCGAGTTTGTATTCATTAAAGTTTCTGCAAAGCAACAATGAGAAATTACTTTTTTATTTGTTACTGCTGTAATTATCAGCTGAAAAAAATACTGTCAGAAAGTACAATGACAAACTCATGCCATTTCAGGCATCGTAAACATGACTGCAGAACCTCAAAATGTCAAAAGCAAAAAACAGTGTTACTTTACTGTAAACTTTATGAAAAAATTTGCATGCAATAAAAGTCTAAACAACTTAAACACAGGGTCAACTTTAACCATGGCTACGATAAACTTAAACAAGCCTTTGCAATTAAACCAATAACAAAACAAGATTCATTTTAAGGACTTGTGTTAAAGACATCACTACTCTCTGTCATCAGAGTAAATATACTCAGTGTACAAAAAAGGAGCAGCATCTTGGTGTTGAGGTGGTGTTGGTCGTGTTGCTGCTGAAGTGGGGGCAGAGGCACCAACTGGAGCATAGAGGTAACCATGATGCTGCTGATGGTGTAAGCTGTAATGTGGTGGTGGCGGTGGTGCAACAAACGGATTCTGGGCCATTGACTGTCTCATAAGCACAAATACATCTGATACTGAATTTGTAAGTTTTTCAATGTTTGATGTTAGTCTGCTCTGAAAAATCTCTGTTTGCAGCCTCCATCCTCTCAAATGTCTGCCTCCTCAGCTTGAGATCTTCCTGTGCAATTGTAATGAGCTGACCTTCATTTGACAGTTTACGTTTAAGCCTCTCTTGTCTGTATGATGAAAGTGTCGCGTTCAACCTGTCACATCTGTTTTGTAGCTCTGTAGGTGTCCCATCTGTGTCAGAGTCCTGACTTGCTATAACAGAAGAAGGAGTAGAACTACACAGCAAAGAAGGGCTATCGCGACTGGTTGATGGTGGATAACTGTCATCACTGTGATCTGTTCGCACAGTTCAAAGTACAACAGTACTACTCTTCCATGTCCACTTTTCTTTCCGGAGTCTACCGTGTGTCTGTACTTAAGCCTTATAGCCTTTAATTTCGTTGTGATTATGAGTTTAGTGATGTCGTCCTTAATGTGAGGGTAAGCAGCGTCATCAGCAGGATACTGTTCTTTAAAGCGGTCCAGTATATTGGCGTATTTGTTTTGGCGCGTCGCCCTGTCTATATTTTCACTCTCATTTGAAACTTTGTATTCATGTGTTACTCAAAGCAGCAACTCCACTTCATTGTCAGTCCATTTAAAAAACTCAGTGCTTTTACTTGACATTTTGCTGCGACGTTTCAAAGAGCCGGAAAGAAAAGAAATGCCAGGCGGAAATGATGCGTGTCGAAGCGTCTTACGTTTCACGCATGCGCAGTACATGGTAAAAGCATTTGTAGTCGTTTCAGTGTGAATGTTAAAGTATTGGAAAACGAAAAGAAACGACAGTGTGGACGTGAAGAGTTTTTAGAGGAAAACTCTGTTTTTAAATTTATCCGGATTAGTGTAGACATGGCCTAAAAGTAGGTCTAAAGTCCAGCACAGAGCATTTTAGTTATGCACCTATGTGGGTTCAAATTCTTACATGTTGCTTAATACACACAGGATGTAAAGCAATACATACATATCTTTACATATGAAAAAAATAAAAGGATTAAAATATTACAAAAATTATTATTTTCTACATAAATATAAAAAACACTACCTACATGCCTTCTTCCTGCCTCCATGCCTTATTTCAGTTCATTCATGACAATTTGCATTTGTATAATGTTATCATTATTAGCAGTATTATTTATTATATATTTATATTTGTTTTAATAAGAACAGGTTTAGATTTGTCCATCTCTTGGGTTTTGGAGAGGTATGCGTCACATAGGACGTGTGTTTGGATGTAACTCAGGTTTTTGACCACACTTCAATGTTATTGTTCATTTATTTGTTTGCTGAATTTTAGAACTGAATTAAGAAATAGTTTTGAAACAAATCTTTGTGCTTAACAAGCAAAATTAAATATGTAGGCTGATGGATGTCTTCAGTGGAGTGCGTACAATACCGTTTCCTTATCCATGAATGTAAAGGAGTAATGTAAATAGTAAATGTAAAGAGAAAGTAAAGAGGCCGAACAGAGGAGGCTTTTTAATGAATAATAACACATCAAAGTCATAGTTGTAATTGTCTAATTATATTGGAATTATTGACTAATACAATTCTGTTTTAATATAACATCAATCTGGGGTGTATTTCTGAAAACCATCATTAGTCAACTAAGGTCGCAAGTTGTGTCACTACAAACATAGTTTGTTGATTTGGTGTTTCCCAAATCCATCGTTCCAACAAACATTCGCAAACTGCGTCGCACAATTCTATGTTTGCAACTTCACCTCTGGAGCTGCAGTTAGAAACATAGTTCCTGGCTGTGTTGTATTACCAGTTATGCCCCCTATGCTCTATTCGTTTGGAACATTCTTGGAATGATTTAAACTTAGAATGATTTTTTTAAAAAAAGCATTAAAGTCGTCTCTCTTAGGTGTAATTTGCTTTCAAAGTATTTTTACAGTTGTCTACAATTGCGTTCCCTTCGCAGTGCACATTGATGCCATTTGGAACACAGCTGTGGCTCATGACGAAAGCTATAGGTGACCTATTATTTAAAAGCTAAATTTATGTTACGTCTCCAAAGCTTGTGAAAACAAAAAACATAGCAAACGTTAATGCTTTTAATTTAGAGTAGGTTATTTATTAAGTATCTGTCCTGTATATGACATGGGCCTATTGGTTAGTACATTTCTGAAGTGGTTTACATGTGTCAAATTGAAAATGTAGACTTTTCCAAAAATAAAAAATAAAAATTTCCTACTTAATAATAATAATAATAATAATATTAATAATCGTCATCATCATCATTATCATAAATAATATTATTATTAAAGTAGGATTTTTTCATTTCCTAATAAATAATAAATATTGAATTTCACTTCTTAACAAATAGCCTCATTATTTATTTATATGATTTATGATATATGATATTAGAATAGTGTTAGCTTTTGTATGTGATTTTATGTTTTAGAATAGAATATGTAATATTCTCAATAATATTTGTAACGGAAACACAGGCCCTATATGAGCTATTTACATATACTTCCATTATCATGGAAATTGAGTGCATGTTTTAACCAAAACTAATATTGGACACTTTTTGTAAAATGTGTGTGCGTGTAAAACAATATAATTTGCACAAAGAAATTATGGTGTTCTTCTCTAAAGAAGTAGTTACTCCACCCTGTTTCACCCTCCATGATATTTCAGTTGCAAGTTACGTCATTGTTTGGGAAACGCACCCCTGGCCTTTTCTCACAGTAGATTTGAATCCATTAAATAACTTTTACTAATGAGATTTTATTGTAAATTGTTACCTTGTACTTTTTCATCCTTTTGGAATTTTATTTGGAAACATTTGTGTACTCCGTACAATTACATACATTTACATTGAATAAAGCAATACTCAATTTTTGAATTGTCATTATACATGGTAAAGTAACCTCGTTTGCAGCTTAAAGTAGGTCAATATTGTGATAATAGAATATTCTATCATAAAAACTTTTGAACCAGCAATGAATCGCAACAAGAAAATTTTATATCATCATAAGCCTGGTGGAGGTTTACTAAGGCTTTGTTTATTTGGTCTGAATCCCATAGAGTGAAAAAAACTCTGTCCAGGAAGCTAATAAACAAGGACAGTGGATGTAAACTCTGGTTTGGCGTATCCTACCTGCTAGGTACATTTCTGTTTCAACAACCTACTTGTTCAATGGAAAGTAGTAGCGATTTTAATTGACCATGTTGGACTGCCAACAATCATTTGCTTCTCTTTTAGCTGTGCCTGAAAGGAAACACTTTTAACCAGCAAACAGACACCAACAGAACGCAGGGCTACCTCACTACAACAGGCTGATGCAGTTTGATGTGAAGTAACTTTTATCTGTGGTTGCTACTGAATCTCACACATCAGAACTGGGCTGTCTTTTGCCATCGTCCTCTGGGAATGAAACGGTGAGACATGCTGCACCAATCCCTATCTGTTTCTCTCTCACGAGTCTCTCTCACACTGACAGCACCGAGACGAGACAAGAGAGATGCTCTGTAGACCCAGAAGCAGTATTTAAAATGTCCCTCATGGACACTTCTCAGTTGTGTGGCCACCAGTGCTGACAGGAGATCAAACTGGACGGATTTCTAGCCACCAGTTAACGGTTACTCTAGAAATGTGATAGAAAGTGCATCTACATCTAAAGAAAACAATGCTGATGATACACACAGCAACTTTTTGAGCAATTTTGCAGAGCGATGTTGCTTGTCTAGTTTCCTATTTCGAATGGCTAACAATATTGTATCGGCAGGCCCGGCTCTGGGGTGTGTCATTCCAACCTTCAGAACCTTCAGAACACAAATTTAGATATTTTAAATTATTTAAAAAAAACTATTAATTATGAAAACTGTGGAATTAAAGCAACAGTCCAGAGATCTGGTCCCTGTGTCAGGTCAGGGTGTGCCCGTATAAACACGCACACGTAGGCGCACTCTCACACAGGAGAAAACGACTAGTGAATAACGTGAAGGCGAGCAGCCTAATTCATTTCATGTTTTGGTTAACTAATTCGTTAAATACAACTCTCTTGAGCTCTAAAGAGGGAAAAATGCAAAAGAAATTTGCTGTTAAATTAACTTTAGCAAAGACGCAGCTGCCATAATTTTTACATTCGTTTTTTTTATTAGAAATTAATGTTAGAGTAGCCTAATAAAAATGTGTAGTTGTACACTGCACAGTCCCACAGTAGTCTACACTATAACTAATATTTAGATTTTTTGATTAATTATTATTAATATTATTAAAATTAAACTATAAAATTGACAAAACACAGTACCTTTTGAATGATTGCTTTCATTTTGACATCGCTAAAGTGCACTATTACAATTGTGAAAAGAATCATCTTTCGGACACAAAAAAATGCCTTTTAAGTTTAAAAATGATCGGGCTGCGAAGTCAAGGTTACAGTGTTACAAAAATAAATGTGTAAGTTGATTTGCGGATCCAACTCTTACATGCGCTGCTGGTAGGCTGAATGATAATCTTTAAAAAATGTAATTTAGGCTATACTGCTATTTGCTCGTGCAAAATTAAACACCAGAAAATCTACTGTAGGCCTATTTTAACATCTAAAATACAGTTAGCATATCGATTTTATTTTGACTTGTAGCTCATGAATATAAAAATTAAAATGTAGCCTGAAAACAAGTTATAAAAATAGGCTAAATATATAAATAAAATGACCGGTAGGCCTAATAGCCTGATGGTTTATGGTGGCGTTTTTACAAATGCCAACTGGACAATTTCACCAAAAAAAAAAAAAAAAAAAGACGTATAATAGCCTAACATAAATCTTTATTTTTACCTTTACCTTTAAACTATTATATTATTTAAAATAAATCGGAAATAAGGAGAATAAAATATGATTTAAACCGTCATTTTGGCGCTGAAGCTATGATCCATCTGCGTTTACGTAAACGGTATCGTTGCAGAACGTTCATTGATAAAATTAGTAATAGCGAAACTGTTGCATATTATTATTACTATAAAAAGTATATTACTGCCAAAGTAATAATAAATAAGTGAATAAATAACCTAAATGAAAGGAACAAGAGAGACCACAATTAGTCACCAGGTGGGCATGTGTATCGGTAACCTGTTGGCTTAATTAGTTGCCCTGTGTCTCACCTGGACATTTATCATTTCCCAAACTTGCCCAGCAACACTGTTCAAAACGTTGCCCTGTGTATCATCAGCATATCACTAATACATTAGAAAGTAATTTGAAATTAGTAAACATGAAAGAAGATACTTATCATTGAGTATACTAATGGTGTGTATTTTTAGAATTATTTTAATTAGATTATTGTAGTCAAAAAAGTAATAGATTCAATGTCTAACCAGTATCTAAGGACAACATTATTTTGATGTCCAATAATGATGTCAAATGACATGATATTAGGTCAATTTTAGGTTGTTAGAAAGTGACCACAATCCAACATCGAGCCAACATCTTTAACCAACACCATGTTGATGTCAAAAACTGACATTTATTCATCAGGTATGTCAACCAAAATCCAATGTCTGATAGATGTCATAGTGGCAATGTCCACACAACGTGAAGCTGTAACATCATTAAACATTGATATTTGGTTGGTTAGACATTGACATTGGCCTGACATTGAGTTCTGACATCAACCTGATTTTCAATCTGACGTCAATCTGACGTCATGTTTACGTTTTGTGCCTGCTGGGTGTTTAAGGTTATTTCAGTCGTCATACAGTAAATCTGATGTCATCTTCTAATCATTGACATGCATCTAAACAGTCTCTGGGTCAATGCATGTAAAGATTTTGGACATCTTCTTGAACAATTTTAATCCTTCCAAACAGTTTGCTGCAATTATACATCACCCATGTCTTGAGGTAGTTGATTATGATGCTTTTTAATATGATGCTTGAGGTAGTTGATTATGACCTTCTTTGTGCAGTTTGATTGGACAGGAAGCACAGGACTGATTTTTCTAATCCCCATAGACAAGAAAAAATAAAATAGTGGAGTAAGCACTAAATAAAATAGTGATACAGCACTAAAAATGTACTCAAGGGAAAGTAAAAGAACACATTTTTAAAACTACTTAGTAAATTACAATTCCTGAGAAAAACTACTCAGTTACAGTAGTTTGAGTATTTGTAATCAGTAACTTTACACCACTGATCGTACCACAAAAAAAAAAAAAAGATATCATAACAGGCCTGGATACTTGCGATTAAAATAAATAAAGAGAAAGTATGTGTGTGCATGTGTATATGTGTGTTTGACAGTGAGAATCATGAAGAACAGCAAAGGAATTATGTCTTTGGATCATCTGCCCATCACAAGACTTCCTGCTTTCAACACGAGCACCATCTCTCTAATTACAGCACTACATATGTCTGTTACCATGGCAACTACAACAAAGAAGAGGGTAAGATTTTTGATGGAGGACACAAATAAATACAAGCCGCACAAGAGCTTAACTCATTAATAGCAATGCAGTGGCATCAAAGACACTGATATCAATTTAAACTTTGCATTTAAAAAAATTATTCTTTTTAAGTGATAATTATTCAGCCGTATATAAATCTTAATGAAAAAGGCTGGTTTTAGACTAGAATTTAGGATATTATATTATATTATATTATATTATATTATATTATATTATATTATATTATATTATATTATATTATATTATATTATATTATATTATATTATATTATATTATATTATTTATTTTCCTTCAGTTTTATCTTTATTTCAGAGGTCGCCACAGCGGAATGATGCCACCTTATATTATTCAATTATTTATTCATTTTCTTTTCGGCTTAGTCCCTTTATTAATCTGGGGTCGCCACAGCGGAATGAACTGCCAACTTATCCAGCATTTGTTTTATGCAGCGGATGCCCTTTCAGCTGCAAACTATCACTGGGAAACACATACACTACAGACAATTTAGCCTACCCAATTCACCTTTATCGCATGTCTGGAAACCGGAGTACCCGGAGGAAACCCACGAACGCAGGGAGAACATGCAAACTCTACACAGAAATGAGAACTGACCGCGCCGAGGCTCAAACCAGTGACCTTCTTGCTGTGAGGTGACAGCACTACCTACTGTGCCACTGCGTTGCCCTTTTATATTATTTTATATTATATTATTTATTCATTCACTTTCTTTTAAGCTACGTCCCTTTATTAATCAGGGATCACAACAGCAGAATGAACCGCCAACTTATCCAGCATATGTTTTACACAGTGATGCCATTCCAGCTGCAACCCATTACTGGGAAATTTATTATATTATATTATATTATATTGTATTATATTATATTATATTATATTATATTATATTATATTATATTATATTATATTATATTATAATATATTATATTATATTATATTATATTATATTATATTATATTATATTATATTCATTTTAAGTGGACTTTAAAAATAACCACGTAGATGTAAGGTCAATTTTATTTTAATTTTGTAATTTCCTTTTAAATATTTAATAAATAACATTTAAAAAAAAAATACTAAACTAACAAATGTTAATAAATACATTTATTAGCTGAATCAAAAAAAAAAAAGAAAAACACACGGAAGACAACCATCAAAATGGATGGAAGAATAACCAGAATGGCAAAAGCTCAGCCAATGAACAGCTCCTGGATGATCAAGGACAGTCAGGAGTTACCTGTAAGTACTGTAACAGACATCTGTGGAAAGCTAATCTATTTTCAAGAATCCCCCGCAAAGTCCCTCTGTTAAAAAAAAGGCATGTGCAGGAGAGGTTACAATTTGCCAAATAACACATGAACTGGCCTAAAGTGAAATGGAGGAACATTTTGTGGACTGATGAGAGTAAAATTGTTCTTTTTGAGTCCAAGGGCCACAGAAAGTTTGTGAGATGACCCGCAAAATCTGAATTTAAGCCACAGTACACAGTGAAGACAGTGAAGCATGGTGGTGCAAGCATCATAACATGGACATGTTTCTCCCGGTGCTGGGCCTATTTATCGCATACCAAGGATCATGGATCAGTTTGCATATGTCAAAATACTTGAGGTCATGTTGCCTTATGCTGAAGAGGACATGTCCTTGAAATGGTTGTTTTAACAAGACAAACACACTATTAAACGAGCAAAGTCTTGGTTCCAAACCAACAAAATTAATGTTATGGAGTGGCCAGCCCAATCCCCGGACCTTAATCCAATCGAGAACTGATATCAAAAATGCTGTTTCTGAAGCAAAACCAAGAAATGTGAATGAATTGTGGAATGTTGTTATAGAAACGTGGAGTGGAATAACAGCTGAAAGGTGCCACAAGTTGGTTGACTCCATGCAAAAACTGTGGTCATACAAATAAATATTAGTTTACTGATTCACAGGATTGCTAAATCCTAGAAACAAAAATGTTTTTACAAAATAGTTTTGAGTTTGTACAGTCAACAGCAAACGGTGCTATTTTTTTGAACACACCCCTTTGAACCAATTGCCCAATTGAACAGCCTTAAGAGCTTGCATATCATGAATGCTGGGTCTTGTTTGTTTTTTGAGAATCTACTGCACCTACTAGTAACTTGTTTGCCATGTATCAATAAAAAAAAAACTAAAAACCTGGATTATTCCAGTTAGCCACGTTGTTATTATTTTGAACAATACTGTACTGTATCTATGGCTACGGATGGCCAGTCCTCTACTATACCTTGGTCCCATGTTCATTTCATTGTACTAAAATGGTGGCTCTATTGACGCATTCCTTCCAATAGACAACAAGAACATAGGCGACATCTAATGTATCTAATGATTTCTAATATAAATATCTGTGATAAATAATCACCACTGACTGAACAATGGTAGAGCAAATTGTTCCAGAAATTATATTAAGTCTTTAAAATGGTGCCACAATCCATCCTTGATTTATAGAGTTATAAAAGCGGGTGTCATGAAGATTCAAAAGCCTTTATAACTTTTGTTGTCATGAAACTTAATACATACACCATCTCACATCAAGATCTATTAGCCTCACCGCTCTGGCAGTTGTTGCGGGGAATTAGATGTGAATAGAGCAAAAACCTGAGCATCTCACTTTGTCTGCGAGGTGGGCGAGAAAAGGTTGACTCACATCTACCCGAGGGAGCACGCAAATCTACTGGGTGTGTCAGATCAGAAAAAAGAGACAAGAAAACCCAAGACAGCGCTTGTCAGTGTGAGCTTCGGAAACTTAAATGAACATGGATGAGATGAAAGAGCCAAGACACGGGTCAAAAAAGCAGAAATGCTTTCAAAAGCAAAAGGAGGCAAAAAAAAACAAAAAACAATCCAGCATAGATCCTGTAGAATTGGTAATATATTCATATCGTTCACAGGAGGGCGGAAAGTTGGGAGGCAGACTGTTGCGTAATACTCAAAGGCAAGCAAGGAAAGCCAGGTCGGTGGAAGCAATGAGAAAATAGCGAACAATTACTCTGAAGGGAAATACCTTAAATGAGATTGACCACTGACTCATTTTCAAAGACGCAACTGTTCCCGAGAGCAGGGGTCACTAGGGTTCGCTGAAATTCACAGAAGCAATTTGCACTGGATTGCTTTACATATATATTAGTACGCGAAGCTCTTGAGGTGAAATTAATTCACAAAACAATTTTAAATGCATTTAATATTAAACTCTTTCGTGCCCACGCACACGCAACACTCTAATTGCGCCACTAGAGAAAAGTACATTAAACACAACATAATTGTTCACGTACTTAAGTACACAACACCAGCAGATTCGAGATGTAAGTAACATTTTGCCACATTATTGATAGAGTACAGCGTGTTCAGTAAATAACCTCCCGGAGTTGACTTTTCCTGACGGTGCAGTATTTCTGACTCGCCTCACACCTATAAGTGATGTTACGTAACATCTCTAGATGTGGGAATCTGAAATTCAAATCAGCTTCTATTCAGGCAGTTTCATTGAGAGGCAGGAGGTCAGCGTGTGCCAACTGCCTGAGAGCGATTTGGCAGCTCCTGCTGTCATCTCATCAGCGAGCCCATGACCATATGTGACGCCTCCGACACTCCGCTATGTGTTAGTACATCACAGCCATGACATTGGAGCATATTTCCCTCCTTCATCTGCTGTAATATCCAGCGAACAAGAACAAATGAACATAATCAAAAGGCAAAAAGTAAAGAAGCTAAACATTCTTTTACTTAGATATTTTTAAGGGCACCTATTTTACACCCTTTTCAAGATTTAAGATAAGTGTTTTGTGTCTCCAGAATGTGTCTATAATGTTTCAGCTCAAAACATTCATCAGATTATTTATTATATCTTTTAGAATATTGGATTTTCTGCTCTGAACAACCATATAGCTGTTTTTGTTGCCTATGCCTTTAATGCAAGTTCTCCCTGGCCAACATTTTAAACTTGTAAAACTCATCCTTGATCACATTTGAGGATGATTGATGATCACAGCGAGCTCAACAGATCTTTTAATCCCAGTTGCTTTGCACACATCCTGTCTTGTTGATGTGATTATATATGTTACTAAGGAGACATGTTAATACCCAGCTGTCAATCAATTTGGTGGGCGGGGAAACCGCATTTCTACGTTACGTTGCGGTGGGCCTAAAAATGGGAGGGATTTGGATCCTATTTTAACGTCAGGAAATTTTAAAAAAGAGACTTGTTGTGTTTCTATCACTCTAACATAACTGTGGTTTTGCATTTCAGTGGTCATCAGCCTTGTAAACCATTGAAATCTTTTATATTTTGATTTAAATAAAATGTATGTAACGATGCACCAATCACTTTTTTCACAGCCAATCCACATTTTTTAACTAGTAAATTGGCAGATTTGAAAACAAATATACATTTTTAAATTGTTTTTATTACTAGAAAATTTGAGCAAAATGTTTATTAGCTTTATCACAAGGTCAATCTAAAGCGATTTCAAATTAGAGGCAACAACTGTATTTAATTATGAGCAACATACATTTTATAGGCAAGGCAAGTTTATTTATATGGCACATTTCATACACAGTGGCAATTCAAAGTGCTTTACATAAACAGGAATAAAAGAGACAAGTATAAGAAAAATAAAAACTAATAATAAAACAGATAAAAACAGATTAAATGTGTTAAAACAGGTTATAAAACAATGAAAAAGAAGAGAAAAACATATTAGTGCGATCTGTCGGACGTTGCGCAGTGATCATTCGGTAAAAGCACAGCTAAACAGATGTGTTTTGAGTGCCTAATGTTGATGCACATCTGATCCTTTCTGGAAGCTGATTCCAGCAGCAGGGGGCGTAGTTGCTGAAAGCCGATTCACCCTGCTTTGACTGAAATCTTGGAATTTACAGTTTATATGATCCTAAAGATCTGAGTGATCTGTTAGGTTTGTATTCAGTGAGCATATCTGTAATGTATTGAGGTCCTAGGCCATTCAGTGATTTATAGACAAGTAATAATACTTTAAAATCTATTCTGAATGTAACTGGGAGCCAGTGTAAATACCTGAGAACAGGTGTGATGTGTTCTGATTTCCTGGTTCTGGTCAGAATCCTGGCCGCAGCGTTCTGGATGAGCTGCAACTGTCTGACTGTCTTTTTGGGAAGCCCCGTGAGGAGACCGTTACAGTAATCCACCCTGCTGCTGATAAAAGCATGAACAAGTTTTTCTAAGTCTTCACTGGAAACAAAGCATCTAATTCTTGCAACATTTTTGAGATGATAGTATGCTGATTTATTAACTGATTCAATATAGTTTGATATTTACTAACTGCTTTGATATCTAACTGATTTACTATCTGCTTATATTATAACATACTTTTTTTGATTTATTGTATATTATCAAAAAATGAAGTAATATAAAACCACTGGTACAGACCTGAAACAGTATAACTTAAGGGCTATTTAAAAATGCTAACTCATTCTCTTCCATTAGGGTGCCTATAGAACTGCAGGAGTAACTCAGTGGTTCAGCACTGTTGCCTCACATCTAGAAAGTTGCCAGTTTGAGTTTCAGGTGGGCCAGGTGGCATTTCGTTGTGGAGTTTTACATATTTTCCTCAATGCTGGGTTACGGCTGAAAAGGCATCTGCTCCATAAAACAATTGAAAGAGTAATTGACGGATCATTCCACTGTGGCCACCCTCTGATAAATCAGGGACTAACCCTAAGAAAAGTGAGTGAACAGTACATGTGTTGTATCATGCACCTGACTAATCTAATATGGTCCACACATCAAATTAGATTTATGCTCATAAGCACAATTATACTGAATGAAGCCCATGTACATTTACATTAAGTGTCACTGTTTATTCAAGCTTTAAAGTTGCTTGAAATATAATCCTCTAGTGATTGCCTAAATGAGCTGACATGAACTAACTTTAACTACAATGTGAGTCCTATGAGTTCATGTGTGAATAACGGCCATATTAATTACAAGTTCATGTTGTTAATTAATGTATTAATTAACATTTAAGTTTAAGCTAAATGTAACCAACATGATCTCATGCGCTGTTAATGTATGTTTATTTCATGATTTCACTTGGAGGGGCACGTCTTCATTAATTCATCCTTAACTAAACATGGACTGTTTAAACTGTTGATGTTGATGTTGACAGAACACTTTTCTATTGTTATACAGTGTAAACACACTAGATGGATGTGCATAAGGAGTTCATGAGTCGTTAAGAATGGGTAAAGTCATGATATAATTATACATTAACATATCATGAGTGCATGATGGTTAAAATAGGTATAATGTGGTAATTAATATATTAATTAATAAACAATCATGTATTAATGAGTAATTAAGGTAGCAGAAATTCACACATGAACTGTTGTATAGTTAAAGTTGATCCATGATTGGCGCATACATTAACTCATCATTAGTTCATAATAAATGAATGTTTAGTTGTACCATTATTGTAAAGTGTTATCATGTCATTTATAATAAACAGATATTAGAGCATATTTTTACCTGCCATTTCTTGTAATTGTTTGTAAAATATTAGCAGTTTCTGAGTATAAATAGTTTCAATGTACATTCTGCACCAAACTGTTGTCAGTGTGCTCTGAGCAACAATTGTCCTCTATCCATACGCCAAGTGAACCGAGTCCCAGGTCTCCCAACAAACACAGTCAAGACACATAAGCTCAGTAAATAAATGCTGCATCTGCACTATTGACACAAAGGTCAGATTACCAATGCGGTAACCTCACGGGTCCTTCTGCACTCATGTGTAGTCTTTTGCTGACCTGACAAACTGCTGCGGCACAGCGACCAAAGTCAGCGTCTCCTCTCGTTCTCCTCAAGAAAGCATTTTAGCCACTGACTAACCTTCCTTTCAAAGGAAATTGCGATTTTGCGCTGTCCTCCCTGAAGCTGAAATTGTGCCAAGCTCGTCCTAATACAGGCAAGAGGAAGCGTAAGTGGGAGGAAATTGCGTGTCACCTCCAACAAATTTCCCCTGGATGGGAAGTACAGAATGCATAAGGAAGGATCACTGCAGGGGTTCATCCTGCTGCAGTCGTAGTCTACATGCACTGCAGTGTTTAAGTGCAGGACACCTGGAGAATGGCTGTATAGCACAGCTTCTGTGTCCCCTGTTTCAAATTGGTCATAAAAACAATGGCAAAGAGCCATCTGGGTAAGAACAGACATGAGAGACTGAGCATGATGAAGATGCAGATGAGTTTTGCATGATGCTGGAAAAAAGACTATATTATATACATTGCACACTTCTGGAGGTTATGTATCTGAACACTTTGTATGTGCTAATGAGTTAGAGATAACACATACGTTTGTGTCAATCAACTGATCCGCTTGCAGAGATAAGATTAAATGAAGTACAAATACTGTGTTACTGTACTAAGTAGATTTTTCTGGTATCAGTACTTTACTTCACTATTTTTTACCGTACTTTTACTCCTTAAATTTGATGATGTAAACATGAATGAAGCTGCCCTGCTTACACAGGGTAATACACTGCGTTTGAGTCGATCAGATCACAGGTAAATTAGACACATTCCCATTCAAATTTCGGTCTTTTGTCTACTTCCGACCATGGTTTACTATACACGCTTATCTGATCTTTCAATCTAATACCGCAATTTTTTTTAACAATCAAATTTTTTTCTCAACAGTTGTACAGAGATTTTTTTATTTTATTTTCAATGAGTTCCTATTTCCTAGTACATAATTTATACCGTTTTACCGGTGTCTTTATTTAAATTAGTTTAAAAATATTTTAACATAACAATAATTCACACTGGCCTCAGAAATTATCATGTGAAAAAAGTTTATGCAAAAAGTTTTGGAGGCTTTATTTGCACCAATGTGTTTTTTTGCATAGAATAAATGTATTAACAGCATTAATGACTATATCCATGAAAGAAAATATCCACAATACTCACAATACCACAATAACCGCTTTAGCTGAATGCCCAAAATATTAAAATATGTTAAGTATTTATTATAGCTAGGGGTGCATTTTTCTGGAACTTTTCTGATGGCCAGAAAGTGATTAACTTTTTATAAATTATTAAAATATTGGTGTTTGTGATGCAGCAAGTTCAGGGACTGTTGTGTACACTATGATTTTATATGAAATTCAATGTGTTAATGTGTGGTATAACTAAAAAGTGGTCATGAACGAATATTTTCTTAATTCAAATGATTAGCAACTTGGACCCGGAAACAGTACTCTAAAAGTCACGTCTTAACCAGTAGATAAGCTACATGTAGAGTTTGCAAGAACACTACATCCACCTATGTATTCCTTTGAGAATAATAAAAGATGACAAAGCTAAAAAATTGTTTTACTCTAAATAAAGCCAACATTCCAATAATGACTATAATTCAGTCAAAAGATTAATAAAACAATTAATTAAAAGAATAATAAAAACGTATAATGAACAATTGTTATATTTGTTTGTCTCAGAATTGTGACTTTATCTTCCAGTACTACAAGATTGCAAAAAGTCACAGACATGATCCTTCAGAAATCTTTCTGAAATGCTGATTTTCTGTGCAAGATCCATTTCATGCAACTTAACAATATCTAGAACAAATTATAGTTCTGAAATCAAATCTTTTGTGACATTATACATGTTTTAGTCTCATTTTCAATCATCTACTCTCATTTTCAGTCACTTTGCTGAATATACAATTACCAAAACCACTTGAATGGTGATCTTACATGTGGTTTCATGGAATTATTACTTATATAAAATATATTTTGATGGTTTATATCATTGAGAATCTACACTCTGAAATCGTTGGAGGCTTGTTACTGACTATTACTGAACTATGGTATGCAGGTTTTAAAAAAATAATTCAGAAACAGATTATGTGAAGCATCTCTATACACTGTAAAAAGTGATTAGTTACTTAAAGCAAGTAAACCAATTGCCTTAAAAGCAACAAGTTGACTTTACAAAAATAATGCAAGTAAACCCACTGTAACTTCGAACTGTTAAGTTGACTTAATTTTTATAATTATGCTAATTGTACTCACTTTTTCTCTAAATAAAAGTAAATTTTTTCCAATGCACCTTTATTATATTTGTTTTATATGTTTGTTTAATATTATATATATTAATATTATATTAATATTATATATATATATATATATATATATATATATATATATATATATATATATATATATATATATATATATATATATATATATATATATATATATATATATATAATTCTTTTTCCAGCTTTTCTGTATCTAGCCAAATGACAGTAACCTAAATAAATCTGCTTTTCCAGACTCCTGCTCATAAGTGTGTCTTCTAAATTCAATACAGGCTATATGTGTAGATATTATAGACTTAATGATGCACCAAATATGTAATATTGTGATAATTACAGTAATTATTTGAAAACAGACATGCTAAAATTTTCTGACCGTGTAAAAAGGAATTAGTTGAAAAAAACAGTACAATTAGCATAATTATAAAAATTAAGTCAACTTAACTGTTCAAAGTTACAATGGGTTTACTTACATTGTTTTTGTTTATTTTTGTAAGTCAACTTGTTGCTTTTAAGGCAATTGGTTTACTCGCTTTAAGTAACACAGAAGTAATATACTATTAAACGATCAACGAAATCCTATTTCTGTTCATTTTAATGCATCGAAACATAACCTTGCGACATTATGATATATTGGCATTAAACAAGTGAAGGTGCCGAGAAGGGGTGGGGACATTGACAGACTTTTATTACAGAGGGAAGTGTTTTACATTTACACACTAAACACTTTATCCCCGAGTGGTTTAAATTTGGATTTTGATTTAAAATCCTTTTTGTAAGTGTATTTATATTCTATACTATTGTATACTAAATATGTGTACACAATTGTTTTCCCCTAGGTCCACTGGCCTGGTGGTTGATTGATGTGATTTTGTGCAGGTGTGATGCGCTATATTTATATATTCAATACTCTGTCTCTGAGGAAGTTAAAAGTTAAAATTTGCATTTGTATTTTAAATCTTTTTTGTAATAGTGTGTATGCATCTCATATTGTCATATGTATATTATTTTATGTAAATGTTCCTGTTTATTGGCTTTTAGGCTGATTGTGATGATTTACTGCAGGTGCTGTGTAGAGCTGTTTCACTATTTTTTGAGTACTCCCATTTGTAATGCTTTACCTGATGAATACCATGTCGGTCGAAACATTCTGACATTAAAGACTTTTTGAGAGCTAAAGTGGCAGTGTGCCGATTTTCTTTGGATCTTTTTCTACAAATGTTTGTTTTTGATTGAGCACCTGCCTTTGAGATTTTCTAGATGTGTGCACACTTCTGTTTTTTGCTTCTATGCAGTGTAACACAGCTCTAAATTAAGTAAAATACCTAGCTAAGGCTTAAATCTCAAAGTGCACCGTGTTTAAAACTACTGATTCATCTATAAAAGAGTCGACTTGTAGTGGTTCGAATGAATCGTCACGGTCACGAATCTTTAGCCGTGTTGGCGGAACGTCGAGACAGAACTAAAGCCACGCCCATTTGTTGCACTCGCATACCTGGTAAAATTGAAACCCCCGGCTACGCCCACGAATACTGTAGCAAAAAAAGTAGAAGAAAAACACTGTTGCAGATCCCGGTTGAATCATGTGCTCTGAAGTGTGAGGGAAAGTTAGTGTTATTTTCCCTACCCAAAGATAAGGCTGTGAAGAGTCAGTGGTTGAAGTTTATTTTTGCAAAAATACCTCAGCATCATAGCCCCCAGCCTTGTGCTGTGTTCTCCTTATTTTTCTGGCGAGTGCTTCACCAATCTACACGCTTACAATGGGGGATTCATCGGCCGTTTGTTAAAGGAAGGATGAGAAAAAACTATTGGTGTAAGGGACTTTTTCAGAGCTTGACAGGAATTTCACAAGTGTAAGTAATTAAGTGCGCTTAAAATGGTTGCCTCCTTGTTTTCTCTAGCTTGCAAATTATGTATTTAAATGTGTTTTGTTACTTGTTATTGCTCCACGTGGCTTGTACTGTATCTGGTTAACTCTTTATATCAGGGGTCACCAATCTCGGTCCTGGAGGGCCGTTGTCCCTGCAGGGTTTAGCTCCAACTTGCCTCAACACACTGGGTGAATCGCTGAACGAATCATATGGGAGTTGTAAAAATTAATGCATATTATAAGACAATGAAAGTGTTTTTGGCCTTGCAAGCATATCAGACTGTTGTTGGAGACCCCCAAAACCAAAATATGACTTTTTTAATGCATATAAGGGGTTCTTTAAATAAATTACCTAAAATATAAGTGAAAATATATACAGAAACTAAACTACACTGGTTTTGACCTACTGTAGTCTTTCCCTCAAATGAAGACTGCAGTAGTTCAGTGTTTCTCCAAGAAAAACCTGCACAAATGAACGTTAATTGTGCTTGAAGTGAACTAATTAAGAAACAACCAGTGCACCAGTGTTCTCTCTACCAAAATATTTTACTCTTCCAGTGCATTTTTTATTCAGGAGGTATTTCAAGCTATATGCGTAGTATTTTTATCCACTGATGTGCAATGGAACATCTTATGCAACGCTCACCACTTTTACTCATCTTTCTGTGATTCTCTCTTCTTCCTTTCAAGGCTTTTCTCAGAAACTTTCCTGAGAACAAGTTTTCTGAGAATCCATGCAGGAGAAGGACTGTAATCTGTGCAATTTTGGACAGAAGTAATTTTTCTTTTTGCCAGCCTCAAAGCAGGTTGCCCAGACAGGTAGTGCTTTAGTGCGGTGCATGCTGACAGAACACAGCAGACTAAGGACAAGATTGCTTCTTCAGGACGGAGGAGTGGAGCGTAACGCTGTGAGTCAGCACCGCTGCTCCCCACACTACACTAACTCAAACACACACTTGCCCTGATTTCACACTTCACACAAAGATCCAAATGCACAAGCAGCATTGGACACTGAATGTATCAGACAGTATCATACTGAAATAAGACATTTCATTTACTTAAATAAAGGTTTGATTATTTAAATGTACTCATTATGCCCCTGATTTTGATTAGAAATTCAAATATGTTTACATTAAAAGCCATATAAAGAAAATAGGCATTATATCTATAGCTGTATAATAAGAGATCTGTTCATAGAAATGACACAGCGAGTCACTAACACTAATGCTTCCTTGTTCTTTTGTAAATCCAGAGTGTAAAATCCTGTTGAAAACAGGCCAATCAGAACAAACATTGACTCTGACCATCCACATGGGATTATTAATATCAACGACGCAGGATGTATTTGATCCATTTTAGCTGAGTGATCGGGGGAGAAGAGCCTTAGTCAGGGAAGTGATCAATAACCCGATGGTCACTCTGTCTGAGCTCTTCTGTGGGTAACCAAAAAAAGGGCAAAGAGGCAGAGCGTGAGCAGAGCTACAGATTCCTGCTAGCATTTTGCTAAGATGAGTTTTTCTTTGGGAGAAATTCTTAATACTTAATTACCTACAACTCTGTGTTCTGACCACATGTGCTTGGTTGTATAATATATCAATAAAGTGTTTAGTCCTTTAAAAACACTGTTGTAATACATTAAGCCGCTAAACATTGTTTTTGTTTTTGTTTTTATACAGGAGGAAAACGCAAATTACTTCCAAATGTTTCAAATATAGTCTGCATTAGTAAATGCAAGGCTATTTATGAAATCCAGGCATAACACTGTGTGACAACATGGAGTGCATTACAGGTCTAAAGAAAATTCTAAATGATAAAAATATTTAAAATAAAACAAATACATATGGTATGTAAGTATATAATTTCACTCACCTGGGAAATGGAGGCAACTTAAATGGTTTGTGAATATAATTAAGTGCACACAGCATGCCATATCATCTGATAAGTGTAATAAATAATTCCAAAAAACAACTGATTGTGTAAAGCCACATTAAACAAAACAAAGTTACGATGTATATGCCAAGTTCAGCGACTAATCAGTCGGAATCAGCTGAGGTGAAGTGACGGCAACCAGCGAGACCTAGCTGTCACTCAAGTGGCCACACCCTTAATTATGCAGACTTAATATAACTTAATAGAAACGAAACAGATGAGTTATAAAAAAATCCACCCCATCACAGTTGTCATGGAGGGTATTATTAGCTATATGGCTGTAAACAGCTTTTTTTCTGCTGTAAAGTTGGCCATTTTAACACTGGGGACCATTGAAATGTGCTCTATTGTAGAGCCAGGCCTTGCGGAATTTCTATGCATTGCAGATTCAGCTACTGTACTTTCAGTACAGTTAGCTTTACGAGGAAGAGCAGGATGTTGCTGCTTGGTTCTTTTCATTATATTGTGATCACATGTAATTATAAATTTAATAGTTTGTAGGTAGTCAAACCTACAAGAGTATAGAATTCAACTCATCTTTATTTCTTTAGCAATTTTTACAATGTAGATTGTTTCAAAGCTCTAGAAATGGCCATAAATGAGGTTGGTGTCCTCTTTACCCTTTAGTGAGCATGCACAAGCATTTCATGTGATTAGAACGATCAAAACTAAATTGATTATAAAGCTTTTGTTAAATTTTATTGGAGATTCCAAATATGAATTTTAATCATACATTTGGCAAACAGTTCAGGAAGATTTGGGGCCCTATCATACACACGGCGCAATGTGGCGCAAAGCGTGACGCAATTGTTGTTCAGCTCGGCGCAAGAGTCGTTTTGACATTTTGCACCATGCTGTTTAAATAGCAAATGCATTTGCACTCATATGTGCGCCCATAGGCGTTCTGATCTAAAAAAAAGGAGATGTGTTGAGGCGCATTGCTGGCGCGTTGCTATTTTGAGGAACTTAAATAGACGGTTCAATAGACCAGATCAAAGATCAAATGCCTTCTTCATCTCGGGGGGCTTTTTCAGTTTATTCATAACAGTTTGCTTTTGTATAATGTTATCATTATTAGCAGTATTATTTATTATATGCATATTTATATTTGTTTTATTAAAAACAAGCTTAGATTTGCCTACCTGTCAGGTTTTAGACCATATGGGGCACAGCATGTGTATTTGGATATAACTTATAAAGTTTTATGAACACACTTTGTTATTATAGTTCATTTATTTAACAAACAAAATTAATTATGTTTAGGCTAATGGATATCTGTGTGTACAACAGGTTTCCCTATCCACGAGAATGAAAGCGAAAGTAAACAATGAGGAGGCTCATCTCTCATTCTCGTGCTGTAGATGCTCTGTTTAACTGTTTTCTCTCTAGTGAAGTGTTCAGTTTTTCCACTTACAAAATCCACCATGTAAATAGCAAATGTACTATGGTGCGGCGCAACTGGCTCTTAAAGGGAATGGGAGATGAGACGCTGATTGGTTTATTCTCAAAACCTATAAGTCATTAAGAGAATAAGCTCAACCCTGTTAGACCATGCGCCACAGCGCAAAGTGGATTTTTTCGTCCTTAAAATAGCAAAAGTGGATTCTGACACGCCCTTAATGCGTTTGCACCCTGCGCTTTGGACTTTGCGCATGGATCATCAAAATAGAGCCCTTGATGTTTCTGCATTTAAACAGAATGCCCAAGCATACTGCCCAAGATGTATTTAAAAATGGCCTCCTAGTGAAATGACTTGCCATAAAGGAACTTTGCTACAAATCAAGTTTTAGCAAGTACAACCCCAGTGAAGTGATCTGGATTATTTACACCTTATTCAAATTCTGTGTAACAAGTCCTTTCAATTTTTAATGTCAGATTAATGTGTACTGAGTGAAATCAAAATACCGCTCATCAAAGATGAATCAACTTACAGTCGGCCTCACACAGAGACACACAGCAGTTCCATTCAGCAGCATCACACTCTCAGACCACATTAGTCTTTTATAAGCACAGAATCCTTGTGTGAGTGACTCTAAAACAGGAGATCTTACATATTCATGATCTCTGGAGTTTATCTCCCATGCCAAACCCCAGAACTGAGTCAGGTGCTGACGCTTAAAATTTAACTACAAACAGTGAGCTATCGCAGGTATACCAGCAGAACCGTACTGAATTACATGTGAGGTTTATGTTAAACCAGCTGCTGCTTCAGAAGAGCCGTAATGAAGAAAGGAGGAGGATGCTGTTGTAAATATTCATAATGATGCTTAATTATACAGCAAGCCCTGCTGTTTTCTTGCTAATGTAAGCTTTACTTTAGGTTAGCTTCGAGGATTAATTTATCCAATGGGAATATACTGTATGTTGAGCAAGACCTTTGAATGCAAATCACACTTACTACTTGATTTTATACAATGAACAAAACAAGTAAACAGCACTGTTAAATTTCACATAAGATCTAAGTAACTTTCCAGTTGTGACGTAAAGCATTATGTTGTATCCATTGACAGTCAACTGCAAGCTAGAATGTATTTTTCCCCTGTGTGAGAGTATATACTACAGGTGTCCTTCTAAGGGTTTAACCTATAGAATGGCCATTTTTGTAGTGATTAGGACATACTAGGTTTGTGCCCATAAACGATAGTATTGTGTATTGACAAAGAAATCGCAGAGACCTGAGACCTATGACCATTTTAAAGACTACATTTAGCTTGTTTCGTGTTAATGTTGACCTATTACATGTTTTAATTACATTATTGAATAAAATTAATAGTATTATTATTTTTAATCACCATCATTAATACTAAATGAACTATAAGTACTTTTGAAAGCTTCAGATCACTTGACCGACAATTTCTGACTGCAACACCACACATTTTTAGCATGAATTGAAAATTAGACTAGCCTACTCAAAGAAAAAAAACAAGAATTTTTTAAATTCCAAGGCGATTATAGACATGTATTCACTTAAGTCACTATGTGAAAATAATTTTTTTTTATTTAGCAGGAATAGCACAGTGATTTGTAATTGTTTAAATTATTTTTCCAAGATAAAACGTAATGCAAATGAAATAGATTATTAAATAGTCAAAATGAAAAAAAATCAGCCAAAAGATTAAATACGTTTAGAAATAGTTAAATAAATGAGCAGATAAGTAAACATAACACTGCCTCTCCCCCAGGCGATAGTATCATGCATTGGCAATCTCACAGGAAAACGATAAGGCGATCTGAAAATTTTCACCCAACACTAGGACATACGGACAAGCCCATCTGAATGGAACATGCTGTTTAACACCATATAACTTCCCAGATGGTGTCCATCTAAGTGCCCATCAGTTGTACCCTTCAAAGTCCTTCATTCCGAATAGCCCTACGAAGTTGCCAGTTTTGAGCACTTTGGGGTAAAAACAATCATGGCTGCAAACTGAAGTGTTGTCAAACCAAAGTGCCTTTTGGAGGGTGTTCTATCCTGTTTGGAGCGCACCATAGTTCTGCACACATACAAAACCAGAAATGCGATTTTGCACCATTTCTAGGATTTGCTTGTTTATGTAATATAGAGTAGATTAAATATATAATGAGAAATGTGGAGTAATGACAGTTTACTCCTTGATGTTGTTGTTTGCTTAGTTCAAGTTGTTCCGAAATGGGTAAACCAAGGGCATAGAATTTGCATGGACGATGTGGACATGTCCCCACCAATATCCACCAATTACTGAAAAATCCCTACCAATAATTTAATCAATTTCAAAATAAAATAATTCTCTGTCAACCCTTATAGCCTACCTGTGCACAAAGGGTTGATGTCAAGTTTGCAATGATTTCACTATAATACTATTAACCATCAAAATTCTGTTTCGATTTTGGTCTCCATGATTATTAAAAACAAATTAAAAAGTTGGTATAAAACTGTTAAATTGCATCACATATCTTTCTAAATTTCTCTACATTCATACCTCCTCAAAGCCAGATTGCAGTAAAATCATGTAAATTGACTTTTGCACAATGGAACATGATTCATTAATTGTTATTTGTATTATTAAGTGTTCATTTTATATTATTAAGTACTTTATTCATGTTTTTAAACGCACAAAAATAATTTGTGCAATGCATGCACTCTAGAGTCGTATGTCCCCACAAATGTCAATAGCGAATCTACACCCTTGGGGTAAACTCAAATCAATGTAAGCGCACCCCACAAATTTACCTGACAGACATGCAACAATGGCCAGATAATGGCAGATGTCCGACCATCAGTCTGGTATGTCCTGGCCTTGATGATTATTAATAAAGTGAAAATGAAATAAAATATCCCCTTTCCAGATAAAGGCGAGTTCATACTCTAGTTATTCTATCATAATAAACAAATCATCTGCATGCAATTTAACTTTTTTACACGTCATTATTTTGCCAAGTATGCGATCCTGGATTAACATCTATGTTGATACTGTAACATCATTTTTGTTTGAAAATGTAATTCATACCTATTCCATGCCCCTAAACCCAACCATAACTATAAATTATTCCCAAAATCAGAGGGAAATAATAGTTGAATAACAATCATGTAGAAGTGCATAAACCTAACCATAAGCCTAAACTTAACCTAAACGATAAACATATCCCTCAGTACTGATTGGCTGATTGGAGTGTTGTTCCAAGATCAGCATGGATGTTAATCCAGGAACATGTCCTACTTGATGAAATCAGGTTGGTGTTTCACGCGTAAGTTTTAAAAACTTTTTCTGACCCCCACATGTGAGTTAATGTAAATGTAATTTAGAAGGCATTGCTTAAAAGTTTCCATGGCGACTTATCAAATTTATAACATGAAACACCACAACCCCAATGATTTCTGCATGTACTTTTTTCCTCCCTTTTCAATGCGTTGATGAAGGTTGATGAACACCACCATGTTAGCCCTCACCACAGAGTTGCTGGATTTAGAATGTTTAACTGGGAAAAGAACAGAGTAAACATTCTAGTAACCTAAATATTGTGTATCTAATGTGATAAAAGCACATAGTCTGATTATATTTAAAGAGAATTAATATTGCTATCTCCATAAACTTTAGCATGTATTTAACAAAAGGAAATATTATGGCACATGTGTGATCATACAGTGCGTGAAATATATGATGAAATGACAACCTGCTTCTCTATTCTCCTCTTGTCAATGGGTTAAATCCACCTACATTTGTCTAAAAGAACAGGCACCAGAAAGCTATCAGATAGGTGATCTGTGAAATAGTGTCTCTTGGATATGAAGAAAAACACACTATTTATTCAACTCAACCAGGCCTTTTGTACATTTTTCTTTTGTATAGAATACATTTGGAAGTGTTTGATGGAGCTCAGAAATAGCGATTTATAAAATAAAGAATAACTCCTTTATAGGTTAACTTTGTGCTTTGCAACTGTGCAGATCTTTTTCATTCTCAAACAGTTGAGAGTTAACAAAATTTCAAAACAGAAGCTTAAAATGAATTTGTTAGCAGCATTTTCTTTTTTTCTTTTTTTTGCTTGAGAAATATACAAGCAATTTGTGAATTAAAATTCTTTATAACACTTCCTGATCGTCCTAGAGATAATTCATCAGTGTATGACCCTGATTTGTTTGCAAACAACTTACCCTTGATCACTACTGTCTATATCATTTTGTTTACTGCTTGACATCTGCTGTTTTAAGGGGCCGTGTTTAGTATGAGGATGCAGAATTCCAGTTTCTAGTTCATAGGCAAACTGATTGAACTGGGAATGATGTAACAAGCAGAAAGAGATGCTGAACGAATTTGAACACATTTTTCTTGGTGACGCAAAAGATTCGCATCACTGAACTGATTTAGAATGATCACAACTGAACCTGCTGTCTTTTCTTCACTCTTATATGTGAAATTACCTGAATGTTTACCTATACACAGTTTGTTTCACATTACTAAGATCTTAAGGTATTTATTCATAGCTTATAGAAGCTACATACAGTTGCAGTCAAAATTATTATCCCTCCTGTTTTTTTATGTATTCTTTTGCAAATTTTCCTAAATAATGTTTAACAGAACAAGGATTTTTTTACAGTATTTCCAATAATAGCTTTTCTTCTAAACAAAGTCTAATTGTTTTACTATGGTGGAATAAATAAAAAAAAATTAATAGCCCCCTTAAACATTTTTTGAATGTCTACAGAACAATCCACTGTTATACAATGATTTGCCTAATTACCCATAATGACAAGTTTAGATCAGTGGCGATCTGTGCATACCTGTGCCACTGTGCGTACCTACTATGAGAGGGCGCAAATTAATGCCGCTTTTTATTTATTTATTTGATTTTTGCATAATTTAAAATGATCATTAAACAGTATACATTATGGTATATTGACAAATCAAGAAAGAATGACAACAAATAAAGGTGTGCGTTTGTGTGTTTTAAAGCATGTATGTACTTGCATGGTGGGAGATGGGTAAAGAAAATATATTGTCTTTAGTTTTGCGGCGTTTTTTCCGCACACTAAAAATTACAAGTCAGATAGCTATTGTTTAAAACAAGGATCAAAATGAGTAAATGCTCTTTCAAAATATTAATTGAGTTATGAGATAAAAAAACTCGCAAGAGGTGAAGATCGCAGTTCTCTCACCCTTCCAAAAAAGTTTGAGACTGGTTTTGAAAGACTTCACCTCAGATGTTATTCTTGTTTATCTAGTAGATAACTGACTAACAAAAAATATATAAAATACAACGATGTCCTTTCATTTTCTCAGTCCCACTCACTGCAATGCCCTTAAATGTAACCTTTGACAGCAAGCATCAGTGTTTTCTGAGATTGAAATAAGAATAGGGGATGATGAGGCGGGGTGGTGCTGGATATGTGCGTACCTTGAGAAATCGCTGACAAATGTCTGAAATCACAGGCAAATCAGTGCTCGTTCACGTGAGTAATGATCACACAGTGTGAACTATCAAAGACACAATCTGACAGAATCGTCGATGAGTCGCTGACACCGGTACTGATATTCAATTTAATGAACTGGTTTGACCAGTTCAATAAGAAGATCCGGCTAAAACAAATGATTCATTCGCGAATCGCCCGTCACCACTACAGACAGAAACAGAAACAATAGCAGGCAGGAGATTCTTGTTATTTTGAACTCATCAAAGAAAAGAAGTGGATTGTTGTTAAATGTAGATTATGTGTAAGTAAAACTCTTGACAACACGACATCAAAAAAAGACAAACAAAACTGGATGCGAAGCACTACTCGCACCCACCTTCAGGTATGACATCAGTTCACGTTCTCCAGGTAAAACAATTAATTCAACTAAACTCAAAAAAATGGTTATTGCTTTTATTGTTGCGGAGATTCAGTCACTGTCAACGTTACTGTACAAGCAACTACGTTTTTTAGTATAGAATACTTTTTCTCTTTTGGGTAGGGCTGGGTATCGTTTCAAAATTTTCGATACCGATACATTGAATTCGATACCGTTCCAAATGATACTTTTTTTCGATACTTTTATTTTAAGAAATATATTTTAACAAGATTATTTTTTCAGGATGTTTGTGACACTTTTCACAGCAGGCTTATCTCTAAGACCAATAAACAAAGGAACAAAAGCACAAAATGAACAAAGTGTAGTTAACACAATATATTAGTGCAAACAGTTTTGATAAAGTTCAAGCAGTTTTAAGTCAATCAATTTTAAGTATTTGTGAAGCTTACTGCTGCTTAAAGGTTTAGTTCACCCACAAATTGAATTTCTGTCATTAATTATCTACAAATGAAGATATTTTGGATTTAATCCAAGAGCTTTCTGATCCTCCCATGGATAAATCGTTGAATAAAGTTATTTTTGTTTACTTTGCGCACAGAAGTATTCTCGCAGCTTCATATAATTATGATTGAACCACTTATATCGCATGGACTTATTTTGACTATGTTTTTTGTTCCTTTCTAGGCATTGAAAAATGCATATCCAGTAAATCTAATCTTTCTCCACAGTAGAAAAAGGCAGCATCCTTTAACAATAAAATGTGTAACGGCCCTGTGGCATTCATCTTTCCTTTCTTTGTTCATTTTTATTTTTTCTGCCAGTGTAAATGGATTATCACTTGATGGTCTCCTAATTCCAGGGTCAGCAGGAGCAGAAACTATAACATTAATGTGAAGAAAACATGAAAGCTAAACTGTTAATGCAGCCAAGGATAAGGACATTTATATTAGATAAGTTTAATGTGAGGTAAACTTCATCATTTACTGTTAACCTTAAAGCATTTTAGTATTAACTTAGCCAGGTATTTAAAGCCATCGAAACAGTACATAACGTTACACAGCGTACGTTAGGTCAAAAAAGGATTAATAAATTTACCCCACACAAATTTAAGCCCCGTTTACACGGTCAGGTTTTGAATCCCAATTCCGTATACATATGATACTGCCTATATCAGATTTTTTTGTCTGTCCGTTTACACGTTCTTTTAATTGTGACCCATATCCAATCCATGTCTTTACACTTGCCGTACAATTTTCGATGCATGCATAAATGCAGCATCGATGCAGCATATCTCCAAACATATCCAAAGATGCCGTTATAAATTGTGTTTTTGAAAAAAATGAAGACAGCAGAAGTCAAAGATTCATTTGAATTATTTTAGCTTGACATGTTTACTGTTCCAAAATATTATAAATGTTTCTCAAAAAAAAATACATTGTGATCAAAGGGGAAAAAAAGTTTATTTTACCCAGACATTTAAAAATATATATATTTTAGAGCAGTAAACACAATATCATGAAACTGTTAAACAATGATATTTTTATCCAAGGTTTTCATACTGTCAGAATCTTATATCGGCCCATGCCTAGTTCATTTACACATTCTTTTAATTGTGACCCATATCCAATTCATGTGTTTACACGTGCCATACAATTTACGATGCCGTGCATGCATAAAGGTATGTTCTAGCATCTGCGCCACACTAGTCACAATGGAAGAAATTGTCTTGCTTTTAGCTCTACAAAATATGCGAAGTTCCCCAACTTTAAAAGGACTTTGAGGCGGAGGAGGAGGGAAAGGGCCATCATCGCAGCTTGCACCTATGGTTTATATATGATGTCCTCCACTGACTCATTTTCCCACAGGGCAAGAAGGCAGGTAACTTTTCTCCTTCCTGTTTCCTCTGTTGTTGTTGTTGTTTTTCTGCGTCAGCATCTCCACACATGCTCTTTCTTCTACATCATTAAACCGCGGAGAAGTACCTCATTGTCGCGTGTTTTATGACATACAAAAAGGAACGCCTCAATAGATCTGCCTGTTTACATGACAGTTGCATTGTCACATATCCGATTTATATCGGATTTATTTCCACATATGAAGGAGGCCTGCAACCGATCTCTTAATATCCAAATTTTTGTGTTTACACGGTCATCAAACAAATACGATCTGTCACATATGCGCAAAAAATCTGAATTGGCACACATTTAATTGGCAGTGAAAACAGGGCCTAAGTATGCAATTAGTTACTTTTTTAGGGGAGTAACTCAATATGGTAATGCACTACTTAACTTTCCCCAACACTGGTAGCGAGGGAATGCAGCCCTAGATAGTCATGCAGTGTGAAAACATCTGTGACGTGACTACTTTAAAAATCATGCATCTGAACATAACTTGCCTGATTAACCTAATTAACCTATAGTTAAGCCTTTAAATGTCACTTTAAGCTGAATACCAGTATCTTGAACAATATCTAGTCAAATATTATGTACTCTCATCATGGCAACGATAAAAGAAATCAGTTATTAGAAATTAGTTATTAAAACTATTATGTTTAGAAATGTGCTTAAAAAAATCTTTGTATTAAAATATACAATAATTCAGAAGGGATAAGCATGGATGCTGATTTAATCAAAGTACTTTATTTTTTAACCTTGATACCCCACTCCCCCCTCTAAGAGAAGGATGTGTTGTACGGGACAGCTCTTGCTAAATCAATGAAGTGTTAGCAACCACTGAAGGCCACCCTCAAATGCCTGATAATACGGTAGCAGAGCAGTTGAAGGGCAGAGGCGCATTCACTCACCCACTCTCTCAAAACAGAGCTCTTGTCTGCCCTCTCTAAAAGAGGAATGATATGTATTAACAATGAAAGATGTCTGAAATATTCATCCCGCAGAAGATGCAAATACAGAGGCTTTATGCTCAGATGACATGATTCATTGCAAGTCAAGGACTGGAGGGATGGTAAGCACACAGCACATGCACCCTGTGAACCTAAAGACAGTGTTTCTATCCGCTGAGTGAACAAGAAAAAAACAAAAGCACTGCACATTGGTTCATGTGGGCTTTATATTTGTTTTTTGTATCTGACTAATTATATATTTATTTGTGCCGTTTTTAGAGAAGCTATTTTAGAAAGCGTACTGAAATTTTTTAAGATATGTCAAGGAATGTAATATTCCCTGGTGGTTTTCAGTTTTATGCACAAAGTTGTACAGAGAGAATAAAAGTATGGATGCACTGATATCATTTCTAGTTGATCCTTATAATAATAATATTTTTTCAACACATTTTAAACTTAATAGATTTAATAATAAATTTTTATTACTAACTTATTTTGTCTTTGCCATGATGCCAGTTGAATATTTTTCTACTTATTTTGCATGATACTAATATCCAGCTTAAAGTGCCATTTAAATACATAACAAGGTTATTATGTTAACTAGGCAAATTAGGTAAATTTGACACTTTATTGCAAAACAACACAAAAAAAATCCTGGTTGCTTCCATTTTTAACTTTATGTCCTTTGAACTTATATTATATTAAACTGATTTAAAACAGCTTGCGTAACTTTTAAAATTAAATTAAAACGTGATTAATTTATTTTAATAATTTACAATGAACTAAATACATATGTTGTCATGACTAATTGTTCATATATTTGTTTTTACAGTGAGTGGTTTGTTATGTAGCAAAAGAAAGAACTGCTTTTATTCAAGTCAAACTAAAAGACAAAATTTATTTTAATAATATTTTAATAAATAATAATATTTAGTATAATAGCAAATACTGTGTCCATGGTCCATTAAAAATCACTTGTTAAATAGTTGAAAAAGAATAAACTCTTCAAAGGATGGCTAATAATTTCGACTGTATATCACACTTGTAGCAGTGTGATATGGCTGTATATCGGCACTGGTGGGAGGCGTGTGTTAGTGTCCCACCATTGATAATATACAACCTTATGGCACTGCCACGAGTGTGCAATTGCATTTATACAACAGATCGATGGCATAATTGTGTTTATCAAAAAGAAAATCAAACAAGGAGTGTCTCAAAAATCCTTTTGTATGAGGAACTACTTTCTTCCGCAATTCTTTCACTGACGTGCAGCTGACGTCAGAACAGCAGAAAATGTTGTTTAAAAACACATCATTTTAGAGCTAGTATCTGAATAATCCTCTAGCGTAATGCCTAAAGTGATGACAAAACAGGTGATTGTGTTCACATTTTAAGATAATAGGGCTGAACGGCATGAAAACCCATCAGTCTAGAGACATTTCCCAGTATTTCTCTGTTGCAATTGGGAGATCACAATAATCAATAATATTTGCCGAAAAAGCCAAAGCAAAGCACATACTAGCAGATTATAAATACAAAACTACAACATACAAAAGAGAGATTTGATCAGATTTGATCAGCTGTAGTTTGAAATATGAAAAGAAAATACAAAGTTTTTCTCCCCTAAGGATTTATTATGCGGTCTCTGTCGCCATCTTGTGGCACATCTGTTTTTGCTCTGTTCAGTATGACAGGCTGATGGCTGCCAATCTCTGAAATTATAAATATTTAAAATAGTCACTGTCCTTATAAATAAACTGTACAGTTGCAATCTAAACAACTATATTATTGTCTTAAAAAGCCTCAATAGTACATTATGTCCAGCGAACAACATTTGTCGAACTGTAATGAGTCTATTGATCAGCTGTCACTCCATGTGGGTGGAGTAATACAGAAGAGTGAAGAGGCTGTAAGAGTGCTGTTATTGCAAAATATTGCACTGCTGTCAGCCAATCAGAATTTATATACAACAGTTCTGTCTGGTTCTTGAATCTGATTGGCTGATAGCTGTTGCGATATTCTGCAAATAACAGCACTCGCACTGCCTCTTTACCCTTCACCCTTGTGTATTACTCCGCCCACATACAGCAATAGGCTGAGGACACTCCACAGTTTGACAAATATTGCAGCGCTTGGACAACATAATGCACTTTTGAGGTTTTTTTAGGCAAGAAAGATGTTCTTTAGATTGCAACTATGCAGTTTATTCATAAGGACGGTGCCTATTTTAATTATTTACAATTTCTGAGAAACAGCGCATTAGCCTGTCTTTGAGCTAAGCAAAGATGGTTAACGTTGTCCATCCACAAGATGGTGACAGAGACCGCATAATAAGCCCTTAGAAGAGAAACAGCGTAATTTGTAACTGCTGACTTCTAATTGCTAACAGCTGATCAAATCATTATTAAACAGGTAAGTGACGTTCTGAGTCAATCTCTCTCTCTTGTATGTTGTAGTGCTGTATTTATATTATATATTGTGTATTGTATTTGTGTATTGTAGTGTATTGAGTGTGAGATGGGACTCAGATATCAAGAATGTATGTATTTTGTGTTGGCCACTCTTTGTATAACCCTGAGTTACTTTTTGGGTTGACCATCTGTTTGTTTCTAATGTGTCTCCTATTTTCGTTACTACAGACTATAGTGCAGTAAAAAGAAAGAAAGAAGAAATGCCTGCATGTTTAGAATTTATCCTCTAATCTTCTTAGTCTTTTTCGAGGTTAATTATTGTGATCTTCCAACTGTGACAGAGAAATGCTGGGACATCTCTAGACTGATGGCATTTCATGCCGTTCAGCCAAATTATCTTAAAATGTCAGCAAAATCATCTGTTTTGTCATCCCTTTAGACATTACGCTAGAGAATCATTCAAATACTATCTCTAAAGTGATGTGTGTTAATTAGCAATGGCTTCTGCTGTTCTGATGTCGGCTGCAGATGTTCATGAATGGCAGAAGAAAGTAGTTCCTCACACAAAAGGATTTTGAGACTCTCAGTGTTTATTTTCTTTTTATACAGTATACACGGTTATGCTGTCAAAATGTTGTATAAACGCAATAACACACTCACAGCAGTGCGATGTGGCTGTATATCATCACTGGTGGGACACTAAAGCACTCGGCCTGCAGCCTCGTGCCAACGACTGCCTCTCACTAGTGCCGATATACAGCCACATCACACTGCTAATCGAGTAATATTGCTCATATATTGTGTGTGTGTGTGTGTGTGCGTGAGTGTGTATGGGTGTTTCCCATAAATAGCACTGGGCTGCGGCTGGAAAATGACCTTAAAATGATCCATAAAAAATAAAAACTGTTTTTAATCTAGCCTAAACAAAACAAATAAGATTTTCTCCAGAAGAAAAAATATTATCCGACATACTGAGAAAATTCTGACTTCAACTGATATATATATATATATATATATATATATATATATATATATATATATATATATATATATATATATATATATATGAAAATAATAGTTAGTTAACTTAGTTTGTGGGATGTGCTTCTGTGCGTCCTCACACATGCACATCTCTGGTCTGATTTCCAGCAGCTGGGAAGAATGGCCCAGTTTAGAGTAGTGCAGCAGCACAAGCTGACAGGCGGGATTATCTTCTTCTGACAGCCCAGGAATGCAACTGTCTGACTGTGGCTACCACAAGATAAGACCTGGCTGACAAAAAAGAAGCAGCATTCATTTGCTTTCCTCCTTTTTATCTTTAGCAACAGAAGCCCAGCGATGGGCAGTGATTGTAACAGCCAAAGAATGATTATGAGGATATGGTTAAGGTGTGCTTCTGATTTTAAAATGCGCCACAAATCACACTACCAAAGACGCTTTCAAGCCATGTTTTTCATCACAGCAGATGTAGGATTTCACTTTTATGAGCAGATGTGTCTGGCAAAAAAGGAAAACGATTCAAAATTGCAAGTAGATAAGTGTAACATCAGTAGCACTGGAGCACAGATTAGTAAATGAGAAATGCAGTGCTTCAATATTCTGATTATATCTTTCCCAAGCACATTTTAGCAATTAAAAAGCACATCAATCTTAATACGTTTTTCATATAATAATTAAGTGTATCATTTTTAAAGAGGGGTGGAAATAAAATCACTTTGCACTGTAAAAGCGGTGAGTTACTTTACTATTCTTTTGTAATTATGCACATAATTCATTCATTTAATTTTAAGGCAATGGGTTTATTCACTTTTATAAGCAAAGTCAACCAATTATTTTAAATGCAGTAGGTTTATTCACTTTAAGTAAAGTCAACTAATCGCTTTAAAAGCAGTGGGTTTCACTTTCACAAGCAAAGCAAACTAATAGCTTTTTTAAAAAACAATTATATAATCAAAACTCATGACATTTTATGTTAATTTAACTTATTTAAATAAGTTAGTCAAGTTTCAGCTTATTTAATTTTTTTATTTGGTGTCAATAACTTAATTTTATTGTACTTAAAAATGTAGGGAAACCACTCTTTTTATCTTTCTTTCTTTCTTTCTTTCTTTCTTTCTACAGTGAATAAAGTACACTCTCAGAAACAAAGGTGCGCGAGCTGTCACTGTGGTGGTACCTGTTCAAAAGGTACACGTTTGTATTTAAAGGGTCCATATTGGTACCTCAAAAGTATATATTAGTACCTAAAAATTTTAAGAGGAACACTGTTGTACTTTTTAGGTACTATTATGTACCCTTGAGGTATTAATATGGATCTTTTATGTACAAATTTGTACCTTTTGAAAAGGTACCACCCCAGTGAAAGCTCGTGTACCTTTATTTCTGAGAGTGTAGATGAAGACTGAATTCCTTTAAAAATGTTTGAACTTTTCAGGTGAGGAGATGTTCACCATTCTCGCTTAGCACTGTTTGAAGGATCAATCTTTTAGAATCTCGCAGTAAGTTTGAGAGTTCATTTCAAGTCCATCTCATGCCCTGAAAGGTCTTGTTCATTGTTAGCATCAGCTCGCAAAAAGAGTTCTTTAAGTAAGTTGCAGTTCTGGAAGTTTGGCCAGAGAAGAAATAGTCGAGCCCAACTGAGTCTGGTTTCTCTCTATGTTTTTTCCTTCACTTTCGTCAATTGGTTTGTTCCTCGCCACTGTCACCACTGGCTTGCTTGGTTTGGGACTTGTGGAGCTGCGCATCAACATATTTGCTCTTCAGTGTTTGGACTTTCAGCAGTGAATATTAAATCACACTGAACTGAACTTCAACTCTGAAAACTGGACTGATGCAGTTTGCACGTTACGCTGCCTTGACACAATCTACATTGTAAAAGCGCTAGAAATAAATATGAATTGAATTGTTTATTTTTTGCCCTCAGCCCTCCTTAAAAAAATAAATAAAAAATAAATTAATTAAATTAAATAATAAAAAAAAACAAATATATATATATATATATATATATATATATATATATATATATATATATATATATATATATATATATATATATATATTTACACCCAAAATTTGTAGTAATTTTCATAATGAACGTTTTAAAATTGCTACAATATGCTTGGGAAAATCACTTGATCGGAATAAACACATTGATGTGGAATACTCCAATGCTGCTTATTACTACTCAGATAAATATTTTACCCTATGTCGTTTCAGTAGATGCATTAATTAAACTTCACTAGACATTATACTGTATACTGCACCATCAACACCAATAATCACAAGAAGCTTTGTGTTTTGTTGCTTTCTTTCCATTTCCAAAATTGTTAGTAGTGCCAAACAGCATTTCCCATTGTTTACATCCTTGTTTACATCTTTGCTATAACATATTGTTAACGCTAGTATAGGCATGGGCCAGCATAAGATTCTGACGGTTTGATAACCTTGGAAAAAATATCCCGGTATTACGATATTGTCATTACTTCTCTAAAATAAATTCTTTTTAAATGTCTGGGTAAAAAACAAAAACTTTTTCCCCCTTTGAACACAATATATTTTGTTTTGAGAAACATAATATTTTGGAGCTATAAACATGTCAGGCTGAATAATTCAAATGTTTCATTGACTTCTGCTGTCTTAATTTTTTTTTTCAAAAACACAGATTTCTTTACAATTTAAAATCTTCTCTGCTGGAGATACTGTTGTCCTAAAAAATGTAAATAAAAAATCTTACACATACCTTAGGAACGGACTTTTCCAAACTGTGGTATACCTTGAAAACGGTTATCGTCCCATGTCTACACTAGACACTGTGCCTGTAGTCGATCAATTTTAACAAATAAAAACATTTACAGCACAGGTTGTGGCTCACGATCCACAGCTTTGTCTGTTGGAGGAGTTTTAGCCAAATCCAGCACTGAACAGGGACATATTCTGAAAGTTATCCTTTGTCAAATGCTAGCGCTATATCTTTTTTTTTCTACATAATTCTCTGGAACATAATAAAAACAAACTGTAAGCACTTCTCTTTTTGTGTTGCGTCATCTGGGAGCCCAAATACAGAAACAGAACAAACTCTGTGGAATTAGCAGTGTGTGGATGACATTTTAGCTTTCACTGCTTTAACATTACAGCGCCTCTGGTCACGCCCTTTCGCTGTGCAAGGTGTGTGCGCAAGGTGAACGCACTTAACCAGAAGCCCTTGTGATCTCACTAGCCCGGATGTATTTTTTTGTAGTCCCCAAAGATTGTTTACTGTAGGCTTTGCTAAGTTAATTCTGTAAAAGGCAAGGTCTCCCTTTGCATTGAACTTTGAGTGTATTACATACAGATGCTGTTTATGTTCACACAGCTACATTGCACATCAACTAAGGTTTAAAATATGATATTGTAGTGGACCCCCACTTTAAATTTGTAAAAACAATTCAGCTAACTTAATCGATTTGTGTTGGGATGACATGAATGAATTGTGTGGAACCCTGCATTTTCACAATAAACTTGTTAAATTCACTACAGAAATTCACTCTAGAGAAAAACATCTTTCTAAATATTTACTCAATCTTAGCCTCATACTTTATATTCATATTTTACATAACCTGAAGTTTTCGAAATAATATTTTATTTAACCTGATGCATTTTAAACACCACATTCTAGGGCCAAAACCTTCAATGCAAAAAAAATCTATTTTTTCGAACACTGTAAACTTTAAGAGATTAAAGAGTAAAAATTAAATTCTTTCATTATTTACTTGCTTCACTTGACTCAAATATGTTTGACTTTCTATGGTTGGTTAAACACAAAAGAATATATTTCGAAAAATGTTTTAAACCTGTAACCACTGAATTCCATTGCATTTGTTTTTCCTACTATGAAAGTTAGTGGTTACAGCTTTCTTTAAAATGTCTTCTTTTGTGTAAAATGCACATGCTGAAATCCACATTTAAACAGGCCAATAAATGACTACAATTACAAAAGAGATCAAAATACCTAACATGAACAAAAGATTATCTATTAATTATGTTTCATTTCATGAAAGAAGAAAAAAATTGAGGGTTACATTTCAAACATCCATTTCTCTAACTCCTGACCATGCACAGGTAATTGACTCTTTAACATTTCTCAGTTCTGCTTTTCACAGAGGTGTGGACATCACATCACTTACTGATGGCACATCATAAAAATTTTATCCTCTGGTCCCAATTTTGCCCTGTTGAATTATTCATGGTCTTTACTGCAGTCCAGCTAAAAATAGACACTTCTTGTTTTTTCCTTAGCGTAAAGGCTTTAACACTACATTTTGTAGTGAAGCTAATGACATGAGTGTTTCCCGGCAGTCTCTTTGACAGTGATCGTTCTGTGAATGTGTGATGCACACCATTTATCGGCACACCTGTCACAATTTCAAGCAAACACAATTCAAGGCTCCTCTGAGTCACTTTACATCTGCTTATTTAATAGCATTAACAAATGGGTTTAACTTCGTTCTCCCATCTGCAGTGCTCTCGTTTGTGATCAAACAAATGTAATCCTGCAGAAAACTAACTAGAAGATCTCAGGGCTGGATAATCAGCTTTTATATGTTTAGATCATGCCATATCTCCTCACGTATTTAGTTCTGAATATACAGGCTTCTAATAGTTGATTCATTTCCAGTCCACTGTAAAAGTCATAACTTTTTTATGTTACTTTAACATAATTAAGTTAATCAGGTTTCAGCTATATTTTTTAAGTTATGCAAGTTTAATGTTTTAAGTTAATTTAACTCAACTACGTTCCTGGAGGACCACCAACACTGCATGTTTTGGATGTCTCCTTTGTTTTCTTCTTCTTCTTTGTTTAATTGCGGTCGGCAACCAACGTTAAAGTGCATTACTGCCACCTACTATGCTGGAGTGTGAGTCAACTACCTCACAAATAACAAAAAAAATCTTTCATCTTTTTATTAATTAGGCCAATTCTTGGGCTGCATGGTGGCGAGGTGGGTAGCACGTTCGCCTCACAGCAAGAAGGTCACTGGTTCGAGCCTCAGCTGGGTCAGTTGGCATTTCTGTGTGGAGTTTGCAGGTTCTCCCCTTGTTCGCGTGGGTTTCCTCTGGGTGCTCCGGTTTACAAGTCCAAAGACATGTGGTATAGGTGGATTGGGTAGGCTAAATTGTCCGTATTGTATGTGTGTGAATGAGTGTGTATGGATGTTTCCCAATGATGGGTTGGAACTGGAAGGGCATCCGCTGTGTAAAACATATGCTGGATAAGTTGGCGGTTCATTCTGCTGTGGAAACCTCAAATTAATAAAGGGATGAAAAATTAATGAAGGCCAGTTCTTCTTATACAATTTAATAAACTTTCATTGTTATGACACCCAAGTATAATTTTAATGCTGATTTCAAAAGAGTTTGGGTCATAATTTATTTCTGTATATTTCTCTTTCTATAAGGATTTTTTGACAGTGACATAATACGTGTTCAACTGACTCCTCCTCTTGACAATAATCACATAAAGCAATTGGATCTTTCCCTATGAAATGTAATGTTTTATTTAAACCTGTGTGTCCCATTCTCAATTGTGTAATTATGCCTTCAGCTTTATTATTTCCTTTACCTCTCCTCTAATTTCCTACTTTCTCCTGAAGTCTATAGTAGTGTCTACCCGTTATATCCCTATCCCAATTATATTGCCATATGTTATTCTTAACTATAACTTTTGCTTTTGACTTACTAAATAGGATTTTCATAATTTCATCTAACTTGCATACCTCTTTAGTTAAAACATCTGCAGTTTCTTTCCCTTTAATTCCTATATGTGCTGGAATCCACATGAACACTATCACATTTGTTCACTGAAGTCTAAATAAAATTTCATATATATCATATATGCAATCATGCCTGTTCTTTGGTGATATCGGCTTAATTGAAGTCAATGCTGAACTGGAATTTGAACATATAATTACTTTCTTTATGCCACTTTCCTCTGTCCAGTACAGAGCAGCAATTATAGCCCTCAGCTCTACTGTATACATTGCAAGGTGATCTGTAGTTCTTTTCTTTATTGAATTTTGGTACAAAAACACCAAAACCTGTCCTTCCCGTATCCAAACTCTTAGAACCTGAATCTTCAGTATATTCATTATATTTTCTCATAATTCTATCTTCTATTATGCCTGACATATTAGCGATATTTCTTTAATCCTGGCTACTGTCCAGTAGACTCCCCTTTGTCTGTCACACCCATTACAGGTCTTCCAGTCTCTAATGAGCTGATGATCTGAAAGGGGTGTGATTGGTTGAGGAGGCATGGAAAATGTGCAGAGATGGTGGTCCTCCAGTAATGTGGTTAAGAAACATTGAGTTAACTTATGCAAGTTGAAGCGACTTGTAAAAATAATTTGATTCAACTTAAAATTGATGGAAGCACCACATTTTTACAGTGTAGGTGATTAGTTTTGGTTTCATTTAAGCCCTGATTTTTATTAAACAAGAAACTGCAAATTTCTGATGTCAGGCTGTAACACATAAATAAATAATAGATAGATAACCAATCTAAATATTTGAGAATGCAAATAGGGCAGGTTGGGAAAACAAGTGACCTTTTAAGTGTTTTTTTTCCCAACTTGAATATTTATTCCTTATAAATATTATATAAGGGTCAGCTAGCTTCTGTATGCCTTATAGGAATATAGCAATGTGTACTGCAAAATAGGGTAGCAGAATACTGAGTAAATGATTACCTTTGAGATATGCTCACAATTTCTTGCTATTTTTAGTAGCTATTTGTTTCCCTCATCCCCAGTAGGTGCTATTATGCTATTGAAAAGGCCACCGCTATTTTAAATAGCCTGAAATTAATTAGTACAGAATATATATATATATATATATATATATATATATATATATATATATATATATATATATATATATATATATATATATCTTTTTTTTTTTTCCTGTACTAATTAATTTCAGGCTATTTAAAATAGCGGTGGCCTTTTCAATAGCATACTAGCACCTACTGGGGATGAGGGAATAAATATAGTGAAGCCTCATTTGATAGTCAAACATATAATAAAATTAGGGCTGGGCAATTAATTGAAAAGCAATTGAAATTGAAATTCATGACAAATAATCAATCTAATTTCCAGGTCGATTTTTTCATTTAATTTCCCAATACAGTGCATCCGGAAAGTATTTATAGCGCTTCACTTTTTCCACATTTTTTTGTTACAGCTTTCTTCCAAAATGGATTAAATTCATTTATTTCCTCATTAAATTCTACAGACAATACTCCATAATGACAAAGTGAAGACAGATTTTTTTTAATTATTGCAAATTTATTAAAAATAAAAAACCTGAAAAATCACGTTCGTAAGTATTCACAGCCTTTGCTCAATACTTTGTTGATGCACCTTTGGCAGAAATTACAGCATCAAGTCTTTTTGAATATAATGCCACAAGCTTGGCACACCTGTCTTTGGTAATTTTTGCCCATTCCTCTTTGCAGTACCTCTCAAGCTCTATCAGGTAGGATGGGAAGTGACGGTGTACAGCAATTTTCAGATCTCTCCAGAGATGTTCAATAGGATTAAGGTCTGGGCTCTGGCTGGGCCACTCAAGGACATTCACCGAGTTGTTGTGAAGCCACTCCATTGATATTATGGCAGTGTGCTTTGAGTCATTGTCCTGCTGGAAGATGAACCGTTGCCCCAGTCTGAGGTCAAGAGCACTCTGAAGCAGATTTTCATTCAGGATGTCTCTGTACATTGCTTCATTCATATTTCCCTCTATCCTGACTAGTCCTCTAGTTCCTGCTGCTGAACAACATCCCCACAGCATGATGCTGCCACCACCATGTTTCACTGTAGGGATGGTATTAGCCTGGTTTTCTCCAAACATAACGCCTGGCATTCACTCCACAGAGTTCAATTTTAGTCTCATCAGACCAGATAATTTTGTTTCTTATGGTCTGAGAGTCCTTCAGATGCCTTTTGGCAAATTCCAGGCAGGGAGTGGCTTCTGTCTGGCCACTCTACCATACAGGCCTGATTGGTGGATTGCTGCACAGATGGTTGTCCTTTTGTATGGTTCTCCTCTCTCCACAGAAGAACGCTGGAGCTCAGGCAGAGTGACCATCGGGTTATTGATTACCATCCTGACTAAGGCCCTTTTTCCCCGATCACTCAGCTAGATGGTCGGCCAGCTCTAGGAAGAGTCCTGGTGGTTCCAAACATTTTCCACTTATGGATGATGGAGGCCACTGTGCTCATTGGAACTTTCAGAGCAGCAGAAGTTTTTTTGTGACCTTCCCCAGCCTTGTACCTCGAGACAATCTTGTCTCAGAGGTCTACCGACAATTCCTTTCTCTTCAGGCTTGGTTTGTGCTTTGACATGCACTGTCAACCCTGGGACTTATATAGACAGGTGTATGCCTTTTCAAATCATGTCCAGTCAACTGAATTTACCACAGGTGAACTGCTGAAACATCTCAAGAATGATCAGTGGAAACAGAATGTGCCTGAGCTCAATTTAGAGCTTCACGGCAAGGCTGGGAATACTTATGCACATGTGATTTTTCAGGTTTTTTATTTAAAATAAGTTTGCAACAATTTTAAAAAGTCTTTTTTCACATTGTCATTATGGGGTATTATGTGTAGAATTTTGAGGAAATAAATTAATTTAATCCATTTTGGAAAGGCTGTAACATAAAAAAATGTGGAAAAAGTGAAGCGCTGTTTATACAACTATTGGTTGAGCGCACACATATGGTCCAGCACAGCCTTCACGCAGTCGCATACCCCTCTCCATGGCTTACGCCAGCGCTGATGTTATTTATTTTCAGTTTAAAAAACTAAAAATTCAGGCAATGTGTGTTTTAATTTCAGTTGATCAAAGTTGATGTTCAATGAATAATTATAGATAGTAAAAAGTGAGTGTTTCCTTCAATTATTCATTTAAAAATCTCTCATTTGTAATGTGAGGGGAAAAAATAAATTAAATAATCGTTCATCAATTGAGTTGAATTAATTGAGATTTTGGTTTTAGGCCAAATCACCCAGCCCTAATTATAAAAATAGAAGTATAAATATATAAATATAAATATACAAATATAAGCGCAATGCACATTGAAAAAAACGTACTAAATAAAAAACACGTAATTCATTGTACCTCTCCGCGATATAAATATTGCATGTACTATAATTAGGCTGGAAACTTTCTATTGGAATTAAGAGGAATATATGGGAATTAACAGGAATATATGGAAATTAACAGAAATATACGGAAATTATATAGAAATTAACAGGACTTCCTGGGAATAAATTGTGAATTTGGTGAATTAAAGGTTAGTCCATGGCAGGATACTTAAATGTAATTGAAAATAAAATTGTACTTGCAGTATGATTCTTTTAGATTTAATTGAATTCTCTTTCTGTATATTCTTTAAATCAAATGCACACTGCACTGATATTTTCTTGAGTCCTGCAGACAAATTAAGTTTTAAAAATGTCCATATGTTCATTTTAATTTTAATTAATTTATTTTTTAAACATAAGACATGCTTGTGCTGTAAGATATTGTGCTCCAAAATGTACCATTATATAAACAAATACACTGACACATTTAGGTGGAAAAAAAACACACACACACTAAGAAAATTCTACCACCTCGCACGCTATCCTCCTTAAAGTCACTTAAGGGGGAATTCCTCCATTTTCCAGGTGTTGAATTTCACAAGAATATTTCTGCATTTGAGCCTAACTACTACATAAATTCAAGTAAGTTAGATATTATTTGAGAAACATAAGGGAATATGTTTTCTTACATTTGACACTTGAACTTTTGTGCTGCTCAAAGTTCCACTTACAATTAAATCAGTCATTTTTGATATGTGTGCATGTCAGCTTATGGACAAAATGTTTATAGTTACATTTGTATATACAGTTTATATAAATTCCTCTAAATTCATTTAAATTTCATTGATTAATTCAAGTCATTTAATCAAAATAACCATAATTTTAAATTAAATTCCTATAATAAATTCAAGTAAACTTTTCAACTTGGAATATTTCCAAAATCCCACAGACAAAATTCCCATGGAAATTTTCCAGAAATACTTCACACTCTAACTATAATCACAAAAACAATAATTATTGTACAGCCCTATTGCAAAACATCCTGGAAAAACTCATTTAAGAGCCCAAAACACATAACTGCAAATACAAATGTTGTGTGCAATCAAATAAATGAATGTTGATTTACATGGACTTATCAAAGCCATGTGTGCAAGCGTGCGTAGATTAGAGACACACGCATACATGTCTAATCTGTCTGGTTTCTGGATCAAGCACAAATTGAATTACATCTCTCATGACACATGAGTAATGGTGTCAGGCTGAAGTGATTCAGTAGCAAGTGAAGCCAAATGACAACAACTGCAGAGGACTTTATCATTGTTAACAAAAATATGAATGAGAATATATGTATATTCCTTGTGATAAAAAAAAAAATTGCTTCTGCTGAGCAAAATCACCATATTTACAGATAAAAAAACAGGCTCTGAAACATTGAATCCTAAAGTTGATAAAATATTGCATACACTGACTGGAGTGCATTTAACTTGCCTACCAAAGTTGTGCACAGATTGTGGAACTTTGTAAAAGCACATCAAAAGTTTTTTGACATGCATCATTACTACCAGAACATTCTTTAAAGTATCCCGTTGTGCCATGCTTCTACCACATAATACAATATAGGATGATGATTCAGTAGCAAAGTAATCAAACTGTCAATCAAAAAAATCTATCAAACTGAATCCATACAGTGGTCCCTCCGTAGTTTTGGACAAACTGTTTTTCACAGAAAAACAAATATTCATGACCATGAATCACAAAAACAGTCAAAGGTATATAGGTATAGGTGTATATCAATTGAAAGCTGAATAAATAAGCTTTCAATACTGTTATAATATACCATATGATATACCATATTTGGCAAAAATACAACTTCAAATCTTGAATATAATTTAAAAAACTAAATATTGAGAAAAATGCCTTTAAAATTGATTTTTGATAATCAAAAATTGAGTTTTGAAATATTCGCAGTAGGAGATTTACAAAATATATTAATGAAACATGATTTTTACTTCATATTCTAATGATTTTTTGGCATAAAAGAAAAATCTGCACCCATACTGTACAATTTATGTTTGGCTATTGCCAAAATATGCCCTTGCAACATAAGATATAATTCGTTAACTCTTATAGGTTTACATGATCCGACAAACCAAGTAAACACACTCTCATGGCCTTACATTTTGTCTAATTCATATAAATTTTTAACAATCTGACTTGTAGAACTACGTATTAATCTTCTTGCTCTGCATGGCTTATGTTTAGGCTATATTAGGCTGTACACACACACACACACACGCACACACGCACACACACACACACACACACAAAACTTTCCTTACAATTCCATGAATTTACACAAAAAATCACCATCTTGTAAAACATGACACGTGAAAATGGTTTGGAAGAAGCATGTTTTACATATAAATTACTATACATAGTAAATATACATACACAGTGGGGGAAATAAGTATGAAACATGTCACCATTTTTCTAAGAAAACATATTTGTAAAGGTGCTGTTGACTTGAAATTTTCACAGATGTTGGCAACAACTAAAGAAATCCATATATGCAAAGAAAACAAAACTAACTAGTTTACAAATGCAGTTATGTGAAATAAAGTGAAATGACACATGGCAAAAGTATTGAACACATGAAGGAAGGGAGGTGTAGAATGGCAGTGAAAGCCCAGACAGCAGCTAAAATCTCTCAGTAGTTCTTCAGCATCCCTCTGCCCTTCATCATTGTAAATTAATATCAGCTGCTTCAGTCCAACATCTGAAGATTTCAGAATGACAATGATCCAAAACACTCTCAAAACATTCTCAAATGGTTTCAGAGAAAGAAAATCAAGCTGTAGAATGGCACATACTTGAATCCAATAGAAAATACAAAATACAGATCAGATTTGATGGACAAGAGTCAAAGAACCATCAAGATTGTTGAAAATCTCACACCTGAGCAATGCATGTGACTACATTCTCCAAATGAGAGGCATCTTTAAGCTGCCATCACCAAAAAAAAGCATTTTATATAAAGTATTAAATACATTTCAGTAGTTCAGTATTTTTTTTTTAGTCCATTGTTTTGTTTTGTTGATTTTTTTATGCTTGTATTGTTTGTTTTTTTGCTAAAATCTGGTTTAATTCCATATTCCATGTCATATGTCCATATATTATTTTTGAACAGCTGGTCATTGGAGTAGTACTCTCAAGTAAAGATAGTGTTCTGTGCAAATACAAAATGACAGTACTGGATTCCTTTATAGCTTTCAGAGGTCATGAACAATCAGTCTTGCCTATAACATTTTTTCTTCTGGATAATGTCTTATTTGTTTTAAAAACACATTTTATATGTAACAAAATACAGGGAAGCTAATAATTCAGGAGGGTTAATAAATCTGAATTCAGCTGTATGTAATAAATAAATAAAATAAAATTACATACATTTATATTAAATTAAATAAGTATATACACACTACATTGCAATGAAAAAAAAACTAATTTCATTCATGAATAATAAAAATATATTACAACGTATATTCATTTCATTTAGAATGTACATAATTTAACCTAATATGAACTAAATATTTCACAAGTAATATTTTAGGCTCATTGCTAATGTGATAAATATAGAGATTTTTCAGCAAAAGACAATATACATTGTGTTTTGCATGTGCAATATCATATTTTTGACCCTGGAGCCATCATATGTTGTACATGTATATTTTTTCTTTTATCCCAAAAATCATTAGAAAACAAAAACCAAGCTCCATGAACATATTTTGTACATTTTTCTGCTGTAAATACATCAAAATCTGATTAGTAATATGCATTGCTATTTAGACAACGTTCTCAAACTTTAGATTTTTTAGACTCTAGATTTTTAAAAACTTCAAATATTGCCCAAACTATACATTGGTGAAAAGCTTATTTATTTAACTTTCAGATAATGTATATAAAAGTATTGTTGTCCTTGGTCACATTCTGGATCCGTGACACCCTTGCAGAGTTTTCTGCTAAAATGATATCTTTAAGTATAACAATTGATTCCTCAAGTATCTCTTCATTTATTCTGTAATACCAGCAAAAGCAATGATTTAATACTCACAATGCAGCTTTAAAACACATGACAGTAAGCATGAAAGCATAAATCAAAAATATTTGAACTAAAACTGCAGATGCTCATTTTTTAATACCTTCTGACCAACAAATAAAAAAAGCACAAGGCTGTATCCTAATTTCAACAATGAAAGAATGCAAACACTTTTTACATTGCATGCCAAAGCCGCTTATAAACCCCACAATTAATTCTTATCAAACATAAATTTGTGAACAGTGCTTTTAATTCAGACTCCAGATTTGAGGTGATAGGCTACTGTGATCTCCACTGTTCTTCATTGATTTGCTGAAAGCCAGCTCACCACATGATGCCCTTGGCAACACAAAGTTGCTGCCTCCTCTATTTCAGCAATGTAAACAAACTATAGCAATCAATAATCATAGATACGTTCATATAATAATAAAAACACGAACCATACAACTATTCAAATACTAATCACATCCTAGTTTGCGCGACTGTGGCCACGCGTATTTAAACCGAATACATGCATGAACCACACAATAATTCTCAAGGGCAACATTTTTCCACATCTAAACACAAATATCCATTTTGAACTTTAATTCCAGCATATGACAGATGAGAAGGACCACTTCTGCGGCATATCTTCCGTTGAATATTGATGTTATAAGTTGTCCATGCGAGAGAGACAGAGAACTAACACCGCAAAAGGATGTACAGTAGGCTACATCAAGTACGCTATGAACAGCAACTTACCATAATACGCACTCGGGACTTGCGATTTTCTTGCCATCTCAGCGTGTACGGGTTTTGTGGGGTTTGCAGGTGCAGGTTGGTTTGAAGAACAGAGTGTCGCTCGCCAAATTCCAAGTTTAATAGATTCCCTCACGCGACTCGCGCGTCAGTGATGTTTACAGCTGAGCGTCATCAAACGTGCGGAGCGTCAGACTGTCAGTGTAGTGAAGCAGTGAACTCGCTCCAGCATCACTGCTAGTGCTGGATCCGAACAAAAGTGCAGTACACAGTGTATATCCATCATCTATCCAGTCAGCACAAGCAGTCTGCAGAGCCATATTGGACTTAAATTCAGTTATATTAAACTAAAAAAAAACATTAAGCAATTATTGATGCTGCTTTACAGTAATGTTATTAAAGGCTGCATAAATGTGTATTGTTATCTGTCTGTCACATTATACAAATGTAAATATAAAGTGAGTTTACACGAAATAAATTAAGCTGTCCGTGCAGATCTCGTGATGTCTTAAATGCGTAACTTTAACGCCGACTAGTGGCAACATTCTACACTGCATCATTCACCTACGTCTCTTTTCAGAAACAGAATGAGATTTATTCGCAAAGTGTGCGCAAACACACAAGGATTTTGTGTTTTGTGTGTGTGCTTTACATGTAGGAGCTCAGGGTTCATATTAACACAAGAAGAAAAAAGGTCATTTAAAGAAAGTGGAAAACAATGTAAAATACAAATTAAAAATTATTTAGGCCTACAGTCAGCAAATGTATTAATTCTCCTGCCAAATTCTGACTTAAAGTTTTTGTTCAAATGTAAATAAAATCTGAGAAGTATTTAGTGACTAAACTTTAAAAAGTCAAATATACATTTATTTAAATAAAGACACTTATTTGTAAATACATCTTCGTATTTCTTATTCGTACAATTAAAACTGTTAACAATGCACATAAATCATCTAGATGCATACTTTATTACACCTTTTTAGTACCCGTTTGGACCCCTTTTTGCTTTCAGATCTGCCTTAATCCTTCGTGGCATAGATTCAACAAGGTACTGGAGATATTCCTCAAAGATTTTGGTACATATTGACATGATGGCATCATGCAGTTGCTGCAGATTTGTCGGCTGCACATCCATGATGCGAATCTCCCTTTCCACTACATCCCAAAGGTGCTTTATTGGGTTGAGTTCTGGTGACTGTGGATGCCATTTGAGTACAGTGAACTCTTACAATACTCAGGTAGGCTGTTGATCCTAATGGGACCAAAGTGTGCAAAGAAAATATCCCCCACACCATTACACTACCAGCCTTAACTGATGCCAAATTCTGACCCTACCATCCGAATGTCACAACAGAAATCGAGACTCATCAGATCAGGCAACATTTTTCCAATCGTCTATTGTCCAATTTTCAGATCAAACCAGTCTGTCCATTGTCCTCTAACCTTTGGCATCAACAAAGCATTTGCGCACACAGAACTGCTGCTTAATGGATATTTTCTGTTTTTTCGGACCTTTCTCTGTAAACCCTAGTGATGGTTGTGCTTGAAAATCCCAGTAGATCAGCAGTTTCTGAAATACTCAGACCAGTTTGGCACCAACAACCATGCCACATTCAAAGTCACTTAAATCACCTTTCATCCCCATTCTGATGCTCAGTTTGAACTGCAGCAGATCGTCTTGATCATGTCTACATGCCTAAATGCATTGAGTTGCTGCCATGTGATTGACTGATTAGAAATTTGCGTTAACAAGTAGTTGGACAGGTGTACCTAATAAAGTGGCCGGTAAGTGTATACACATCTATCATCTAGATCAGGGGTGTCCAAACTTGGTCCTGGAGGGCCGGTGTCTTGCATATTTTGGTTCCAACCCCAGTTAAACACATCTGATCCAGCTAATCAAGCCTTTTCTAGGTATACTAGAAACTTTCAGGAAGGTATGTTGAAGGAAGTTGGAGCTAAACTATGCAGGACACCGGACACCGGACACCTCCAGGACCGAGTTTGGATACCCCTGATCTAGATGGTTTATGTCCATTTTTACCTGTTTTAATTGTACAAATAAGAAATACAAATATGTACTTACAAATAAGTGGCTTTATTGGTTACAGAATGCAACAAATATAAGGATACTATATAGTTTATAGCCATAAATAAATAGGTAGCAATTGATGTGCCAGCTATTGAAGTTGGATATGGCCTGAGGAAAGAAAGTGTTTTTATGCCTAGATGTTTTAGTGCATATAAATCTGTGGCGTGTGCCTGAGGGAAGAAGTGTGAACAGTTTGTGGTCTGGGTGAGAGGGGTCTTCATTGATGTTACCTGTTGGGCAGGTCCACACCAATAATCCTTTCAGCTGTCCTAACAGTCCAGCAGCCTTCTTTTGTCTGTTATATATTTTCATTCAAACAGGGGTGTAAAAATTATATTTAAAACTTAAACATAAACAAATGTGCATACAAGTTGAGTGAAACTGTTACTCAAAAACAAGTATTTGGCAAAAATATCCTTTTAAATGTACTTAAAGAGACAGTTCACTAAAAACTTACAACTGTATCATCGTTTACTCACCCTAAACCTGAGTTGCATTCCCCTGTTGAGCACAAAAGAAGTTATTTTGGAGAGGTTATTTTGTATATGTATATATATATGTATATATGTATATATATATATATATATATATATATATATATATATATATATATATATATATATATATATATATATATACACATTTATATACATATACATAAATATATTTCACATTATTCTTCTTACGACGCAGACAAAAGCTTTTTTCTGTGATTGTTTTTGGACTTATTACTCATTTTCCTGTAGATGGAATGACTAGGATAAAAATATACATAAAAAATATCAATAAGAAAAATACCAGTTTGCAGCATCAGTCAAAAAAACCTGTCTTTTTTGGTCAAAAATCAATGCACGTAAATGAGACTGGTTGTCACGATCACCAGCGATTTAACCAGAGATCGCTGTTAAACACTCACATTCACATGAACTACAAATCTGCCTGTTTATGGACTACAGATACAGTCATGCACCACACACACTCACCTGCTCCAAGTCACCATTGATTAAACACTCACACAGCTGAAGCTGCTCAGACTGATTACTTGGACTGTAAAAACAGCACAAACACACACAATGTTGCTGAGTCTTGTTATCTGTTCTAGTAACACTATACGACGCGTTTACTTTTGTCTTGCTTTGCTGTGTTTTTGACCCTCGCCTTGTTTGTTTTAAGTTGTCTGCTGCCTACCTTGTGACCATCTGCCTGATAATTTGACTACGACTCTGAATTGCCTCTAACGATCTGTTTGCTCCTGTGTTGATCATTGCTTGCCTGACCATTCTAATAAACCTGCATTTGGATCCTTACCCTTGTTGTCAGCGTCACATCCCCGTTACACTGGTAGTCTCGAGCCAATAGGGTTCCAATGACTGCCCACACCCTTAGGTGAAATAATAAAAGCAGTATTGTTATATATTGATTTTGATAGTTATGACTAGGGCCAGATAGAATCTGCGGATATTTTTGCTATTTCTGCAGAAAATTTAGTACAAAATATGTGTATTTATGCAGAATGAAGGTGCGGTCACACTTGACTTTTCTTCCCATAGACTTCCATTCATACGCACGCGAATGCGTCAGACCGGAAACGCGGGGTCATGCGTCAAGTTTCGCATGTTGCTGCAGTGCAAAGTTCAAGCTTGGTGAACTCTAACCTGCTAAATCGCATCACTTGACTGCATGAGAGCAATTGAGGATCAAAACAGGACCTCTCTGGGCAAAAATGTAAAACATGGAGCAATCGCTCGCTTTTTTAAATGTCTAATAAGCTTGTTTGATCCCGCCCCTTTTCGCAGCGCCGCACGACAGAATTTCGCACACACAAAGCCCAGTGTGACCGTAGCTTGATTTTGGGAGTATCATGCTAAAAACTTAATATATGAAATAAAAAAAATAATAGCTTTTTAACTTTTATTTAATGTTTACAATGCAAACCCAATTAGATCCACTTATTTGGTAAACAAAGCAAGTCTCTCAAATAAGATATCTACTACAAGACTATTGTATGTATGTATTGTAAATAAATCATATGAACATTTTCATATTAGTCAAAAATATTACTGAAACTAATTTAAAAACTAAATATATATAAATATACACAGATTTACACAAGTAAACAAATAGACTCGATGGGCTAAAAAATGAAGAATCGAATGCGTGCGAAGATTCTGTATGGGCCTAGTTATGACCTACAGCTTTACAACTTTTTTTTATTTAGTATCTCAAAAAAACGTTTATGCTTGATTACTTTTGTTTAAAACTAGTTCAAAATTCAACACTACAATTTAGGGGGAGATGACTTGTCCAAAAAATGATCATCTACAAACTTTTTCATCTCCACTTTCTCCCACTGTGGATGTCAATGGTTGCAGGTTATTAAACAAGAATAGTAAAACATAGAAGCTCATTGCTGAAAAGGCTGGAGAGGCACAGAGTCCAAGTTGCTTGAAGTCAATTGTAAAGTTCCCTTGGCCTCTGTTGATTTGAGGTGCAGGTCAACAGCTGGTGTTTTTTTATCACGTCAAAAGTCAATGTAGCATCTACCAGGACATTTTAAAGCACTTAGCACTTGTACCACAGTGTCAAAACAACTTCTCACAGGTTTACTCACCATATTACTGTTCTTGATTGGCCTGCTAACTGTCCTGAACTGAATCATGTAGAGAATTTATGTATTGTCAAGAGGCAATTAAGAAACATCTCACCAAATAATACAGAGGAAAAGAAAGCTGTTATCAAAGCAACCTGGGATTCACTAAAGCCTCAGCAGAGCCACGGGCTGAGTGCATAAGTAAACATACTTTGGAAAACTTTTACTTTGAAAATCTATTTTTGATTTGAGAAAATATATACATTTCTGAGATAGGTTGAAAGTCACTTAGGATGAAAGTTTCATATAAAATATTCATTTTTAAAATTTATATACAGTTGAAGTCAGAATTATTAGCCCCCCTGAATTGTTAGCCCCTCTGTTTATTTTTTTCCCCAATTTCTGTTTAACAGAGAATTTTTTTTTCAACACATTTCTAAACATAATAGTTTTAATAACTCATTTCTAATAACTGATTTATTTTATCTTTGCCATGATGACAGTACATAATATTTTACTAGATATTTTTCAAGATACTTCTATACAGCTTAAAGTGACATTTAAAGGCTTAACTAGGTTAATTAGGTTAACTAGGCAGACTGAAGTAATTAGGCAAGTTATTGTATAACGATGGTTTGTTCTGTAGCTAAAAATATATAGCTTAAAGAGGCTAATAATATTGACCTTAAAATGGTTTATAAAAAAATTCTAAACTTCTTTTATTCTAGCCGAAATAAAACAAATAAGACTTTCTCCAGAAGAAAAAATATTATCACAGAGTAAAACAGAATTTTGCAAGCTCAAACTCTAGTGTGACTGCAGCGTAAGTGGGTTGAAGCAGGGTTGGAACTAAACTGTGCAGAGCTGTGTCCTTTCAGGAACTGAATTTGACACCTCATGTTCTAGAGCAGGGGTTCTCAAACTCAGTCCTGGAGATCTGGTGTTCTGCAGATTTTAGCTCCAACTTGCCTCATAATTTGCCTCTTCAATTGGTCTCATGAAGTCATGTGATGTGGTTCCACAGGTCAGAGTTCACAAAGCTTGAATTTTACACAGCAGTGAACTGCAGAACTGAATGGAAATCTATGGGGCGAAAAGTGCAGTGTGATCATGGCATTACCTCTAGGTTTCAAACAAAACTGAAGGACTTAATTAGTTTGATCAGCTATGTTTAACTAGGTTCGTAGCAAAACTGTGCAGAGCTGTGGCCCTCCAAGCAGTGACTTTGACACCTGTGCTTTAGAGGGTTAAACTTTGAGACACTGTTGCTGCATTGTTGCTCAAAACTAGCTATTTCTAAGAGCCCTTCAGAATTAAATGTGAAATAAAGAACTGATGTATACACTTCATGATCCTTTGCACAAAGAAAGTTGTTTAGTGTCGCATATTGCATTCAGTTCAAAAGGACTCATTCTTATGGCCCAATCCCTATTAAGGTCCAAAGTCCCAGGGGCAAGCCCTTCTGAATTTATTGTCCAAATTTATTATCCGAATTTATAATCCATTGGCCTCCAGAATTTAGTCAATTATTATTATTATTATTATTATTTTGTATTCAATTGCTACACAATCTGGCTCCTGACTTCCTTTTGGATCTTCTGCATCCCAATAACCCTCCTCGAGGTCTAAGTAATCTTAATTTATTGAAAATTCCTGCTTTGAGGCTTAAACGCACACTGTAAAAAATGAATCTTGAGGCTTGTAATTTTCATTAAAAAAATTAATGTGGTCATTAAAAATAATGAGCATATTTTCTTTAAAAATTTGATATTCTGGATTTATTATAAAATATTAAGAAGATTTCGCTAATATAACTAAGATTTTAATTTTACTTAATTTTTTAAGCAAACTAGTGCAATTATTAAGCTTACTTTGAGAAACCAGTTAAGCTAACAAAATTGAGGAAAGATGGCTTCACGTTTATTTTAAGAAAATTCACTCAATTATGTGGATTTGATTGAGATGTTTGCATTTGAATCTCAACAACGGCAGTGATCAGACGACATTTTGAAGGAGCAGATCAACAGCAAGCATGTTAAGAGGTAAGCATTTTATCATTTACAGTTTATCATTTTATTGTCTTAAGTAGCCTAAGCTCTTTCAGGAAAGACACATGCTGTTCAAGCTTGTTCAGGAGCTTAGTTTTTGCCATATGATGTATATAGGGATACACAGGTATTTTTAACCACCCATTCCTATTTGAAATTGATTTGCTTCAATGTTCATTCTGAATTATATAATGAAGTTGAACAAATGATTTGCATCGTAATATTTAACAGCAACGATCAGGCAACAGTTAAGCAGACGAACAACAGTGAGCTTGTTAAGTGGTAAATCTAAGCTAAGCTAAGTTAGCTAGCTATTCAATGGGGTTTATGTACAGCTAGTGCTTTTCCATTTCATAAGGTTCCTTTTACAGCATTGCTGATGTAATGTAATGAACTGTTTATATATAATACTGTACATAAATACTAATATTTGTTTGCTTCATTTTTCAGTTTAATGAAGAAAACGTTTGCAGAGTTTTCCCACTAAAGAGGAGCAGTTTATTGAGGCAGATTTTGATAAAGAGAGTGGGTGCCATACATCAGGTATTTTTAATAATGTTATTTGTGTATTATTATTATTATTATTATTATTATTATTATTATTATTATTAATTTCTACACTTTTTTGCATCAGACCTCACATTAAATCAGGGATGAAACGAGAGATGTCGTCCTCTGTTGCTGGTCTATCTGTATGAATAAGAGGAAGAGCTCATCCAGGAGTGCAATGTAAGTGTCTCAAACTGTTTCAGATATTTATGATCTTCCGAAAACTGCATTTTATATTTTTGCATGCTTACAAAAAAATATATAGCTCAAGCATTACACTGTTGAATGCACTATTCCTTGTATAAACATGGTATGTTTTTATAAATGTCTGTACACTAGTATACATTTAAACACCCTGTCCATTATAAGTCAAAATACTTGTGTATTTGTGTCAGTCAGCAACATCTACTCAAACATTATGAAGAATTACTGTTCACAGATATAAAAAGAAATGGTTTATTTCATTAATTTATTTCCTTAATGTGTTTTAGTAAACCTTAAACATTTGAAATGTACAACTGCATAATTTCAATATAATAAACATAATGTTTATTTTACAGTGTGGGAATGCACAGAGAATTGCTGTCTGTCAGAAGGATGACCAACCATGAGGACTTCTGCATTGTCTTGGAGGATAAGTGAGTCATGGCTAGCCTGGAAAATCTAGAATCGCTGAACTGGATTTATACAAATATTCCCTAAATTAAAATCACTTACAAAGAAACGAATATTAAGTTTCTGACACAAATTCTGTCAAATATTGTCTAAAATGTGACTATTCCTACAAAGGAAAGTTGACAGGTCAGTTTTTTCCATGACATGGATAAAGGAATTTTTATCAGAGATTAACATTGCTGTAAATTTTACATAGATTTGTTTAACATATTGTACCATTTTGTTATCAGTGTAATATGTAGTAAAATGATATTTGGCCTAAATGTATTGTGTATGTATTTCATTATACATTAAATATTTTACATTTTATGAATGAGTAATTTTCAGTAATAAATTTGAGTAAATGGTGATTTTTTTGCATATATTATAAAAGCACATTCCACTAATAATATTAAAATCATCATCCATCACTTAAAAAAACTAGTGATTTTCACATGATTCTTTCAAGTGGTTTTTGTTAAAAAAAATAAATATGAGTAAATGGTGGTGGATTTGCTTAAATTATAAAAGCACATTCCGCTAATAATATTAAAATCTTCATTTATCACTCAAAACATTTAGTAATTTTCACATGATTCATTCAAGTGGTTTTTGCTAAAAAAATCAAGTCTTGAAATTTACTTAAAAATAATACGTGCAATAGTGTTACCACAATTTTTTTTTGTAAATAGTACATAAGATTTTTTACAGTGCAGATGGAACCAAGTCTTTTCGATGGTGGGTTCTCGATTATGGAACGGCTTGCCTGTACAAATCAGAATGGTCCCATCTCTATCAGTTTATAAATCTCTTCTAAAAACTTTCTAAAAAAAGTCAAATCTGCTGTTTTTCTTATCTATTTTAATCCTCCATGCTACATAGAGCAGTTTTGATGACATGACATTTTTATTCTCTGGACCTTATATTGTTATTATTTGCTTTTTATGTACAGCACTTTGGTCACCCCCTGCTGTTTTTAATGTGCTTTATAAACTAAACTAATGTCGTGTCTATGCTGTGAAGTTCCACCCTTTTCAGTGCTGAACTGCAAGCAATTCCAACAGCAGTCTTAAACCAACCATCCATTGAGATTCTCCTCATTATCCTGACCCCTCTCATGCATTTGTCTTGAACAGGGATTTCGAAGAGACTTGAATCATTCAGTGACACTGTAAAAACCAAAAACTATAGAAATCAGACATAAAATGACCAGCTTCTCTTGCTAAAGAGTTTTAGTCACTTTAGAATGACTTGCAAAGTCAGAGATGTTTAAATGGCGTTTATGTTTAGACTGTTTAAACAGCTAACAGGCATTTCCAAATAAATAAGGAATTTACCAGCTGGTGCTAAATTAACACCAGTAACTTAAAAATTGACTAATTAAAATGGATAAAACCATCTTTGAAATGTTGATGAGTGTTCATTGTAAAACATCTTTAGTTCTTTTACGCCAGAATATACAGTGCTCAGCATATACTGTATGAGTACACCCCATTTTGAAAATAAATATTTTCATCCATTTCTCAGTGAATATAGGTAATGTATTTTGGTGCATTTAAACAAAACAGATTTATTAAACAGATATATTTATTAAAATAATATTTTACTCACCAAACATTGAGAAATTGAAAGATAATACAATTAAAATCAGGCAAAATATTGCCAAAAAATATAACTAGATTTTTCAGTTTTTTTGCTTCTGTTTATTTTTCCTTTTTTTAAATTTGTATTTAATATTTTTCTATAACATTAATTTGGGTGTACTAGTTTTTGGACCATTATCGTACATTATTTTGTTAGATAAGCTCCAGATTTGGCATCAGTACTGACTAATCTAATGTATATGCACAAATATAATATTGTATAGCTTATTAAAAATATGAATTTAAGTCGGCGCCAATAGCCTAGTGGTTAGTGCGTCAACACATAGCACCAAGGTGCTCACGGCGACCTGAGTTCGATTCCCGGCTCAAGGCCCTTTGCCGCTCCTTCCCCCATCTCTGCTCCCCACACTTTTCTGTCTGTAAAATCTCCACTGTCCTATACCAATAAAGGTGAAAATCCCTAAAAAAATTATTATATAAAAAAAATACATATATATATTTGAATTTAAAAGATAGATTTGTAAGGGGTATACTTATATATGCTAAGGATGTTTGATTTTGATGTAATTGCAAAAATAAACCAAAAGAAGCATAAAACTACTGTAGAAATCAGATTTTAATGCCTTATCTCATGTGCTAGGACTGCTGCTGTGCTTTGAATATCTTTTCGGTGTGATGAGCTGTGGAATGAGGTGCTGTGATGGCAAACAATAAATTGAAAATCTATTTCTTCCTCCCTGCAGAACTCGTGTTCTGCTCTCTAGCCAAAATCTCAAATGCAGCCCTGCTAACCAATTCAAATCTCTGCTCCCATTTGTGTGAAAGGGTCAAACCAGAGACGTGTCAATCACTTTAAGCAAGAGTGCCTTACACTGAATTTTTCCAAGTCACCGCATTGCTGTAGAACTGCAAATTGGACGCTGCATTAAAATGCTAACCGGTCCACTATCACAGAATCTGTCTGCATAAACAAAAAAATGTGATTAATATATTTGTCACTATGATATTTAAAGGGGGTGCACCAGTTTCCCCACAAGTCCAAAGACATGCGCTTTTGGTGAATTGGGTTATGTAGCTAATAATATGCCAAAACAATATGAATTTCTATTGTGCTAATTAAAATTATTGACACTTGTAATTTAATAAATCAGAATTTTTTATATGCCAATAAAATAGTTTTGTATTTCTTAATTTTAATTTGATTTTCATAACTTGAATATTAAACATATGAAATGTAAGACAATTGAATTTTTCAAGGCGCAGTTTTTTTTTTTATGTTTTATGCAGCGGATGCCCTTCCTGCTGCAACTAATCACTGAGAAACATCCATACACACTCATTCACTCACTACAGACCATTTTTAGCTTACCATAATATGGAGCTAATAATATGCCAAAATAATTTGAATTGTGTTCATTTGAATTGTAATTTAATAAATCAGAATTTTAATATACCGTTAAAATAGTTTTGAATTTGAATTTCATGAATATTGAAAATGTGAAATTTAAGAAAACAGAATTTTTCAAGGCTGAATTTTTTTTAGACGTGTTTTCAAATTTCAGATTTTTTGTGTTCTGAATTCCTAGACTGCAGATTGTAAAAATACAGTTTAAAATTTCATCAAATTCAATATTCTAAAATTCAAAACCAGAACTTCAGATCGTGAAATTCAGATTCAGCAGAAAAGTAGGAAAGTAGGTCAGAAGTGATCAGCAGGGAACTAGGGAGTAGACAATCACCGAAAAGTCAAACTAAGCATTTTGGCCAATCACTGAGCTGCGTAAGTTTACTGGCGTATGACTATCGGGGGTCAGATATTTTTAGTAGTTTGTATAATTAATATATACATGCTTCAGTGAACCAAATTTATTGGTATTTAATTCAATAACATCTCATTGGTTAATCAGTTTTATTTATGTTTTTGGTGTTTTGAGGGATAAATAGCTGATTTTGACCTATACCATACCCTCTGATGGGTTATTTCAGCAGACAGGGAGGGCTCTTACACCTTTACCAAAGTCACATTCAAGGACTTTTCAAGCTCTTTCCAGGTGCATTTTCAAACTGTCCCAGCATTTTACAGCTGTGGTAAAAGACATATTTGCATGCACACACTTCTTCATCAAATTATATAAGACGCTATTTGTTACAATTTTCTAAAGTACAGCAAAACATGTAGTATATTATTTTAAGGAAGATTTTAATGATTAGTTTGTCCAAAACCCATTATCAAAACTGAAATGCTGCCTTTTTTAAATATCTGTTCACATCTAAGATTTCATTAACCTTACATTTATATTCAGATAAATTATTTGATTTTTCCATATTTTTAAAGATTACATTATTTTTGGCTAAAATACATTGAAACCGAAAATGTCCAATGGGTGGCGTCAAATCTTTGTCACTGGATTGTTCATTCAGATTAGTTCAAATCGGCTCATTTATAAATGAATTAAATGACTCACTATGAATGACTCGCTCAGAGATTTCTTGTTAACCTCGTTTGTTAAGTGCTTAAACTTTTGTTTCAAATGGTAATAACATAAGAGGTGTTAAAAAGTCTATATTGGTGTGAACAGTGTACAGGGAAAGCCACTTGAGTTTTCAACATAATGTTTGTTTTATGTCACCTACAACTGAAAGTTGCCTTCCCTATACTCAAAGCTTAAATACATATATTTAATTAAGTTTAATTTTACATTAGATTTTACGTAGATAAAAAAGAAAAACATTTATTTGTAATTCGCACCCAGTAATTCATCCATAATCATGAATCAAGCAGAGGTGAGTGATTCTCAGTTTGACCCCGTCGGTGATCGTCTACTCTTCCCTGGTGATCACCCCTGACCTACTTTCTGCTCATGATCTGAATTTCTGGTTTCGAATTTTAGACATTGAATTTGCTGTTCTGAATTTCTTCATCTTGGAAATTTGAAACTGTATTTTCACAAACTGGAAATCTGCAGTCTAGGAATTCAGAACACAAAAAATCTGAAGTTTGAAAATACGTCAATAAAAAAATTCAGCTTTGAAAAATTCAGTTGTCTTAAATTTCACATTTTCAATATTCATGAAATTCAAATTCAAAACTATTTTGACAGCATATTAAAATTCTGATTGAATAAATTACAATTTTAATTACAATTCAAATTCAAATGATTTTGGCACATTATTACCTCCATATTACGGTAAGATAAAAATTGTCCACAGTGTGTGAATGAGTGTGTATAGATGTTTCCCAGTGATGGGTTGCAGCAGGAAGGGCATCCGCTGTGTAAAACATATGCTGGATAAGTTGGTGGTCCATCCACTGTGGTGACCCCTGATTAATAAGGGGACTAAGCCGAAAAGAAAATTAATGTATGAATGAACATTTAAAGGTAAATTTTCTTTTAAAATTAAAAAAATTATTGAATTATATGGTGTAAAAAAGTATGTGTAACATGGTTTCCAAACAAATGATTAAAAAATGTTTCAACACTAAACCTAAACCGTGAAACATTAATGCAATGCAAGTTCCTGCACAAAAAAAATCCTAAAAATAATTGAAAGGCAGCTATAACATCACAAAAAAACACACACTACAACACTAGATGGTGCCATCAGCATTTAAATGTGGTATCAGATCTATTTAAAAAAAGGAGAGCTGATCATTGTGCAAGAATAAAAGCAATTAGTCAAAACAGAACAGTACCAGCCACATAATTATTTCCTCATTAGAATAAATCAGTATTCTGTTTCTTTCGACAGGTTCAAAAACAAATAATAACTAACAGGATAACAACTGCTGGAACAAACGGGTAAGTAATGAGTTTACATATCATAATAAACACGATTATTCAGTCCACTATAGCACATCTGACATGGTCGTTTCTGATATTGCCGAGCGCTGCATTTCAAATGACACACAAATTAGGTCACAGCCATGTTTATGAAAACAATCTAGTATTATTTCATTACCTCTTTCACCAATATAAGGTCACACTTTATTTTGATGGTACGTTTTTTTTATTTAAATTACATTGCAACTAATTCTCATTAGATTATAAGTAGACTGTTAGGTTGGGATTAGAGTTAGTGTAAGTTGGCATGTACTTGCAAAGTTTCTTATAGTCAGTTAAAAGTCTATTGAAGGAGCAGTATCAACAGATATTAAGCAGACAGTCTACGAATACTCAAGTGGCCCATCGAAATAAAGTGTTACCCAATATAAAACCAGTAAGTAAATCAAACTTGGACAGTTTTTAATATGATTTATTTTTAAGAGGCTCTGGAATAACTTTTTGGCAGAGGTAGTTACAAAAAAATCATGATAAGACATTGAAGTATCAAAATTAGAATTAGTCTCTCTTCTTTTCCCGTCCTTTGAAAGCGTCCATGAAATTGAAGGCCCCGAAGTACATACCCAGGATGACCGATTGTTTGTATGGGATGATACTGTGAAGAAGAAAAGTTACTTTGCATGAGGATGAACATGTTATTAAAATATGAGATCATATCCATGCTTTATTCTACAAATAGCTCATTGGAACAAAAACTGCTCAACTCTCTTTTGTTTTTGTATCATTACACATCTCTTAGTTACAAAGAGAGCTCGCACTGATATAATCATTTCAAATTGCAGCATGGCTGCCAGAAAAAGAGTGAAAGGCCAATGTTCAGGACTGAAAATAACGACCAGGCCTGAAAACGAGCTCATTCGCAGCTAATTACCCCCTAATGGACAGAGATTCAACACTCCCGGTGTCATTCTAGAGGAATAGTAACATGTACAATATGTGATTTAATTATTTAATTGATGGGATTAGACTCTGACACGTTTCTGTAAAAAGACGCAGGACATTAAAATGATAAAGAACGCGTTTTTCCTCTTTCAAATACTGCAGCCTTCATAATTACGACTGTACTGTCCAAAACACATTCAAGATTGAACACAGATTGGAATTAATTGGCCAATTTTATGCACTGAAGTCTGTCTCGGCCCACACAAACAGGTGCTGTTTTATCTTGCGGGTTTGTCACTAATGGTATCAGTAATTGTCGCAGCTGCATAAGTAAGAGCTCCTTAAGAATCCTTCATGTTCAAGCCACAGCCGGATTAAAGGTGTTATGAAACACAAGAGGCAGAGCAGATAAAACAGAAAGTTTTACAACCTGTGCCACAGGGTTGTTGCATTAATACAAAACTGTGAGTTTCTCTTTAGGTGCTGTTTAGTGCATTTTCTCTTTTAATATGTACAGGTTATGTTACGATTACGCCTGGTGTCCATGCTACAACCAATGAAAACAGAGCTTTTGAAAATGCTGAAGACGCCATTTGGAAATGCCCCTGTGCTTGTCAAAAATATTGAGAAGACTCAAATAGACCTACCTTTGTTTACTACACTTTAAAGTAGCCTACATTTTTGGGGATAAATGAAACATCTAATTTTGTGTTTTCTATTGCAGACGATTTCTTTTATTGTAGTTCTCAATACTATTGTAGTTCTTCATTTCAGAAATGCAAGATAAACTCTACGTCTAATTTGAGACAGTATGGAAAATGCAAATACAAAAAGAAAGTGATTTCCAAATGTACTTTGACTTGTATTTCATTGCAGAATATATGAACACAAAATATTTCATGTTCATGTCTGATCAACTTCATTTCATTTGTAAATATACATCCTTTTCTGTCATTCAGACCTGCAACACAGTCCAAAATAGTTGGGACAGGAGCAGTTTATGGCTAGTAATCAGGTAAATTTGTTAAATAATGATGTGATTTGAAACGGGTGATGTCAACAGGTGATTGTAATTATTATATGGTACAAAAGCAGAATCCAAGAAAGGGCTATTCCTTTAGGAGCAAAGATGGACCGAGGATTGCCAGTTAGCCAGCAAATAGATGTAGCCTTTCTTATTGCCCAACAAGTTCACAACAAAGACGGAAGATGCGAATGAGGCAAATTTTACACATTTGCGGCAAATGCATTGTGTATTCTGCGTCATTCACGCTGCAAGTAATCTGCCCATGTTCTCAGGTTTGAATTGACTTCTATGCAATTTACTCACGCAAATACTTAAGTCTTTGTTTGGTGTGAACCCATCATGAAAAAGGTGTCATTATCTCCACCTGTTGGTTCGGCATGCCCTTAACATGCATCATAGTGAATTTTTGAATTGTCTTTTAGACACAGATGTTTTTCCCGAAAGTGGGGTTTATAAAAATAAAGTACTTGTGTGTGTATGGACATGGCCTAAAGCAGCATACTCAAAATAATATCATGCCTCTGTAATTGGGATGCTTACATCCAAATATGATAGAAGACACGCTGGTGCTAGTGGTGTAAATAGATACTTCCATACATCTATAAAAGGAACAAATGGTTTATATATTCATTTAAAAATCAAATATGGTTTATGGCTCTGGGTTATTTTATTTGCTATTATAAATGCTATTTTGGTCACAAAGATTGCCAACCCTATTTAGACTAATGTAATGCATTTTCAGAAAAATCATCTCCATCCATACTATACTACGTAAAGCACATGATGCATGACTATTCATGCTGGCATGCACATATCTTGCCATTATCAGTACTTGCAGTCTACTATTTGTATAAAAGCTTGATGATTCAATGAATGATACACAATGGTCCAGAAGATCATTTAGGAAGCAATTGTGTGTAGATGTGCCTCTGTTTTCAAAATTTAGCATTTCAGTCAACACAACTTTAGCATTTCCACAATAAAACAGGGTCCCGCTCTTTTGAATTCTTAAAACGACTCATTCTCGCGGCTCGAAGTGGCCGAATTAGTAAGTGTGCCAAGTGTAACCATAACAAAACTTAGGTGTTTTAAAACTGAAATGCATTAGTGAAAAGAGAATTAGGCTGGAAGAAATCATATTAAATCTAAAGTGTATTTATCTAAATATCAACCAAGCGAGCAGTACTGAAGAGAAAAATTCCTCAGAATGAGATTTACACACAGTGCTTAACCCCAGGCACCACTCTCATGCTTTTACCCTCAGGTAAAGGAATGTGTTACACTGTAATTTAGTAAATTAGTTTATCATGGTGAATAAGCAGAGGTCGCCTAAAGCCAACTTTCTACTTTCCACCAAATAAGAAGTAAAAGACTGCAAATCTGATGTGACCCACAAAACAAGATGGAATGCATTATAATAATTATAAGCAGGATTTTTCTTAATATGATTAATTATTTACAATGATTAGCTCTAGAAAACATCCTGCACAAGAAACTTAACTTGTTAAAGTGTCTGTTACTGTGTGTTTATTGCTGTGATTAATATAAATTATTATATATTTTTGCCCTATTTTATGTTTGGCAACAATACTATTAACTCTACTTGAGATGCAGTGTGTAGGTTACTGTTAAATTAAATGTCAAAAGACACATGGTTTAATACTAGTAAAAAATTAGGTCTGCTCAAAACACATCTGAAATAATTGGACAACAGATTCTGATCCCCATATGAGGCAGAAATAAAATGATTGACATAGATGCAAACATTAAGCTTATGAAAATACCAGACATGGCTTATACAAATCATATATGATTGTAATTGTGTAAATGGTTTTATATTTCATCTGGCTCTTTCATGTGGCGTTGTTGATAACAGACTTCTCCATTTGAAATGTCATACTTGTACATCACTTTTGCATACACTGGTTTACTCAAATAGCATACAACTGAGGATTTCTCTTCACGAGTTCACTCTGTGGCTTCGACTGAAAGAATAACAGTATAGTGAGATGGGTGAAATGGCTCAGACATCCTCAGAATGCATAATCGTGTGGAAAATTAAAAGACATTCTAATTCTTTCCAAATAAATCTGATGTAAACCTATGAGAATTCAAAAGTTTTTGTTTTTGAGCAGCTGGATTAAGAGCTTGCTGATGGAGATCCTAGGCTATTCTTTCAATATCTGCCCAGCCAATGGCTGAGCCCTGACTCCAACAATTGAAAAACAACTACTACACTGACACTGCAAAGTGTGTGTAAAGTGTGTGCGAGTGTAAAGTAGAGCTGTGCCATATATATCATATGGAAGAAAGTGTTTCGTTTCAATATATGCTCTATCATTTATTTTGTGGTGTCACAAAATACATTGTTTACGATAATACTTTTTCAAAATTTAAGCTCAATATTACATGCCATTACGAGGATGTAAACAAAAACATGAAAAACAACATCATGAGAAAGTTCAAATGTTGAAAGTACAATGTTCACATTTTGCATTTTCTTTAACAAAAATTGTCATGCTGACTTGTAATCATTAGTTTTTATTTTGATTAATAATTTTAAAAGTATTTTTAAATAAATGTTTATTTTGAATTTCTAAAAAAAAATCATTTAAAGTATCTGTCATTTAAAGAAGTCAGAATTATTAGGGCGCCTTTAATTGTTAGCCCCCCTGTTTATTTTTTTCTCCAATTTATGGTTTCACATCGAAAAGATTTAACACATTTCTAAACATAATAGTTTTGATAACTCATTTCTAACTACTGATTTATTTTAATTTTGCCATGATGACAGTAAATAATATTTTACTAGACTTTTAGCTTAAAGTGACATTTAAAGGCTTCACTAGGTTAATTAGGCTAACTAGGCAGGTTAAGGTAATTAGGCAAGTTATTGTATAACGATGGTTTATTCTGTAGACTATTGAAAAAATATATAGCTTAAAGGGGCTAATAATTTTGACCTTAAAATGGTTTTTAAAAAATGTAAAATTAAAAGGGGAAAAAGTGAAAATTCCCCTGCTGTTAAACATCATTTGGGAAATATTTAAAAAAGAAAAAAAACTTTAAAATTTCAAATTTTAATAATTCGGATTTCAACGGTATAAAACTATGAATTAATTAAATTTACAGAAATGGTACCATTTCTCGATCTATATTGTTATCCGGATATGAGGCGACATCTTGTTTTATGACTTTTTTTTTACCTAATTATCTAAAAAAAACAGGATTAATCACTAACCTTGGGTTAAGAATGACCCAGGAATAGTAAAACCAATTTAAAACCTAATTAAATCAATTATGTTGCAAAAGAACACATAGCTAAGAATATCATTAGCTATAAGCAAAGGTGAAGTCAGCAGGAGAACACAATGAATCACAGTGTTCCTGTCATTCATTCAGTGTTATAATGTCCCTGGGCAGATGAGTAAATCCACACACCTGTCCTGTCCTCTGAGATCAGTGCTCCAGAAACAGTGTCATTATGTGTCACTGCTTAAAGCTAAACTCTTAGACCTTTAGCTACTCTTCAAACACTTCTCAAAACCAACACCCTTCCTCACTATATTGTATTGATTGACGTAGTGAACTTATACACTGACTCACTCCACTAACTAATCGGTTTACTAATCGGCTGAGCCGGCATCGCGATCATCCACCCCACCACCGTCGCAGCAGCAACCCGCTCGCGAAAAAATCGTTGGATCACTTCTCACTATAGTTGTTAAACGTGATATTTAAATTAATCTTGTCTCTATCTAACGACTCTTCTGTCTTTTGAATCTATCAGGTAACGTATCACAGCGTTTTAGCAAAAACCTCAGATACTGTTGGTAGGCAGTGGGTTTTTTACCAACCAAATTTGTCAACACCATTATAACGACACAGATCACTCTGCTTATTCATGCCAGAGTCGGTAGGCTACAAATAATTCATTTGTTATGAATTAATTAATCATAAATAATTAATTCAACGCCACCAACGACGACGACGATGCCATCGTCCATCGGGATGTTTCACATTAGACATTGTACGATGGCAAATTAGTCGACATCGCCCAACCCTAATGTCAACGCATATCTCTAAAACCAAGCAGAGTGGACATGCTGGATTTCTGGACAACGATTTCTCTTATTGCTTTCAACCATACAGAACAAAGAAGAAACCTTATTTAGTTTAAGTTTATGTGATTGTTCTTGTTTAGTTGATTGTTTAGCAATAATGAAATTTTTTGTTTGTTTCCATTGTTAAAATGTGTTTTATGCAACAATAAAACATGGCTTTTCACTTTCAAGAGGTGTAGTGATGCTTTCTTTTCCACGACATATGTTACTCAATACATTACTTTATAATTAAATTATTTTCTAAAATATCGTATAGCATTTTAAAACTCGCATTAATTAGCATACATTTATGGCAGTCCTACTTTGATGCATGCAACCTCTAAATTAAAGCAGCTAAATTTTATTTCAATTCTCCAAACTATTTTGCACGAGGAAACAACCCCATCTTCATCACAAACTCTGTCAATGGCTTGGTTTTTCCTCATCAGTGTGCAGTATTTCATCAAGGCTTAATTAGTTTTAAATGGTATGGTTGTGCGATTAATGGAAATCATTTCGAAAATCGAAATTTAAACGTGATATGTGATTTCTAAATTGCCTTACAGCATGATTTTCCTGCTGTATGCTATTTGAACCAATTATAACGCAGTGCACCTAAACAGAGCATGAGAACAGGAGACTGAGGCTAAGGACAAATAGCGTAAACAGGGATGATGAGTTCAGGACTTAGTGCCCGAAAAAAGGCAACATCTGTGGTGTGGGTTTACTTTGGATACAGGAAGAGTGATGTATCACAGAACCAAATAATTTGTAAGACCTTTCAGTCACATATCGCGTCTAAAAGTGCATGTATCAAAAGAGGTGTATCATTTCCCTTAACATTGTCAACGTGCTGTCATTGCTAGGTGGCCATCAACCTTTTTTCAGAGGATGAGAAACTAACAAAACATTGCAACTGCTGTGAAACAACTTTACTTTAAGGAGAAAATTAAAAAGCATACTGGGTGTTTCGGTGCTTTGTGTTTGTGCGAGCTGCGACTGGAATATGCAAGCATGTCTCTTCCCATTGGAAATAACAGACTTGTGCGCGCAAATTACGCAACATGTGAATGGCCTATTTCACAGCAGTTCACATAGAGGTCTATGATTTATGCATGACCAAATATCAGTAGTTGTATGTACTTTCTTTTGCTAAGCAGATCATAGGAGCCTTAATTGAGTTTGACAGCGCACACACAGTAGCCTATTTGTTTTTCCATAAATCTGACAATTTGTTACAATTTTACTAGGTGATTTTTTTTTTTTGCTTTATGCCCGTTTTAGAGACATGTTACAGGTCTTTGATAAAGATCTAGTTTTCCTTCAGAAATATGTTTCAGATTTACACTTACAATGTCTGTGTGTGTCAAAATTGTGATTAAAATCAAAATCGCAATATTGTTCAAGAAAACGGCGATAGGTTTCTTTTGCCTATATCACACAGACCTCGTAAAGGGAATTTTTCTAGTGCTAAAAGTACATGCATAAGTGTAAAACGTTTTAGCAAGACAGTAGTAATAAAAGTAATTTCTTATTTTCTATGTGTGTGTGTGTGTGTGTGTGTTGGAGTGTAGTTTTTTGTGGTGTAAAAATGGTTTATTGCTGGCGGGTCAAAATAGATCTGAAAGACCTATGAAAACAAGGAAATTATAATTTTTTTCTGATGTTGGGGTCATTTTAGGAAAAAAATGCTTTGTCAACTGCGTTTGAGCTCTCAGAAATCATTTAAAAAATTGCTACCCATAAAGCATTTCTTATTATTATCAATATTAAAAATGGTTGTGCTGCTTAATATTTTCAGGGGACCACGCTACTTTTAAAAAACATTTATTATAACCAAAAAAAGCATTTCTGATAGGTTTTCTGAGCACTACAAGTTGACTACGAGTATAAAGCAACATCATGATTGCAGTTGCTTAAAAAGGCTTTGTAACATGTTTTGAAGACATAAGGCAGTCTGAAAGACATGAATAACTACAAAACATTTAAATATCACATTTCTACAGATCAGTAGTATAGATATAAAACTAGTATAGAAAAAGTTTTGTATTTTTTTTTACTGGTAAATAAATATATCAAATACTAACTGACAATTTTACTCCAAGTTTGAAATAATTTGAGTTCACTTACCCTTTTAAAGCCATTAAAAAGTATAAGGACCTTGGCAGTAAAACAAAAACTTGGTCTGTCAGAATGGCACTGACAATCCTCCTAGCAACATAGTCAGGCTCCAACATCGGCATCAGTCGAGGCCACCTGCATATACAGTAAGATATGCTTAGATTAATAGGAAATTTTTTTAAAAATAACTAAACTTTCTGTATGATTGGATTACACAGCTTCACAGTTCATAGCTTTAATCTATTGGTTTAGACCTGGTATTAAGATGTATTTTAGTCAATCGGAATCAGATCAGTGAGATGAGTAAGACACATTCCTGTTTACCCCCGGTGTTTTAATACATCAGTTTCATTACTTTTGACCACTTTTATGACTTCTTTCCTTTATTTATCTTACCTTTATATAAATAAAAGAAAGACCACTTATTAAGTTGTGATGTCATTTGAATTGAGAAAATATTCATTTATGACCACTTTTAGTCACATCACACATACACCACAGTCTCTGGACCAGCTGCATCACAGACACCAACAATTTATAAAAAATGTATCACATTCTGGCCATCGTATGTATATATATATATATATATATATATATATATATATATATATATATATATATATATATATATATATATATATATATATATATATAATGATTATAATTTTCTAAAGTATTATATCACTTTGTAAACGCTTATTATTGACCATTGGTTGAGTCTCCTCATACAGTTTGATAGGGCGATTGGACCCGGAAGCCAAAGATGTTATGTAGAGCAGCAGCTTTCATTTCTGCCAAAGTCATAAAACTACATTCAATACTGTGGGCTAGTGTTGGAACCAGGACTTCATTTTTTATTCACCAATAAAATTAACCTTTAGTTGGCAACATTTAAATTCCGCCTTCAACAACACATGCCAAAATATTTAAGAAATTCAGGGAGTGGAGTATCAGTGTTTTTGTGTGGATTTTTGAACTCACTCAAGCCATTTACACAATGAAAGGAATAAATGTGTTTTTTACAGCATCTGGGGAACTGTTTACAACTGATATTAAGATGCATTTTCAGTGATCCAATCACAAGTAAACAATACTAAACAAGTGTAGACAGTCGAAAGTGTTTTGGGCTTGTTCGCTTTCAATCACTTGCAATCATATACGAATGGGGGATTCATAAGGGATTCATGGCATTCACTCACGCAAATATTACTGATAATCCTAATATAGTAAAATACATGACAATCTATGTAATTTATAATACAAAATTATTTAGGTAATGTTTACACAACCCTTGGCTAAAATTATGTGAGAGCATGTGATTGGCCACGAACCCAAAGAAGTAAAGCGGCTAAAACAACTAATTCTAACCTACCCTAAGCATAATTTATACACAAAATATTAGAATAATAATGACAAAACCACTAAAAATATATGATAGAACTTAATGCCTTGTAGAAAAATATTCAAGTATACATATTTGTTAAACAAATTTTCATGACTTTTACAAAATGTAGATAGGTTTATTTGTTAATTTTACTGTACACTGTATAACCCAAAAAGGTAAGGCAACTCAAACCGTTTGAGGAAACCAATTGCAACAAACCATTTATGTTCAAAAACTAATCTTAATGAGTACTGTGAACTTAATCCATTTGAGTAAATGAAGCAATTTGAGCACAGTAAAATCCAATAAATGAAGAGACCTCAAACCAGCTGAGTATTGTAAAACCCAATAAGTTAATGCAACTCAAACCGTTTGAGGAACCTGATTGCAACAAACCATTTGAGTTAAAAAATTTATCTATAAGAGTACTGTGAACTTACTCCATTTAGGTTAAAGCAATGAGGTATTTAATTAACTCAATAACTTCAACACTAAGTTCAAAACTCTTTTCAAATGAGTAAAATTAACTTTCAGTCAATTATGAGTTACTGCAATCATTTAATTTGATAAAGTGGATTGTTGGATTTTATAGTGTAGGTTTATTTGTTTTTCCAAAACTTTTCCAGGCCTGTAAAATGGCAAGTCAAAATTACATGACTTGAAGGTTATGACCGTATAAATCCTGCACATTCATAGACCCTCAATCGTTAAAGGCCATTTTTTTAAAGTGGACAAAAGAGAGATTCAAATACCAGGTGTGATTGAGATTGTGCCTCTCTTGCCCATGTAATCCGATCGACCAAAACAAATCTGTATAACAAAAGTTAAACAGGGCCCTTAAGGGTAAAAGTATATGGAAAGGTTTAGGCATGAGCTTTTTCTGATCTTTCAAACTAATATTGAGAAAGAAGCTCTGACAATTAACATTTGAATTCAAAAGACGACAACACAAACAATTTGGAGAGTGGGTGAAAGTTTCATTTACACTTGTATATACCACTCTCCACTTGCAATCAGATCAACAAGAAAAATGCATTTTAATACAAAGTATAAACATGGCTAAAGGACACACAATACAAACGCAATGCTAATTTCCAACAGCACCTGAAGACAGAAAAGTGGATTGCTGGAAATATTTTAAAACTATTCAGATGACATCTGAAGGTTCCATCAATACACAAAGTTTACACAGCCCCTAGTGACATTACTAAGCATGTATGGACAGCAAAGGTCCATGCTGAAGGCTATGAATGGCATAGTAATACCAAATAGCTGCCCTCCTAAACAAGCTGCAACAAACAGTTTACAGCAGAGATGTCCAAATTTGGTCGTGGAGGGCCACTGTCCTGCAGGGTTTAGCTCCAACTTGCCTCAACAGACCTGTCTGGACATTTCTAGAATGCATCATAAGACCTTGGTTATCTGTTTCAGGTGTTCTTAATTAGGGTAGAAGCCAAAATATGTTAAAACAAGTTAAAACAAGTTGTTTTTGTGTCATCAAGGCTTTGTTTGTCAAGCTCCATGAAACACAGCCAAAGTCTGTGCCTTTATTTTGATAGTATACATCTGCAAAACAGTGTACAAAATTATGCCTACAGAGAGTCTGATTATATCCAACTGGAAAACCACAAAGAAGTGAGATTAAAACGTTCTCTTGACAATTTAAAAGTGAAGCATAACAAGAGTAGTTTTGTAGCTTTTCCCTAACTGATTCTACAGTTTTCCGTTTAAAATTTCTGCTTTTAAAAAGGTGTGGTTGGTTATGAAATTTGGGCTGTCACGGTGAGGCAATTTGTCTTGTGGTAAATCTGGATGGCTCAATAGTGCAATATGTGGTTTTACTGCCAACAACCCGCGCATTTAAAATTTGGACTCCATATAAACTGTTGGTGTTATTGCATATTTTAAATGACAGTGAGGCATATTATTAAACATTTTCAATTATGGTCAATAGCCAAATAGCTGAACACAGCAACTGAACAGAAAATGAATTACAAAAATAATAATAAAATTAACAGAATTAGACTATTTAGTGCTCTTCAGTGTTTGGACTTTCAGCAGTAAAAATTAAACCCCAATAAAAATGAACTAAATTGAAATTTAACTCTGAAAACTGACGCAGTTTCAATTTACTCGAACGTCTGTGTTAAGCTGCTTTGACACAATCTACATTGTAAAAGTGCAATAGAAATAAAGGAAAAATAAACATGAATTTACTAACTACTAATTACAAACTTTTCATCATTTGGAAAATATATTAAAAAAGAAAAAAAATTAAAAGGGTGGCTAATAATTCTGACTTCAATTGTATATATTGTTATTAAATGAAAAATACAATTAATTAGATTTTATTGGATATTTTAATTTAAATTTTAAATTGCAGATGCAGCTGTATGACAGAGATAAGACTTTTATGAATTATGATAAATTACCTTTAGTCTTGAGAGAAAAAAAAACACTCTTGTTTCTTAATTTATTTAACATTCGGTGCAAAATGATAAAGTGTAAAAAAATATGGGAAAAAGTGAACACTACAGTGTGTTTTCTCTGGATTCATTTGTTTATAGAATAATGCTTAAACGGTAGACACTTCAGACTGATCTACAACTCTCCAGGTTTTTTCATGTCAACAAACTTTTTAAAACATTTATACCTTGCCAAGTATGTCTGATGAACTTAAAGGCCAAAAGGACTTTGTTACTGTTTCAAAAGTGCCTCTGGCAAGTGAGGGTAGCTCTGTAAGAGATTAGAGGAAATTGCACACATACCTTTCTGTGGCAAATTTTGCATATTGGATGAACTAAATTGACGGGCTCACCCCTTTCGTTCTTCTCTTTATGAAATTTAGACAAACTGGGGACATAGGATTAGGTTTTTATGGACAAGAGTGTCTGCCATTTCTTTAGTCTTGAGAGAAAAAAAAACACTCTTGTTTCTTAATTTATTTAACATTCGGTGCATAATGATCAAGTGTAAAAAAAATATGGGAAAAAGTGAACACTACAGTGTGTTTTCTCTGGATTCATTTGTTGATAGAATAATGCTTAAACGGTAGACACTTCAGACTGATCTACAACTCTCCAAGTTTTTTCATGTCAACAAACTTTTTAAAACATTTATACCTTGCCAAGTATGTCTGATGAACTTAAAGGCCAAAAGGACTTTGTTACTGTTTCAAAAGTGCCTCTGGCAAGTGAGGGTAGCTCTGTAAGAGATTAGAGGAAATTGCACACATACCTTTCTGTGGCAAATTTTGCATATTGGATGAACTAAATTGGCGGGCTCTCCCCTTTCGTTCTTCTCTTTATGAAATTGACAAACTGGGGACATAGGATTAGGTTTTTATGGACAAGAGTGTCTGCCATTTCTTTAGTCTTGAGAGAAAAAAAACACTCTTGTTTCTTAATTTATTTAACATTCGGTGCATAATGATCAAGTGTAAAAAAAATATGGGAAAAAGTATGTCTGATGAACTTAAAGGCCAGAAGGACTTTGTTACTGTTTCAAAAGTGCCTCTGGCAAGTGAGGGTAGTTGTGTAAGAGATTAGAGGAGATTGCACAGATACCTTTCTGTGGCAAATTTTGCATATTGGATGAACTAAATTGACGGGCTCACCCCTTTCGTTCTTCTCTTTATGAAATTTAGACAAACTGGGGACATAGGATTAGGTTTTTATGGACAAGAGTGTCTGCCATTTCTTTAGTCTTGAGAGAAAAAAAAACACTCTTGTTTCTTAATTTATTTAACATTCAGTGCATAATGATCAAGTGTAAAAAAAATATTGGAAAAAGTGAACACTACAGTGTGTTTTCTCTGGATTCATTTGTTGATAGAATAATGCTTAAACGGTAGACACTTCAGACTGATCTACAACTCTCCAAGTTTTTTCCATGTCAACAAACTTTTTAAAACATTTATACCTTGCCAAGTATGTCTGATGAACTTAAAGGCCAAAAGGACTTTGTTACTGTTTCAAAAGTGCCTCTGGCAAGTGAGGGTAGTTGTGTTAAGAGATTAGAGGAAATTGCACACATTCCTTTCTGTGGCAAATTTTGCATATTGGATGAACTAAATTGACGGGCTCTCCCCTTTCGTTCTTCTCTCTATGAAATATTGACAAACTGGGGACATAGGATTAGGTTTTTATGGACAAGAGTGTCTGCCATTTCTTTAGTCTTGAGAGAAAAAAAAACACTCTTGTTTCTTAATTTATTTTACATTCGGTGGATAATGATCAAGTGTAAAAACAAAAAGGGAAAAAGTGAACACTACAGTGTGTTTTCTCTAGATTCATTTGTTTTGTTTAGTTTTTTTTGCAGTTGTATTGTCAATGGCATGTATTGCAGCTATTTTTTTAGAAGTGCATTTCATTTAGTTTTTGGTGTTTGGTTAATTTTTAAAGCTGTGAAAAGGGAACGGCAATAATGCAGAAGAATGAACGTAGGTTGGACACACAATATTTTAATCACTTCATGTATTGTTTGATGATAGATTATTGTTTTATAACGGATTTAGTTTGATAGAATTTTTATCTTAATTTTGACATGTTTTTTTTTTTGTTGGTAAATTACTTTAATAAACAAGAGAATTACACAAAAGCGATTGGAGTGAAATGAGTTCAAAAACAAAGCCCACAACCATACTTCCGTGGCCTTAGCCAAAAGGCCAGACCAGCGCGGTTATTGTAAAATTGCAGTTATCAAGACAGCCCTACAGAATATGAAATGTGTGATAGCTTACTTTGTCCCACATCCATCAAACAGTCCTGTGTTGATCAAGAATGGGCAGACAATTGTGGTCTTGATTCCATCCTTCCCTGCTGATAACAGCTCAAGGGCCACAGACTCGGCAAAACCTACAGCAGCAAACTTGCTTGCGCAATAATCTGTGTTGAAAAAGATAGGAGACATCTGTACAGGCAGTAGTGGCAATGCAATGCAAACCAGTTTCGGGCATTTTAAACAGCTGCTCATTGAAATCTTCATGTAGTAGGACCTGTGTCACAAACTATGATAACAATGCACAGACACCTGAGGAATTTACAATAATCATTGTAACATCTCAGTCCACTTTCTGTTAGAGAGTGTACACTTAACACACACCTGAGGGAGTATAACTATTATTTACAGTCAAAGGATGGAATAATGCTTAAACGGTAGACACTTCAGACTGATCTACAACTCTCCAAGTTTTTTCATGTCAACAAACTTTTTAAAACATTTATACCTCGCCAAGTATGTCTGATGAACTTAAAGGCCAGAAGGACTTTGTTACTGTTTCAAAAGTGCCTCTGGCAAGTGAGGGTAGTTGTGTAAGAGATTAGAGGAGACTGCATTACCTGCCAATCCATTGACACCTATCAAGCCAGCAGAGCTTGCAACACTGACCAGATGTCCATGGTTTTTGTCTGTCATGGCAGGAAGAAATGCTTTATATGTCTGGAATAAAAGCGCGACCACAAATTGACACGGAATAAGTGGCTTTAAAATGAGAGATATCACTGTTCAAATTTGATAGAAGGAAATAATTTAGTGGTCCAATCCTACCCAAAAATGGGACATTGCATTCACTCTCAGTGTCTTCTCAATAAGTGCATCAGGAGTGTCCATGAACTTCTTACCACTAACAATGCCAGCATTGTTTATTAGTATGGTGACATCACCAATTTCACTTTTTACCTAGAAACACATAAACAATAGGAGTTAGGCCTGTTACAATAATCAGTATATCGACTTATCGCAAAACACATGGACATGACCTCAATCATTTTTGGTGATGCAATACATATCACCCTTATCAAGTGAATAGAAAAATAGACTTGTTAATTTTTTGCCAATAAAGGCTGGATATATTCACACACTGTTGTGACACAACTGTGTTTAAAGGCCTTATAAATATATATTTTTGCATTATAAGTCCCCATTAAAGTGAATCTGGATCTCCCTTATTTCCCCTTTTGAGTTTGGAACTGCAGTAAACTAATAAAACATTGTTTTAAATCAATTTACTTTTCTATAACCCTTCATAAACAATGTCATCAAAGCATTAACAATGGCTTTATATGTTATCTTTTGTATGTGTCTTGAAATTTAACTAGTATGGCATTTGCCATTTAAAAATGACTGCAGTACATTTAACTATGTGTCACACAGTGCATGTTTACATTACAGCACAGAATGATTGTAATTTGTCTTCTTTTGCATAGATGGTAGTTAAATCAAAATACTAACACCTGTGTAGGTGTTCAGCAACATCTGTTCGTTTGTTTTTTATAGGATAACTGTGGCAAACTGCGATCTTATCCAGTTTCAGGTTATGTTCTTAAACTAAATTTACCCTTTTTAAAAGGAATAGTATATGTGCAAAGTAGCCTGTAGGTACATAATGTTTTGATGAGATTTATTCATTAAAAATTGGAAAAATGGTGTATCAATGACATTAGATTTTGATGTACTATTGATGTGGTCCTATCTGTGGAGGCCAAACTGGTCTATAAAATGTAAAAGTGACTGATGTTTTTAATCATTTAAATAATTTAATTGAAAAAAAGCATTTGCTGTGTAAATTAGATCTAAATATTATTTTCAGAATATCATAAGCACTATTGTATTCTGCTATTTGAGGGCTATTACCAATGATAGGTAGCATAATTCCTTTTATATTGACTTTTCATTTGCACAGGGATTTTGGTTTGCTGCTGGTTGGAATTCTCTGTGGTCATTATTTTTATAAAATCAAACCCTGTAGGATGATACCGGATCCCCTGATTTATGCAAAGTTCCTCATAACTTGGTCACGGTTTAATTTGCAATGATGCCCATTGACTTTATTATCTCACTAATGCTATTGCCAATTATGGAATTAACCAAATAAATGACATTAAAGTTAGATTTAAGCTGATATAAGAAGAAAGTAATATGTGAAACTAAATGTTTAAGGAGGCATGACAACAGAAAAAACTTGACTGGCTTAGATAATGGACTAATATATAGTTTCGGCATTGATATCGCATTGTTTGCATCTCCATCACAGGCTCTGCTATATCAAATCGAGATTATAGTTGACCAGGAGCCATAGTGGAAAACACTCTTGATTTGTGGAGTGATTGCAAAGGTCATTTATAAAGTTATTGAATTGTTTGTCGTTTGCATGTTTTTAGGGCTTTCAAGACATTTCAAGACAGGCTAAATATTTACGCACAAAAATATACTGTTTTTAACTTAAAAAAAAAAAAAAAAAAAAAAAAGATGAAATGTTATTACATATACACTCCCTAACAAATGTCTTGTTGCCAATCCAAGTTTTAGGAACAACAAATAATAACTTCTGGTTGATCATTTGGTATAAGAAGTTTTGGTATAAGAAGCTTATATGAATGGCAAAGGAATCTAGATTTCGGTTATTTTCCCCCAAAAAAATATGATCATGCCTTGATTTTTAATAATTTAATTAGGACAGTAAGGTCTGACTTTGATTAAACAAAAGTCTTGTCACTTAACAGAAATAATGTACAGTATAGAATATAAAGTCAGGATGTAGTGGAAAAAGAATTAATATTGTCTATGACTCCCATGAGCTTGGAGGACTGCATCCATACATCTCTGCAATGACTCAAATAACTTATTAAGAAAGTCATCTGGAATGGCAAAGAACGCGTTCTTGCAGGATTCCCAGAGTTCATCAAGATTCTTTGGATTCATCTTCAAAGCCTCCTCCTTCATCTTACCCCAGACATGCTCAATAATGTTTGATCGAGTGATTGGGCTGGTCAATCCTGGAGCAAGTTGACCTTCTTAGCTTTCAGGAATCTTGATGTACAGACTGAAGTGTGAGAAGGAGTGCTATCCTGCTGAAGAATTTGCCCTCTCCTGTGGTTTGGGCAGCACAAATGTCTTGATACCTCAGGCTGTTGATGTTGCCATCCACTCTGCGGATCTCTCGCACGCCCCCATGCTGAATGTAACCCCAAACCATAATTTTTCCATCGCCAAACTTGACTGATTTCTGTAAGAATTTTGGGCCCATGCAGGTTCCAATATGTTTTCTGCAGTGTTTGTGATAACTAAGATGCAGTTCAACAGACGATTCAACTACATTTTTGCTTTACTGTTTTTATCAATACTTGTGATTGGTTTATTATATTTTATGCAAATGCACTCCTTTACACTTGCATATATACGTCAACTTCTTTAAAAAGTGTTCCAAGGCAAAGATTTCCAAGGCAACACATTAATTGTCTGTGGTACGAGTCATAAATTTCAGAAAATTTCCAGTTTACCAATTACAAATTCTACGATGATCTTTGTGCTTATTACAAACTGGAATCTTGTAATTGCAGTAATTAGACTTAGCGTGTGAACATAATTAGCATTAGCAGTCATTGTGCAAAAAAAAAAAAAAAAAACAACAACAGCAGAACACCCCAAATGACCAATTAGAATCGTTTAGAATTGCAGTCATAATACAAACACCAAGAATGCCACAAGACCGACCAATCAGCATAAGAGCAGCATTTTAATGTAATTTAAATGGTGATGCAGAGGTGTGTCGTAATAGCTTCTAAAACTCTGTTGTTGTAAAATACTCAGCACAACAACAACACTATAGGGATAGGTCTGTCACAATGAAAATTTACTCAATGTTTAGTCAACCTCAATTGTTTCCAAATTTTTATTGATTTTATTTTAGGCATGGTCCGGTATAAGATTCTGACTTAGTGTGTCACACATGCTTTTGGGTGATGCTCCCGGCCGTTAGATCGCCCCCTGGGGGCTGGTTGCAGTACAAGTCATAAACCCCGCCTCCTCCGTGTTAATGAACAACACTTGAGCCCAAACAAATAAAATTATTACAGTTGCAATAAAATGTCTCGAAAGATGGTTTTGGTCAAATAAGGCACTGGTTATTATGCTGATATAGGCTCAAATCTTCATTTTTGTAAAGAGTATGTTTTTAGCCAGAAATTTAATGCTATAAAAATGGGGCGTGTCATCGTGATTGACAGTTGTGATTGACAGATTCCCAAAGCAGATCGTTGAAGCTTCAGTTGGAGATTGAGGTGTTATTATTCGATTTCTTTGTTATTTTACCATGATAAAATGAGTTCATCAGTAAACTATACAGGATCTGAAGGATCACTGTTTATTCGGTAAAGTGAGGTTTTTTTTTGGGCTTTAATATTAGTAAACTGATACATGCCTAGCCATGACAGGGAAAATACAAGTCATCGTTATCTACAGTAGCAGTAATTCTTTTTATGGGTCTGAAATAATAATTAGGAAGACAAAACTAATGTTATCCAATCTCCACATCAATCTCTTGTAACTTTATTTGAAATTGATTTAAAGGCCATCTTTGACATTTTGAGTTTCATCTTTGAAGGTAAATTCCTTTTTGCCAGATATTAAGACATGGAATAAACCAAATGAAAACGGAGGCTAAAAAATTATAAACAAAATACAAGCGATGATGAAGCAGTAGATAAGCCTATATTATATAGACATCAATTGATGTATTAATACTGCTAAGTTTATTGTACAAATTGACAAGAATTATTTTATATAGTGCAGGGATAGAATGTGTAAGTATCCTGTTGATATTTAGAAATCTTGATGTTATTATCTTTTAAACGCACAATTTTTCCTGCATGGTACAGTAAATAGCTGTATACGTTATTCTTTATATGTTATTGTTCATATTTTACAAGAGATATTTCTACCTGTTAAGATAATAAATACCAACAACCCGTTATGAAAGAAATATTTGTTGTGCTCAAAGCTGATCCTAACTCAGGCTTGAGTGTATAAAAGATAATTTATTTCTGCAGTCCAACATATATTATTTTTATTAAATTATTAAAGACAGCTTACATCACACAGTTTTTAAATTGTATATTATTAGGTGTTTTTAAATGTAAGTGCTTATATTTATTTAGGGAGCCTTTGTTATAGTGTAGATACGGGCGGTCAAATGAGAAGTTCGGGGGCGTGGTTGATTTGATGTACAAGCGTTTGGTTGGAAGCCTGATTACGCGGCTCCGCCTCTGGCTCCATCTGGTAGTCTCTTCTGCGGATCTGTGGATTTCTGCGCACGCAGATTCTGTGTGAGCCTACTTATAACCACTGACTTCCATTGTAGTAAAAACTAGTGGTGGGAAAAGTGAGGCTTCATGAAACACTGAAAACACTGAAACAGTTGAAGCAAATGTGTCGAAGCTTCGAAATGTTTCGAAACCCCACTCTACAGTGACGCCTAGAGGTCATTTTTTATGTATTGCACTGGAACAGCTTCAGCAAAGAAACAGTTGAGCAAATTAAGGTATTAAAACCCGCTTTGTAGAATTGGACCCTCAAGTGATATAGTGGAGTGGTTAGGGTTCCTGACTACCATGTGGGGAGTGTGTTGGTTCAACTCCAGGCTGATGCAGCTATTTTGAAATGCTTTAATATCAGTTTGAGATGCTTTGTTCATGCATCGTTCTTTTTTAACATTGGTCTGAAAATGATGCTAAATTGATGGCGTATCTGCAGCTGTATCCTATCTATACTACAGGATAAACAGTAACATGATTAAAATACATAAAATCATGATTTTGGAGTATTTGTACAAGTCAGGATTCAAACACAGAAGTCACTTGAAGCCTGTAACAACACGCACGCGCACGGTCCACTAGGCCAAACAAGACAAAAGCTTACATCTGACCCTGTGAGTCAAATGCAGATGCTCAAGGTCTCGAAACGCTTCTGAACCGATCAATGCTTTGTATCTCTTTAGTCACGTGACCAGGTGTTTTGAAACACTTTAGTCACGTGGCCTGGGTGTTTCGGATCATGCTTTGCGGGATTATGCGGGATCTCAACACTGTGTCGAAACGTCAGTTTTACGTCAGCCATCCCTAGTAAAAACAAATACTATGGAAGTCAATGGTTACCGGTTTTCAGCATTCTTTAAAATATCTGCTTTTAAAATATCTGTGTTTAACAGAGAAAAGACACTCTTAAAGGTTTGAAGCAAGCAAAAGGGTGAGTAAATGACAGCATTTTCCATTTTTTTGGGTGAACGATCCCTTTAAGCAAGTTCTCAAAAGCATGCACGGTTTTAAATGAAATACTCTTCATTCCAGCGAAACAACTCACAGCGGCAGTTTGAACTCGGCTTACCTGATCTGCCACTCGATATACTGCTTCTCTATCACTGCAGTCACACTGGTAGTAATGTACCCTTGATGCCCCTTTTTCTTTAACCTGTTCTGCAGTTTCTTTCAAGCCGTCCACATTAATGTCCCACAGCACCAGTGAGACGTCCAGTAGGGCAAACTCAAGGGCCATCAGTCTGCCAATCCCACTGCCTGACCCGGTGATGAGCACAATCTCTCCAGATACATCTTTCTTCCTCTGTGGGATGAAGAACTTTAGGAAGGCTTCCAGATTGTAGTAGATGGTCAAAAATATCAGCCGTAGAGACTCCAAGAGAATGTTCATTTTGAGGTGTGCAGGTAACCTTATGAACAACATGACACACAGAACAGTGAGTTAAGACAGGCTAATACAAACACTTAAGAAACTAGTGTAGTGTAGTCAGAAACAAACAAAAAAAAAGTTCTCAGCTTGTCTGTCAACTTTAAAACGTTTGCACATAGAAGTAAACTGTAATGTTATCACGGCTTACCTTTCTGTATGAGATAAGTTACAAAAGACCCGGATGGTGAGTCGTTCCCGTGCAGGTCGCGGTTGGTAAATTAATATTTGTTCTTTAAATTAACATAAGGAAAACACAACGAGAACACGCGCGCGCACTTTCTGAATGACGTTACTACTCCCCTCTCCGCTTCTCGTTACTAGAGAGACCACAGAGGGACGGCAAACTACTTCACCAGTCAGTAGTGCAGGTTAACTGGAGTTTACCTGGTTCTGTGTTTTAGATCCACGGCCTGGGAAGGACGGACTGACTGGGTTGGGTGAGAAACACTGCTGTCACGTGACTCGGCGCAATCCACGCATTGGTTTGTGGGAGTTAAAGTATTTTCCAAAGAATTTATGGCGTTTCGTCGTGGCTTGTTTGAGCTGCTCGACTTCACTGCAGTCTCATTAGGAAAACTATCTTATGTTAAAACAATGTGGTACAACCTATAATTTGCACCTTTTATGATTTATAAGCCATATTCTTTCTGCGGCATAGAGTTAGATTAGTTTCACGAAGTTTGTGTAGTCTTGATTTGTCAGCTGCAGGTAGGAATAAATAGTGGTCTGGTGATATGACTAAACTTTTTTTTTAAATTATGCAAGAAAAAAACATTGCAAAGATACAGTGTGAACAAAGAGACTAAAAGGGTTACATAAATAAAATTCCAGCAAATTAAATAAGTTTAAATGATTTACACCAAGAAAGAGTTTTACATGCAATATAATTGTTAGAGTCTTTAAAGAGTTCACATATAAATCAAAGTCCTTTCTGAAAATAAAAGTAAGGGTGTTTCTTTGAGAATTTACATTTATGGATGTAAAATTTAGCCAAAAAAGCAATAAATTATTAATAAATTTACAATGAGAAGGATCTGCAGTAAACAAAGAATAACATTTTGGGGGAAATACAAAAGTTTGGAAATAAGAATTTTTTTTTTTATGAAATTGGAAAAGTCAACCCAAAAAACTTTACAGCAAGTGCACTCCCAAAATAAATGATTTAGTATTTCACCATATTGAAAGAGCATTTAGGGGAAGATATGACTAAACTTCCTCGTTGTCTGTTTCATCTACGTAACCACAGAAAGAGTCATAAATAGTTAATCAATCTTACTGTAAAAAAAAATAAGTAAACTAGTAAAAATGTATTCATTTCATTTTTTTATTTTTTTATTTTAGCTGTTAAGGTGGCCAAGAGAGCTTAATGAGCTGCACTTTACGAAAGCACATGCAATTACAAAAAAGACAGAAAATTACGAAAAGATCTTCATCTGTTTGACAGCACCCATGCTGTAAATCCTCACACCACAATCACATTTTTAAAAAGAACACACTGCATTTTACACATCGCAAACAAATTAATAAAATGCGTTGCATTTTCTCACATCGCAAACAAAATAATAAAACACGCTGCATTTTCTCACAAGACTTTCAAATGGCACAGAACACAACGGAAATGTTTTAAGGGGATCCTAAAACGTGACGGACCTGGCTATTTAGGTTAATAAAATACACAAGAAAAGTGAGTCAGGAACAAAGAAAACACCTTTCAAAGATCACCTACAACTTCACTGAGCAATAGTCACGGCACAGAGATGTCCGTCACATATCTGGGTCTCCTTGAAAAGTTTCCATTGTGTTCCGTGCTATTTGCAAGTGTTGTTAGTAAATGCAGCGCGTTTTCATAAAATGTTTGCTTTGTGAGAAAATGCAGCTCGTTTTATGAATTTGTTTGTGTTAGGTGAAAATGCAGCACGTTTTCGTAAATTGTTTACGTTGTGAGACAATGCAGCGCATTTTATTAATTTGTTTGGATTAGGTGAAAATGCAGCACGTTTTGGTAAATTGTGATGTGAGAAAATGCAGCTCGTTTTGGTAAATTGTGATGTGAGAAAATGCAGCTCGTTTTTTAAATTTCTTTGCATTTGGTGAAAATGCAGCACGTTTTCATAAATTGTTTGCATTGTGAGAAAATGCAGCTCGTTTTTTTTATTTGTTTGCATTAGGTGAAAATGCAGCATGTTTTCGTAAATTGTGATGTGAGAAAAGGCAGCTTGTTTTATTAATTTGTTTGCGTTGGGAGAAATGCAGCTCATTTTATTAATTTGTTTGCGTTAGGTAAAAATGCAACACATTTTCGTAAATTGTTTGCGTTGTGGGTAAATGCAGCACGTTTTATTAATTTGTTTGATCAGGTGAAAATGTATCACGTTTTTAAAATGTGTTTGCGTTCTGAGGATTTGGAGCACAAACATATGAAGATCTTTTCTTAATTTGCTGGTGTTTTTTTTTCCCCTTAAATTGTAGCATGTTAAGCTCTCTTGGCCATCGTAGTTTTTGTTTATTTATTTATGCCTCTCATTGGCCGCTAGTAAGACAAGTAAGTAAACAAACAGACATAGTTTATGATATCCATAAATCAATATCTAAATATGTTTACTGATATTACCACTATCTGTCTGATCCAAGTCTTCCAAACTCTTGAAATTTCCTGTATTACATAATAATAATATGATTCTTGTATAAATAATAATAGTAAATCATTATGTTCTTATTAAAATTTCATTGTAATAATAATAATGACAATGTAGTCTGCTTGAGTAAACTGTTTTATATAATGAATGAATGAATGACTTCCTTGGTAATAATAACCATATCACAGGCCCGTAGCCAGGGGGGGTTCGGCCTGCCCCGCCCCCCACTGACAAATTTCCAGAATTTGTCCCATACATGAGCTCATTTGTCCTATATTGACTTGTTATGCCATCACAAGTTATCAAAATAACAAACTAAAAAGGCTTTAAGACCAAGCGGAATCTGATGCTGTAAAGTCAACTTTCACTGTAGTGTTTTAGAGAAAACTTCTTTTAAATCTTGGACTTTATTCATGAATTTTCAAATGTACTTTTTCTTTTCAGCTAGAAAAATACATTACTATCATTGTGTTTATTTTTTTGTATTTTTTATTCAAACGGTACAATTCTGAGGCTGAGGTTGAATGAAAGTTGAATGTGCTGGCCAGTTTGTTATTTGCCTAATAAATGACAATAAGTGACAGTTTTAAATTTAAAACTTTAATAGACTATTTTTCCCCTAGTGATATATCATGAAGTAGCCTAAAAATAAGTAGCCTTCAAATTTTTTGAAAATGTTTTTCAAACATCAAAAAGAGGGACAATCTGACAACCTAATCCAGCAAAAAACATGCTTAAAATGTCACAAAAATTTAGTATTTAAAGCTCATAATTAAAAAGAAAATGAATCAAATAACTGCAAAAAGGTCCACTTTTTGAGGAAAAAAAAGAACCACCCCTTTCACTAGGCTGGCTATAGGCCTGTATCACTGAATTTACCTTTTTTAAATTTCCTTCTATAACATAATTTTTGAGTCAGGCCCTCACCGTGACTCAATTTTATCATCTAAATAAACAAACAAACAAATAAATAAAGCGTAATCTGCTTCAGCATATTGTTCATTTGTTAGTTAGTGAATGACATCTTTGATAACAATCGTGCCGTATCTCCTCCCATCCCCTCCTCTCATACCCAAAACTCTTTTCTAAATTAATCCTTGACCATGAAGACATTTTATCCCCTATCTCATTTATTAAATAAATAAAGCTAGTCTGCTTGAGTAAACTGTTTGATGTTAGATAAATCCTTAATTTGTTCATTGTTAATTATTCATTAATTCAATAATGATTAACAAATAATCATTGGTTTATTCCGCTGTGGTGACCCCTGAAATATCGGGGACAAAGCCGAAGGAAAAGTGAGTAATAATAATGATTTTTTTTTCATTTCCTTGTATGACACTGTTTATAAGTTGAGACCACACCACAAGGACAATATCCGTGCCCACAATCAATCAATCAATAACCCACTGACATGATCTAATCTTTAATCTTGCCTCCTTATTAAATTCACCATAGCCGCAATAAATAAAAATAATATGAAGGTGAATTACCTCCGGACAGTTACCACACAATAACTCTTAACAATAACACTTTTATAAGTAGATCCTTTGTCATTCTCATAATAAATAAAATAATACAACCAAACGAACAATAACCTAAACTATAGTCAACTGTTTCATGTACAATATGCTTAAGTCATTTAATTTAACAACAGCTTTTAGCTCCTACCAAATAAAACAGCTCATATGCTATTGCTCATGTAGGACTATAAACTCTGAATATAAGAGAAGTTGCTATCAAACCCATTTAAAGACAGCCATTCAAGCAATTATACTCTAATTAGATAGCTTCATTCAGCAGGATGGCTCAATTTGTGAAAAACAAATATCTCAACGAGACACTTCACTTCTGCGGTAAGATGAATTTATTGTATTCTGTACAGCTAATAGCTCAAAATGTTGCCTCGATTTAAACAAGAACAAAAGCTGTATAAAGTTTAAAAGAAATGCATTAATCATTAAGACATCAAGTGTAGACGGCAGACTTAACCTCACCAACAATGTTCAATGAGCGAAGTGGACTAATAATGTGATGAGATTCTCAGAGAACAAAGCAACACCGCCAAAAGTACTTTTCATTTGTGGGTATGTGACCCAGAAATGGTTTGATTAGTGTCCTCTGTCTTTACCAAATGTCTGATTTGTGATTCCATGGTAAGAGAATGCAAAGATTTCATTTTTTCAAAACACAAACCCTAGAACAAACATACACTGTACATCATAAAAGAATATTTAGCAGCAAAGACAAAAACAAATGAAATAAATAGCAATTCAAAATGGCTTTACATGAAATTGGTACAGTGCAAGCTCTACACAAAGTAGGAACAGGGTTGTTTTAGGATGGGTGTCCATGTTTTTTGCTCTAATCCATGAACCCTCCGTATCTCTTCTGCATGTCGGGCAGCGCCGTCTCGCCTCCGTCCTCCCAAGTGCGTTTCAGAAGCACATTGCTTTTCTGGTTGTCCAACCAATCAGGCCTTCCCACTCTTCGCATAAAGCCACCATATCTCTTGTGCAGGTCTCTCCCAGTGTTCTCCTGTACGCTCCTCATGAAGCCACCATAGCGTTTGGCCATGTACCCATCGGGCTGCTCATCTGACTCTGAAGAGAGTCCAACCCGCAGGATCTCTCGCAGAAGCTCCACCTGCTGGTCTTCAGCTCCACCGTCTGCCTTCTTCATAAAGCCTCCATATTTCTTACTGATGGCCCCTGTGCCGTCACTCTCAGCTGGGGCTCCTGTGCCGATTTCTGCTGCTTTTTTAATCATAAAGCCGCCGTAACGCTTCATGAAGCCACCATATTTCTTGGCGAGAACATGATTTGCCATCTCTTCGTCTTGCTTGAGGCTGTCGATGGCGAGGCGATCCTCTTCGGTGAGGATGTTTTTACAGATTTCGACTTTTCTGGAGTCCACAGACCCTTCGCATTCTAACGTGCAGGCCTATGGGAGAGCAGAATGACCAATCAGTGCAAGCAAACGATCAGTCCAGCAGAGGGCACAATCATTCAGTCTGCTGTTAAAAAGTGATGATGACAGTCTGCGCAGTGGAAAATGCTGTCAACTGGCACTAAAAGAGCTATTATAGCATACTTATGATTAGTACTTATTAAAATATATAGTAGAACAATCATACTAAGTATGACTATATTTTAAATTATTTTAGAAATTGCTGACAAATTTTATGATTAATGACTAAGTAACAATTTATGATAATCAGTACTATTAGTGTGACAATGTTCATATGTCATCAAATGATTATATGACACAATTTCTTGGTATATACTACATCCATTTTAATAGGTGATAGTATTTTCTTGTTTTTTGCAAAAATAAAATAATAATAATTCATTCATTAAAAACATTGACACATTCTAATGCATAAAAAGATTAGTTTTTCATTGAATTTAAAGTCCCTTTTCACTTCTTCACGTTTATCACAAAAAATAATCCAGATATGAAATATGAACTTATAATTAAGTCTGTCATGTTTAGTTAAAGTTATTTAAGTGCAGATATATATTTAAAAGTATAAAAATGTAATAAAAGTAATAAAAAATGTTTTATGATATATATCTTTTTTACATAATATAACGTATATAATTCAGACTTAAGTCAGCTTAAAAGGTGTTTTCCTGACACATTAAAATAATCAAAAACAAATAATTTCACATATATTTAAATTAATAATAATAAAATATTTTATAAAATATATCTTTTTTGTATATTATAATGTAAATAATGCAGACCTAAGTCAGCTTAAAGCGTCTTTTCCTAACATATTAAAATAATATATGATCAAAAACAAAGAAGTTCACATAGTTGAAGTCAGAATTATTAAACCCCCTTTCATTTTATTTTGGCTGAAAAGCAGTTTTTAAAGCCATTTTAAGGTTAAAATTATTAGCCCCTTTAAGCTACATATTTTTTCAATGGTCTACAGATCAAACCATCGTTATACAATAACTTGCCTAATTACCCTAACCTGCCTAGTTAACCTAATTAACCTAGTTAAGCCTTCAAATGCCACGTTAGGCGATATAGAAGTGTCTTGATATTTAAAAGTTATTTACTGTCATCATGGCAAAGATGAAGGAAATCAGTCATTAGAAATGAGTTATTAAAATGATTATGTTTGGAAATGTGTTGATAAAATCTCCCCTCCGTTAAACAAAAATTGGGGAAAAAATAAACGGGGCAAATAATTCAGGGGGGTTAATAATTCCAACTTCAACTGTATATTTAAAATAATAATAAATGTTTTATGATGTATATATCTTTTTTATATATTATAATGTATATAATGCAGACATAAGTCAGCTTAAAGGGTGTTTTCCTAATAAATGTAAAAAAAAATCACATATAATATCAAAAACAAATAATTTATTTTTAAAGTGTATAGTATATTTTATTATAACGTAAAACAAATTTTAAATGTTATACCTTTATCATTTAAAAATGTTTTTCACATTGAGAACAGAAAAGAAAGAAAGAAAGAAAGAAAGAAAGAAAGAAAGAAAGAAAGAAAGAAAGAAAGAAAGAAAGAAAGAAAAAAAACTATTTTAGAAACCAATTGTCGATAGGTTCTTTGCATTTTCCAAATGTTTCTTCTATTCCCTACTGTGAAAATCACATTGTGGAACCTTTATATTTAGGAGTGCATGCTGAAGTGTACTTGAAACCTACTTTATAAGAGAAACAAATGCTGAAGGCTCTTTTTAGCCTCGCGAACAGCATAGTTTTTATTCAAGCTGAAAGTCAGTGTTTGTATAGTTTTGCCTAAAAATTTAAATTGAATATCTCCAGTTATCCCTTGAAAGTAAAAGCTGTTAAATGATTGTATATAGCCTTATTATAACAATGTAGCTTATATATGCAAGCAGTAAAACTATTATAAAATACAATTTACAATTAATGTTGCCTTAATAATAATAATAATAACAACAATAATAATAATAATAACAATAATAATAATAATAAGCTAAACGATTTATTAACTGGCTATGTGCGACAAATTGCCCCGACATTTAAAAAACAGCCTAATTTTTTTGAAACACTTCAGTAAAAATGCATCGTCATTAAACCTAGCGTCACTTTTGTAATAAAAGATATTTTTGAAGCTGAAACTCACCAGTGTGTCGATGTCTGTCTGTCGGAAGAGCCGGTAAACGCAGAGCGCGCAGTCTCTGCCGCATTCAGCCCGAACCATCAGCACGAGACAGGCGCTCAAAGCCACAGTCCACCAGGAGTTCATCATTAACGCCATGAGCTACAAATACGAGCGTTTAACATTGACACAGTTGGAAAACATCTAGTAATCCATAATAGAGGCTTGCAAAATTATAAATAACATGGTGATAGATGTTTATAAACTAATAATGCCTTCACAAATTAATAACAATAAGAGCATGCTTTTAAAAAAAACAATCACTCAATAGGCTACACTAGATTATTTACATTTTTCTACTTTTAATTCTATAAAAAGTTCGGTTTCTCATTCGGTTTACCTGTTAACAGCAGATTTCTCTCGAAGTCTCCACTGTAGTTCTAAATATGTTCTCTGAATATTTTCTCAAAGGGAGCAAAAAGGAGATGATTTACAGAAAGATCACTAGTCAGCCGCTTATCGCGGATGCTGCTGCGTTTTTCGTCTCGTATCTGCTGTCTCCCAGCACGAGGATAAACTCCACACCTGCTCTGTTCCGAATCGACGGACACTCACAACTTTAAGCAGTGTCTCCTCCTGACGTCACACGTCACACCGTTTGCAGTCTGACGTCAGCGGGAAGAGTCACGCAACAAGTGATGGCGAGGATGATGTTTTTGCCTAATGAGAATCAATTAATGTGTGTTTTAGATACTCGAAGTAGGTAACTGTTATGTAATGACTAGAGCACATATTACGGTAGTAGGCTAATATTTGTGTGCATGGGTAAGTAATAGGATTCATTTAACTCCATTTAAACACTAAAATGTTGACTGGGTCCAAAAGCATAGGCTGCTGACTTGTTGCCTCGCTGCCACGGCAGCATTTGTGATTTCTGGCAGACTTTTTAGACAGCATTATGGTTTATTTGGGTACAACTAAATATAGAGAAGGGAACATTTTTAACGTACTAAAAATGCCATTAAAAGTAAAAAGCTTCGTCAAAATGTAAATATATACACAAAATGGCACTCAAGCGAAACGTTTTTATAGCTCATTTAAGAAATGGAATGCACAGGATTGTATGATACCGAAGGCAGGCACTTTATTAGGTACACCTTACTAGTACCGGGTTGGACCCCCTTTGCCTCAGAACTGCCTTTATCCTTCGTGGCATAGATTCAACAAGGTACTGGAAATATTCCTTAGAGATTTTGGTCCATACTGACAAGATAGCATCACGCAGTTGCTGCAGATTTGTCAGCTGCACATCCATGATGCTATTCTCCCGTTCCACAATATCCCAAAGGTGCAATATTGGATTGAGATCTGGCGATTGTGGAGGCCATTTGAGTACCGTGAACTCATTGTCATGTTCAAGAAACCAGTCTGAGATCATTCACACTTTATGACATGGGTTGTTATCCTGCTGGAAGTAGCCATCCAAAGATGGGTGGTCATAATAAGATGGACATGGTCAGCAACAATACTCAGGTAGGCTGTGACGTTTGTTAGATGCTCAATTGGTACTAATGGGCCCAAAGTGTACCAAGAAAATGTCACCCACACCATTACACCACCAGCAGCAGCCTGAACCATTAATACAAGGCAGGATGGATCCATGCTTTGCTTTTGTTGAGGTCAAATTCTGACCCTATACCATCTGAATGTTGCAGCAGAAATCGAGACTCATTCGATCAGGCAACGTTTTTCCAATCTTTTATTGTCCAATTTTGGTGAGTCTGTGCGAAATGTAGCCTCAGTTTCCTGTTCTTAGCTGACAGGAATGGCACCCGGTGTGGTCTTCTGCTGCTGTAGCCCATCCGCCTCAAGGTTGAAAGTGTTGCGCGTTCAGAGATGCTCTTCTGCATACCTCGGTTGTAAAGAGTGGTTATTTGAGTTACTATTGCCTTTCTATCAGGTCGAACCAGTCTGGCCATTCTCCTCTGACCTCTGGCATCAACAAGACATTTGTGCCCACAAAACTGCCACTCACTCGATATTTTCTCTTTTTCTGACTATTCTCTGTAAACCCTAGAGATAGTTGTGTGTGAAAAATCCCAGTAGATCAGCAGTTTCTGAAATACTCAGACCAGCCCGTCTGGCACCAACAACCATGCCAACCACCAACAAAGTCACTTAAATCACCTTTCATCCCCATTCTGATGCTCAGTTTGAACTGCAGCAGATCGTCTTGACTATGTCTACATGCCTAAATGCATTGAGTTGATGCCATGTGATTGGCTTATTATAAATTTGTGTTAACGAGCAGTTGGACAGGTGTACCTAATAAAGTGGCTGGTGAGTGCACATATGCTGCCTTCAAAATTCGATCAGAAGAAAGTACCTGAGAAGAATTTAGATTTGGACGTGCCTTGATGCCATCCTGCTTTGGAATGCTGCCTCCGAAGGAAGCATTTTAAAGCTTTCAAATACAGCTGTAATACTTTTTTTATTATGTGACCCAAGTTGTTCTTATGCTGAGCAATTTAATCTGCTTTTTTCACTTGTTTAATGAAGGTTGTTCTACTGGCCCACATTGGCCATCATTTTAAAAAAGTAGCCTAGTTCATTCTCTTCAGACAACAAAGAGATTTTGTCAAGGGTCCATTGTGTTGAAGAGTGCTGGTCAGCTGGTTATATGAGCATTTGATGTTAACTTCTAATACAGTACAGGCAGACATCATACCTCTTTAAACTGGACAAAGTGTTCAAGAAAGAATAGATTGGTATGTTTCTCCTGAAAATTGCTGATTGCTCAATACAGCCACTCTATCCGTGATTTTGCTCTGAGCATTACTGTGTCATGCGGTATATTATGATCAAGAGTTATTTTGACTGCTCAATCTGAGGTCATTGTTTTACATCTTTCATTTCAGTGTTTTCAAACATCTGTCCCAAAGACGTATCATAACATTTACTCATTTAACCTTTTTTATGGATAGGCTATTTGCACAATTGACTGAATATTACTTTATAGGGAAAAGTCAAACTCTTCCTCATTGAGCTCATGCACAACTGACGTCACTAAAAAGCAATTTGAAAGTTATCACAGGAAATTATAGATCGTTCTATTGCAGGTTCCATCATATAGTCTGAAGTACATGAAATTGGTTGTCAGGATTATAATAGATCAAAGGCTTTAGATACTGGAAATTACTAGTAGCTCATTAGATTAGAAGATATAAATGACATTAGAGAAAGGGACAAAACTAAATCTGTAACTTTTGTTTCATTTACTGCATGAAATTTGACAATTTAGGGCACAATAAAATAAAATTATTCCAATTTCTTTACATTCGTATTGTGAAATTTGTTATGGAAAATGCTGATTATTCTGCACATTCATTATTGATATGATGACAGGTGTGATTGGGAGCTTGGTCCACAGTACAATACAAAAATATTCTAATGATAATTATTAAATAATGAATATTACACAGAGTTAGAACATCCATTAATTAGCAGTTTCCCATATTGTGTTATTTATGTGTTTTGCGTCTATTTACACTATCAAATTGCATTACGTGCTTCAATTTATGAAAACGTGCAATTACAAAAAACGCCAGCAAATTAAGAGAAGATCTTCATTCATTTGACAGCATACGTGCTGCAAATGCTCAAAATGCAAACATATTTTCAAAAAATACGCTGCATTTTCACACATGCAAACAAGTTAATAAAATGTGCTGCATTTTCTCACAACGCAAACAAATGACTAAAACACGTGGCATTTTCTCACAACCCAAACAAGTTAATAAAACGTGCTGCATTTTTTCACAACGCAAACAAATTAATAAAAACGCGCTGCATTTTCACACAATGCAAACAAATTGATAAAACGTGTTGCATTTTCTCACAACGCAAACAAATGAATAAAAACGCTGCATTTTCACACAATGCAAACAAATTGATAAAATGCGCTGCATTTTCACACAACGCAAACATATTAATAAAACACGCTGCATTTTATCACAATGCAAACAAATAAATAAAATGCACTGCATTTTCTCACAATGCAAACAAATTAATAAAACGCGCTGCCTTTTCACACAACGTAAACAAAAATTAATAAAACGCGCTGCATTTTCTCACAATGCAAACAAACTAATAAAATGCACTGCATTTTCACACAACGCAAACATATTAATAAAACACGCTGCATTTTCTCACAACGCAAACAAATTAATAAAAACGCGCTTCATTTTCACACAATGCAAACAAATTGATAAAACATGCTGCATTTTCACACAACCCAAACATATTAATAAAACACGCTGCATTTTCTCACAACGCAAACAAATTAATAAACTATAATAATATTTTATTAATAAAATAGCAAATTTTATTTCATGCTAAATGTGACTACCAGAACTAAATATTATATGAGTTCATTAAGGTAATGCTTGATGGTCATCAATTTACATTGCAATAACATGTATTTAGAGGTGAATTTTCATTTTAATGCTAACTTAATACATATCATGCACACTTTGTCACTTCAAAACCTTAGCATATTTATATTTAAATGGCTTTAAATCAAATATTACAGTGCTATGAGCATAACTAAACATTTCAGCACGACATCTAACAACACAATTAAAGGCTCTAAACACATTCCTGTAATTAGGTAGAAACATGGTGGCAATAACATTTCAAAGACAACATTGGGACGGCTAAAAATCATTTCTTGAATCCAATTAAGAAACCCTGTTCATGGAAATGGTAATTAATTTTAATCAGTTTGAAAGAGAAGTAATGCTGTTCTTATTAATTCAGCAGACTCCATGAGGACAAATTTGACAGACCTCTGCACATAATCAAGCACTTAGTCACTGTCTTAAATTAAACTGTTAATCATTCATTCAGCTTTTAAAAAATGGTCTATGCTTTTTTATGAATTTGGAATCAAACATCTTTTGATAATGGATCGGTGTAACAATCCTCCCGACCCGAACTATGCTGGTTTTCCTCATGAAGTAAAAAAAAAAAAACTTTCCTCTAGGCTGACAATGAATCTAATCTGTAAATTAATCAAATAAAATGCAAAATGAGAAGCCATGGAGATTGCGAGTAACACTTCAGTGTGGACCTGTTTTAAGTGGCAATTTGCATAGATGCCGCCATAGCTTTAATGTGCTGCTGGGGATTTTGAAAGCATTGTATTGATCCATTAAACTCGAGGGAATTACAAGGTGATGATGGTTTTGCCTGCCGGGGGGTCATAGCGGGGAAAATACGCTAGTTTAGCACACCATTCCACTCCCAGTGGCATGTTATCTTCATAAACTCTACAACAAAGTGCTAGTTTCATATTAATGAGCTATGAAATTTATGTAAATCGATATTTTATTATGACAGGTTTTTGCGTATTTAATCAAGGTATTAATAGTTTAAGATGGTGCTGTCCTAATGTTAAAGGGTGGACTCAACAAAATAAAACTCTGCCCCCTTGTTGTTACAAACTTGAATGACTTTCTTTCATCTGTGGAACTCAAAAGAAGATATTAAGAATTGTCCATGCAATGAAAGTATGTTTATATACATTAATGATCAGGTTCTGGAAGTAAAAACTCATAAATCCATTTCTCCATAGGGAAATACACTGTAAAAAATGCTGGGTTGCACACAGTGCTGTTATTCCAACACAAACCGATTAACGTAACAATCATTTTTACATATTTAAGTGAATTAAATGTAAAACAATTAAGTTGTTCCCCAAAAAAACATAAGAATGTTGTTTTAGCTCAGTTTAAATAAGTAAGTTGAACAAGCAGCAAGATTTTTAAAAGAACTGTTACACAGTCGAAGACAGACCTGTTGTGAGGTTGCTAATCAGTTAAACGCATTTGTTCCCATTAATTAATTATATATGTTTTATACATTTATATGATACTAATAATGTATTTTTAATTGTGGAGTTTATTGAGAAAAACTACCCTGGGTGAAATTTCCAACATTAAGTGAGTCGCAGCAAGGCATATTTGGCTCTGCCCGCGTTGTTTCCAAGTCAATATTTTGTTAAAATACCTCTATTTATGTGCATATTGCAATAACTTACTGTGAATGTTTCTGTGGATATAACCAAAAAATGAAATAAAGATTTACACTACCTGACAAAAGTCTTGTAGTCGATCCCAGTGGTAAGAGAAATTATTTGGAAAAGTGGCAGAAGGTAGATTTTTCCAATGAATCATCTGTTGAACTGCATCCCAATCATCACAAATACTGCAGAAGACCTATTGGAACCTGCATGGACCCAAGATTCTCACAGAAATCAGTCAAGTTTGCTGAAGGAAAAATGATGGTTTGGGGTTACATTCAGTATGTGGGCATGTGAGAAAACTGCAGAGTGGATGGCAACATCAACAGCCTGATGTATCAAGACATTTGTGCTGCCAATTACATTACAAACCACAGGAGAGAGCAAATTCTTTAGCAAGATAGCGCTCTTACTCATACTTCAGCCTCCACATCAAAGTTCCTGAGACCAAAGAAGGACAAGGTGCTCCAGGATTGGCCAGCCCAGTCACTAGACATAAACATTTTTGAGCATGTCTGGGGTAAGATGAAGGAGGAGGCATTGAAAATGAATCCAAAGAATCTTGAACTCTGGGAGTCCTACAAGAAAGCTTTCTTTGCCCTTCCAGATGACTTTATTAATAAGTTATTACAATATTAATTCCTTTTACAATGCACCATGACTTTATATTCTATACTGTACATTGTTTCTATTAAGTGACAAGACTTTTGTCTCAGCAAAGTCAGACCTTACTGTCTTAATTAAAGAATTAAAAATCAAAGCATGATCATGTTTTATTTTGGTAAAATAAGCATAGTCTTCAGGCCTTTGTCTTTCATATAAGCCACTTCTGATACCAAATTATCAACTAGAAGTCAAGTTATTATTTGTTGTTCCTAAAACTTGGATAGGTGACAAGACTTTTGTCAGGTAGTGTATATACTTTGATGTATATCAAATCAAAGTTTGTATTGTTGCGATTCTCCTCATAGCTGGTTGGTTTGGTTTCCTATGGGAAAATGAAAGTATTTTTTTTTTCCTTTATACACTCAAAAAGAATTTTTTTTACTTGTTTAAACTACTTAATTAAAATGAGCTGAAACAACACAATTCTTAAGATTTCATTGGTACAATTAAAATTTTTTATGTTCAATCCACATAAATTTGCTAAAAGTGTTAAGTTAACTTAATGATTTGTTTTGGGACAACATGAATGATTTGTGTGGAACCCTGCATTTTTTACAGTGCACAATCTATACCTCCTCTGATACTCCTCCAATGCAATCAAATTTGGATCAACTTGTAAGTATTGTTTTTACTTGAAATATTTTGAACCTGATGGACCCTTTTCACATTCATGGGTTTCTCAGTAGCGGAAGTTGTCATAGTTGGGTAAACTTAAAGTGCAGTGAATGGGAGAGTACAACAATTTTTTTTTTACAATCACATTTGCTGAAATAAGAAAAGAAAAACTACTTGATGGTGTTATCAAGATTTTCACAAAAAAGAAAAAATTGAATGAAACAATGTCAAATTTACTGTCCTCCTCATGGACACTGCATTAGAAACATCTCGCATAAGCAGTAATTATTTTTTTTTTGTAATTTGATGCAAAGATAATATAATAAATATGTAAATACATGTAAATGTACATACGCTTTTTTAAAAATCTAAATATTAAAAACATTCAAAGATTTACGATGCTGATCGTGTGAAAAGAGTCCATTGTGCCATCAATCCTATTATAAACATAAAAATTTGAGTTTCCAAACAATAACGATTTGAACCCTACGACCAGTACGTATGGCTTTCAACATTGAAAGGTGCTGAATAATCCCTTTAACCCTAGGTTTGACCGTGAGGGATTACCTTTGGAATAAGTACTCTCCAAGTCACTTTTAGAGAAAAGTATTCACTAAATAACAAGCACAATTGAGAATTGACGGCAAGTTAATCCTTAGGGAGCAACAAAGCTGGGGTGTGAGGGTGTACACTTCCTTTTAAAAGCTTAAAACACTTGTTTTAGGACATTACATGAGCTGTGAGTGTTCCAAACACTCAAGGTGCCCATATTGTGCTATTTTAAAGATTTCTAATTATTTTGTTTTGGAGATATCCAACTGTGAAGGTGTTTCCAGCTTGTAGAAGCTTGCCCTAAAGAGGGGCATTAGTGCTTGACACTGTATGGTGCAGTTTTTAGTATCCATGGTAGCGGGCCTGTCTCCCATGCTACAAACATCTGTTTGTATCCCACTTGAGGCGGCGTGAATAACATGACCGTGGGTTTCTGTGGTGCCATGACCTGAATGACTTTGATCCAGCTAACAGTAAACCTCACTCCTCTAAGATTTATTAATCACGTTTAATCAAATCACGTTGAATCAATAAAAGCAGTTAAATTGTCTGTTTATTTAAAGACAGCTAAAAGGATTTCCTGGGTTTATTCAGCTCTAGTTGCAGAGGAGGTTACATAAGTGCAGTGACCTAAGGGAGTGAGTCAAATACATTTCCAGCTTGTAGAAGTTGAAACCTCAGTGCACTTGCTTCAAGTAATGAAAAAAGTTTCTGTGGTGTTTAGCATACTTGTACTGTAAGTGCACCTGCATCCTATGCCTTCCATCATGTCAGTTGCTGAGATTGGAGCTTGTAGAACTTGGGGAAAACTCTGGTGCTGTGACCTGAAGGAGAGAGGTTTCTGAGGGTCTACTCTGCTCTGATGGTCAGAATTCCCAATCTGTTGCGATTAATCTTGATTTACAGCAGAGGTCAAGAAGCTTTTTTCAAGCAAAAAAAAAAATAAATAAATTATTCTTTCTATAAAGAGATATTTAAAAGAAATATATATTAACTATTGACTATGATAAATACGGGTTTTCAATGACAAAACCGCGTGTGCAACTCAAATATAAACAAATAGGAAGCATCATATTTTAAAATTCTGTCACATGCGGGAGCTAGACAAGGGACAACAGAGGGAAGGATCCAATTGTTGGTTTAATACGATTATTTGTTAAGGCAAGCAAGGTCAAAACAGGAGTAGCTGGTCCATAAAGGACAATCCAAAAACATAGCTAGTCAAAAACAGGCATGAGGTTGAAACAAGCAGCAAAACAGGATCAAACACTAAACAAGACTAAGGCTAAACTGGTGTATGTGTGGTCTATAAATAGTCTGAATAATCAGTGATCACAAGCTGTGTGTGTCTCATAAGCCGTGATCAGCAACTGGTGTGTGTGACGTGGACTGGTGGGATTTGTAATTCCTTATCAAGATATATGTACTGTAGTTCACCAGCGATCGTGACAAATTCTGGATAATGCATTACTTTTTTCTACAGACAAACAAAAACTATGAAATCTAAATGTTTACTATTTTATAGGACAATTTTCATTTATTTCAAACTTTATTTTAAAGTACAGTGCTGACTATTACCAAACAATAAACTATGGGTTTTTCTCCACCAAGTTCCTAATTTGCTGCTTATTAGTAGTTACTAATTCAATAGTTAGGTTTAGGTATTGATTAGGATTCGGGATGTAGAATAAGATCATGCAGAATACAGTATGTAATTTATAAGTACAAATAAGCAGCCAATATTTTAATAACAGGCATGCCACTATAGTGAGAATTTGTACTTAAACTATAGTTTTAAAATCACATTTAAATATTTTGCTAAAGAAATGACTAAACAATGTTACTCAGGTCAAATAACTTGTAATAAGTTATGTAGCAACACACACTGAGTGAGTGCATGGGTGCAAGGCACTGTTTTAATTTTAGCTAATACGTGTTTTAAAGAGCAACTGGAAAAATATTATTTTACTATTATCAGCAAAATAAGGCAGCACTGTGGTGCAGTGGGTAGCACGATCACCTTACAGCAAGAAGGTCACTGGTTTGAGCCCCGGCTGGGTCAGTTGGCATTTCTGTGTGGAGTTTGCATGTTGGTTTTCTCCTGATGCTCTGGTTTCCCCCAAAGACATGCACTATAGGTGAATTGAATGAACTAAATTGGCCGTATTGTATGTGTGTGAATGCAAGAGTGTATGGGTGTTTCCCAGTGTTGGGTTGTGGCTGGAACAACAAGTTTAATTAGGCCCCCAAACAACTCAAACTAAATAAAAAAATTTAACAACACAAGTTAAACGTGTGTATGTGTAAAAATCTAAGAACATTGCTTAAATTGGAGCCTCTGAAAATATTTCCATTGCTTTTAAACAACTTACAAGCTTTCATTGAAACTTCATAAAATGTAACTTCATTACACAGAAAATGCACATTTCCCTATATTCAGGAAACTCACAAATAGTGCCATTTCTGGCTTTGCATTGTATTTCTAATAGCTTTGTGGTTTAGTTTATAAGTGGTCAGGTTAAATTTAATACCAGTGTTTAAACTTTAATATGTCAACCTTGAGCAGTGGTTGAATACTGTTTACATGTGTGGAAGAGTGCTCGCAAGAGTACATGGACTCAAACATTGCCAGAGTGGTTGTTCTAATGTGTTGCATAGAGGCAAAGTTAGTGGAAATTCATTCAGGTTATTTCAAAATTAGACTGTCCTCACATTTGATTCCTCATGTCCTTCCACTTCTGTTCCTTTGCCAAATGTTCACACTCACAACTCATTCTTTCTAGCTTGACTTAATGACCAATTTGTTTGACATATTTCTGCATTTCCCAGAGTGGCGGTGCCAGAGATGACTCTGAGCTGGCCATTGTTGAGTGTGTTTTCATGGGCATGAATGATGAGTTTGAACAAACTCCTGCATGAAAGTCCCCAGAACATTCTCAGAATGACATCAGAAGGTCAGATGTATAAGAAATCAGAAACCATCAAAAACAAGCTCATTTGTGAGGCAGCTTTCTCTGAATGCTCATAATATGCAGAAAGTAGCCACTTTCATGGTCCTGGGTGAAGAGTTCCAATTTTGATTCAAATAACCTGGTGAAATGAAAAGTTAGAAAAAAATGTGTCCCTGTGTCCCTGGAGCCTTACATTTAACTGTTTCAGATGCCCGGAAATGTCCACCATAAAACTTGCAAAGCCAATGTTGATCTATGAACTCAGGATGCACAATTTTTTTAACCTCAACCAAGAACGCAGGAAAACTTGCAAGCACTCTCCCCTTTGATATTGTTGTGCAACAGCAGGCTGGAATAGCTGTTCCCCATTTCCTCCTACAACTCTTTGAATTGGCCTTAATTCAGATCACAGGCCACAATTAAATACACCACTCCTATACTATACTAATAATATTATTTCACATAATTTGGGCCAACATGACGTACAGGTACAGTACCTCTTAATGTAAGGGACAATGATAATGCAGAATGCATCAATTTTCTTGCTCACAGACACAAACCCACCGGGTACTTCACTGAAAATGCTGTATTGTAGGTTTCAAAAAGTCTCTTAATGTTTGATTTTTTAAAAGAGGAATTTGTTCTGTTTAAACCAGACACAGCAGAGCACCAGAGCTTTCAATAAAATCATACAGTATATTCCTATCCACTCATTTAGAAACTTTTGATGTTCATCTGAATTTTTTTTTCCACCATCACCTCTCAAACGTTGCTTTAATCTGTGAATGAAAGACAGATTCATAAGTGGCGTCATAAGTCATGTCGTGAAATGGGGGTGTAAAAATGAATAGCTTCTACTAGGGCTGCACAATATATTTCTTTAGCATCAATATCGCAATATGCACATCCGCAATAGTCATATCGCAAATATATGCAATGTTGAGTCTGAATTGTAGTTGGAGCTACAGAATTGTATTTAATCACTGTATTTGTATAGAATTTATATGATTTATGCAAAAAAATAGATTCTTTGTCTTGTTTCTAGTGCAAATATCTACATTCCAAAGCAAATAACTGATTATTTCACTTACCTGTTAGATAAAATAGCTTGTTTAAAGGGAAATCTCTTAATTGTGACTCATTACCTCTGACGGTGAAAACAAAACAATATTTTTTACTTTCTATAAGATTTTTATTTTTATTTTTGGACTAGAAGCAAGACAGAAAAGCATTTTTTTCTATTGTGGTTATTCAATTTCTGTACCTGATTACTGTTAGACTCCCCAGAAAACTATCAAATAGTGCTATTCAAACTATCTTATGAAACGTATTCATATCGCAATATTTATTGCTGAAAAATTAAATATTGCAATATCAGATTTTTCCAATATCGTGCAGGCCTAGTTTCTACAGGGCATCATGCTGTAGATGAGGACGATTTGGTGTTGGTTTAGTAACAGACCATAACCGGTATGTACAAGTAGCATACTATGGCAAGGAAGGTGAGACATCAGTGTGCATAAAATACTACATCAAGAGAGGCGAGACACATGAGCAATTAATTAACAATGCTCCTATTTTAAAAGCCTACATCTGGGCATATTCTCCTGGTTGTGAGTTTGATAGCACAGTCTCTCACTAACACTAAAGGTACAGAACCCAAGATCCTCCTGCATTCTGTAAAAAGCTCTATCTCTGCCACTTGCTGAACTTGGCAAACGTATTTTTGATGTTATTTAAAGAGCACGGTAGTGAATAGTGATATGTGCCTATGCGGGTACAAAATGCACTACATGTTGCTTATTATATGCCTTTAAATTTGGACATATTTAATTATTAAAATATAGTAAGTGAGACTTGTTCCTGGTGTATGTTGGACTCTGGCAGGATTGCCCTTTGTCTTTGGTTCTGTTCGATATTTTTATGATAGAGTTTTTAGGCGTCAGAGGAGTCTGGAACCTGTTAACTTCGTCAGACCTGGACCTTCAGCACACACTGGGGCGGTTTGCTGCTGAGTGTATTGCGGCAGGGATAACAATCAGCAACTCCAATTCTGAGGTCATGGCGTGTGACATCTGGCTTGCCATCTTCAGGTTGGAAGAGAGTCCTTACCCACGGTGGAGGAGTTCAAATATCTTGGGGTTTTGTTCATGAGTGAGGGAAAGATGGAATCTAGATTGATAGGCGGATCGGTGCAGCGGTAAGGCTGTTGATGTAACAGTCCACTGTGGTAAAGAAGGAGCTGAGAAAAGCAAAGCTCTCAATTTACTAGTCAATCTGTGTTTCTATACTCTCACGACAAGACAAGATCTCAGCTAAAATTAGTTTTCTTTCCAGGGTGGCTGGGTGGACCCTTTTAGATACCCGGGAGGAACTTAAAGTAGAGCCGCTGCTCTTCCACACTGAGAGAAGCCAGCTGAGATGGCTCGGGTATCTGATTCAGATGCGTGCTGGACACCTAACTAGGGAGGTGTTCCTGGAATGTCCCACTGGGAGGAGGCCCAGGGGAAGATCCAGGACACGCTGGAGGGAATATGTCTCTCGGCTTTCCTGGGAACAACTCAAGTTCCCACCGAAAGAGCGAGAGGAAGTGTATGGGGAGAGAGAAGCCTGAGGTTTTCTCCTGAGACTGCTGCCCCTGTGACCCGGACTAGGATAAGTGGTAGACAATGAGATGAAATGAGAACTGTAAAAGAGTATTGTCAATAGCAGGGGACACTAACCTTTTTGAAACTGAGAGCTACTTTTTGGGTACCGATTAATGTGGACGGCTACCAGTTCAATACACACTTCTCAAATAACAAATTTGCTTAATTTACTTCTAATTATATGTTATTGTTAATAATTAATGATATTCATCTATGTGAAGACACTGATCATGTTAATGACTAATGAATATTATCAACAATGATTTGTAGGTAGGAAACAGATAAATATGAATATGCAACACTTTATTTCTATAAATCTCTGCAAGTATTCACATTTTCAAATGATCACTTCTATAATATTTTCACTAGCCACTAACAATTTTTAACAAATCATGCACTACGTTGTTCCATGTTTGTACAGATTATCAATTGTGTAACATAAATAAACTTTCAGATTTTACTGAAATTATCACTAAATCTACAGCATTTTTAATGTTTTAATTCACCTATTTAGTTACTCCAAGTTGGACATTGGAGACAGTGGAGATTATATCATTCTCATCTTTAAGGACAGTTTTGCCTTCCAGTCTAAAATTGCCTTGTTTTTTTTTTTTAAGGAATGTGTAGCTCTAAATGAGGCTTCAGTAGCTTTTTGGGGGTTAATCGCAATAAAATCACAATTAAAAGACTAAAACTTGTAATTTTGGCTATTCAAATATAAAATTTGTGTAAATTAAAGACAAAGAAACTATTTCAATTCAAAATATTATTGTTTAACAGAAATTTCATGTAAGCAACATACCTGCAATAAACCATCAAGATCCTCAGCCTGTTTTAGCATGGCTAAAAGTGCATTTGAATATGTCCTAGTTGCTGGAACAATGAAATATTATTGTAAAATGACCTTTTATAAATTTTGATTTGCTGTAAAATTGCTGTACAACTTATTGAAAATATTTTCAATGAATTTCCTGTAGGAAATGTTTACCTGTAAAATGGTAGTAAAGAGAGACAGATGGAGAGCCACAGTTTTTCTCTTGTTTCCTGACTACTGACTTACGACATGGCATTCATTGAAAAGTGATGTCTTCATAAACTCGACAACAAAGAAGCAGTTTCAAATTAATGAACTATGAAATAAATGTAAACAATATTTTATGATGACAAGTTTTTGCATATTTAATCACGGTATTAAATGTTGAAACTGGAGCTGTCCGAATGTGAAAATCCTCAGCACTTGTAAACATAGTTACAAACAGTAATAATTATGTTTGTTTTATTGTATCCATTTTACTGTATCAAAGACCTCTTCCTCTGATAGTGCATGCAAAGCTCGTTTGCTTTCACTGCTCAGAAAACAGTGGTCACACAAACCAAACTCTTATTGCATTTTTCACTTTTGATCTAATCAAACAGCTCAAATTTAAAGGATGAAATAATAAGAATCAGCCTCCACAAATTAAACAAAGATAATTGGTGCACGATTAACTATAATGGTGGCTGCTGTAGTTCGCTTATAAGAAGACTTTTAATCAGCTCTCATATTCAATTTCCTGCTGGGTGAAGAAGGGATATCAGCACCATAATTACAGTGTCACTCAGGCTATGGCCGAACAGCAGCAATGACAGCAATAGTTAATTAAATTCTGCCACACATAGGAGAGCACTGGGCTATTGTATTGTGTATCACTGATATGCCATCAGCAATAACTTTTATATTTACACCTTCTCAAGTGGATAAGATACTGAATGTCGAAGGTGACTTGTGCAAACAGGAAAAGTCGCTCTGTAGGGTGTGATAATGCGGTATACGCTTAACCCTGAGACGATTATAAATGCAGCTTTCCTGCAGTTATCACGTTATTGGCCTCTGCAGTAATTAATTAAACAAAGGGCTGTGCGAAGAGCAAACATTTGCTTAATTTCTTAATATTTACTATGAAACAACTTTGATGTTGTACAAATTACTAAATTCAAGCTGTTTTTCATTTGTTTTATACAGATTTGTTTTACAGAATTTTACATACACTATATAAAAGGAACATAACCATTTGTTAAAATGTCAGATGTTAAATGTGGCTAAACTTTAGTTAGGATTATGTGTGTAACCGTGATCCATACGGATCACAACACACAGTTCGAATGCATGTGATCCGTGGATTTAAAACTTCTAGGTTAACAATTGCAGAGAGATCGCCTCCTGCATCGTTCAAATTCCATGTATGAAAGCATTTTGACTTCCCTGTAAAATATAATGATGATAAGTTGTGGTGGAACCTAAATGCTTGCATTAATGCTTTCAGTGTAAAGCTGTACAATTAAACATTAAAAGATTGTGATCTCAATTCAAACCTGCGCAACATGAATGAGAAATGATAATGATTTGCATATGTTTATTATCTTCGAAGCGCTGCATTCAAATCTGCATTTAATCGAGAGAGATTCAGTTTTTACACTGTTTCATTTAGTTACACACAATTGAATAATACAGAAGTACTGGGATAACAGTTCAGATATAAACACTGATGTTCATGGTAAAGATTTAAATTACCGTTTAAGGGAACTTGATGCTTGTGAATATTGTAGCAACTACATTGTTTAACTAATTGGTGGCGACAAACAACCATCAAAATTATGTCACCAAATAGGTTTTCAAAAATGATACACCTATAATGAAACATGAAGTTTTGTGTGAATTGTTGAATCATTAATGTAAAATAAATATGATTTGTTGTACAATAAGTTAGATTTCTATATTTAGCATTATCAGCATTAGTAGCAAAGATTAATTTTCATATTGAATATTTTCCTTTTTTTCAGCTGGTTCTTTCTTGATTTTTATTTTTATTAAAATGACAGATTCTGAGTTAAAGCCAAGTAAAGTTAAACCCCATAATGACAATGTGAAAAAATATTTTTTGAAATTGTTGCAAATTTATTAAAAATAAAACAAGCTGAAAAATCACATGTACAGAAGTACTCACAGCCTTTGCCGTGAAGCTCTAAATTGAGCTCAGGTACATTCTGTTTCCACTGATCATTCTGGAGATGTTTCAGCAGCTTAATTAAACCTGTGGTGAATTCAGTTGATTGGACATGATTTGAACAGGCATGCACCTGTCTATATAAGGTCCCAGGTGTGACAGTGCATGTCAAAGCACAAACCAAGCATGAAGATAAAGGAATTGTCTGTAGACGACAGAGACTGGATTGTCTTATGCTGTGTTCACACCAGACGCAGAAGACGCATCAAGCGTGAGTGATTTACATGTTAAGTCAATGCAAAGACGCGAATAGACATCCTGCGGCACGATATGCACGAATGGCTCCAAACGAATCAACACTGTTTTTCAGCCTTCATAAAGCACATAAACACAGCTATTCTTTCAATAAAATCCATGTTAGTCATTTAGCCATCTAGTTACAGTCACCGGGCAGACAGAATCCGCATCTGTTCTGAAGTGAATTTGATGTGCAAATGAAGGGGATTTGACGTAAGAATGAAGTGAGTAAACTCAAATGTTCACGCGTCTATTTACACGCGAATAGCATGATTTATCCGCGCATTATGCGTCTGGTGTGAACACAGCATTAAGGGACAAGGCTGGGGACGGTTACAGAACATTTTCTGCTGCTCTGAAAGTTCCAATGAGCACAGTGGCCTCCATCATCCGTAAGTGGAGAATGTTTGAAACCACCAAGGCTCTTCCTAGAGCTGGCTGGCCATCTAAGCTGAGTGATTCAGGGGAGAAGGGCCTTAGTCAATGAGGTGATCAATAACCCGATGGTCACTCTGTCTGAGCTCCAGCGTTCTTCTGTGGAGAGAGGCGGCAACGGTTCATCTTCCAGCAGGACAATGATCCAACGCACACCGCCAAAATATCAATGGAGTGGCTTCACAACAACTCGGTGAATGTCCTCGAGTGGCCCAGCCAGAGCCCAGACTTTAATCCTATTGAAAATCTCTGGAGAGATCTGAAAATGGCTGTACACCATCACTTCCCGTCCAACATGATAGAGCTTGAAAGGTACTGCAAAGAGGAATGGGCAAAAATTCCCAAAAACAGGTGTGCCAAGCTTGTGGCATAATATTCAAAAAGACTTGAGGCTGTAATTGCTGCCAAAGGTGCATCAACAAAGTATTGAGCAAAGGCTGTGAACAATTATGTACGTGATTTTTCAGGTTTTTTATTTTTAATAAATTTGCAACAATTTCAAAGAAATCTTTTTTCATGTTGTCATTATGGGGTATTGTGTGTAGAATTTTGAGGAAATAAATTAATTTAATCCATTTTGGATTAAGGCTGTAACATAAAAAAATGTGGAAAAAGTAAAGTGCTATGAATACTTTCCAGATGCACTGTAAATATGGCAAAGTTCTGTGAGATTTTGAGGAGCAAGATTATGAAGTGAGAAGTTGAAAATCAATGCGAAACTTTACGGCCAGTGAAGTGAAGCCAGTAAAGCTGATAAAGAAGTGGTGTGAGAAGTGAAGTGGACATGCTAGTGAGTTCTAGAGATGACACGAGCTGCATGGTTCTGAACCAGTTGGAGTTTATGGAGACGTTTAAAAGGAGTGAGAAGTGCATTATAGTAGTCAAGACGTAAAGTAAGACTTCTAGAGAAAGTCTTATTTGTTTTATTTCGGCTAGTATAAAAGCAGTTTTTAATTTTTTTTAATCCATTTTAAGGTCAAAACTATTAGCCCCTTTAAGCTATATATATTTTTTCGATAGTCTACAGAACAAACCATCATTATACAATAACTTGCCTAATTATACCCTAACCTACCTAGTTAAGCCTTTAAATGTCACTTTAAGCTGTATAGAAGTGTCTTGAAAAATATCTAGTAAAATATTATTTACTGTCATCATAGATAAAAATAAGATAAAATAAATCAGTTACTAGAAATGAGTTATTAAAACTATTATATTTAGAAATGTGTTCTAAAAAAGAAAAATTTTTACCTTTATGTTTAAGAACTTCTTTTTGAACAAATTTATTTTCCTGCTTTATATTATTCCTAATTCCAAAACACATGACGTTGTTTCAAACTACTAACTGTCAATAATTACAGCAATTTCATTAAACTGCAGAGTTAATTTTTTTTACATCAAAATCGTAGATCAAGATCCCATAATGCAATACAAATGTGTAAAAAAAAGAACATGGAAAAAATAAAACACCCATGAGATATGGACTAGAACAAATGTTATATAACACATATTTTAAAAGCATAAAAGTGCACATTTAATACAATGAAGCTCTTGATCTGTCCTTCAAAACCCTCTTTGGATTATTAGAGTCTTGTTGTTGAGTTAATTATTGTTTGAATGAAACATTAACATGGTTTGCTCAGGATTTGTATTCTGTTTGTACAGCTATTGTGAAAAACATAAGGTGGCAGAGTGAGCCCAAACATACCGAAAGTAAAGAAAACACATGCAAATAGAAAAACACTAAACATCATCATCAATTTGACAACAGCACACACATTATCACAACACATACAAATACAGAAACACACTGAAAATAGCACAGAACAAAACTGAAATGTGTATGTTTTCCTGACTTGATCATATAAATTGTTTACAATGTATTAGTTTAATAGGTTTTAGGAAATATGGGTTGTCATTTAATTCTTAAATGAATGACAATCAGATGTATTTGCGTCAAACTAAACTTTGAGAGTCTTGAATCTCTCAAGGGGTTGTTTGACAGCTGTAAATTTTATTATTGATTTTATTATTTTATTATTTTTATGCAAGGAAATAATTATTTTTAGCTTATCTGATCTCACAATCTCCTCAAATTTGAATTTGGACAAGTATTAGCATATGAAACTATCAGATAAAAACCACTTGATGATGGCTTAACGTTTGAGCATCAAATCACTGACACATGCCTGCTTTTTAACTTTACAACAATATCAATTTTACTGCACTAACTCTTGGTCAATTTAAAGCAGTCAGGTTGCATTTTTTAATAAATTAATCAAATTATTGTTCAAGTAAACACAAACAAGAAATTCTGAGTTGCTGTAGAGTTACTGTAAAGTTAGCTCAGCATATATAAGTTGTTTGGAATACTCAACCAAATGAATTTTAAGTATTAAAGGTCCCATGAAATGAAAACATAATTTTTTTAGAGGTTTGTATCAGTATGTTAGTGTTAGATCCTAAAATCTATCATCTAATGTGCTCTAAAACAGTAACAAAATTCACATTTAGAAGATATAAACTTCCAATATCACTCACTCCCTATCCATCGCCTTAGTCCCTGGTCTCCACCGCAAAATTATTGGCCAAACATTCAATATATAGACTTGTAACCATTTAGAATAAATAAACATCCAAACATCCACATTCACTTCCACCTGAATGGATCAACAATTTTTTTATATCACCTCATAATTTAGCTTCTTATTAAATCTTTTGACCAATTAAAATGCGCTATGGTATCTGACATGTCCTGTCCACAAGATGCTTATCATTTACTTTTCATTCGATGCACTTATTTGCAAGCACTCTCACTGACAAACAAAACAAAAATGAAAAACTATTGGCTGTTTTTTTTAGAGAGGAGAAGCTACTATATGTCTCACACTGTCTTCATATTTCAGATTTCATCAAAACTTTTTAATAAAAATGTAACATTTCAAAGCACTTCACAAGACCTAAAAACAATTTTATTTAAACTAAAAATGCATTTAAATGTGAAGAACTGTTTTCATTATATTTTCTAAAAAGTACCACTCTGTCTTTGGGCTTTATTTTAATGATCTAGGCACAAAGCCTAAAGTGAATGGCACAAAAGCATTAAGGGCTTGTCCAAATTCACTATTGCTATGTTAAGGACGAAAAATACAGTTTGTGCGGTGGAGCATGGTCTAACAGGGTTGTATTTATTCTCTTCATGAGTTCTGGGTGTGGTATGAGCATAACATGCATTAAACCAACCAAAGACTCGTTTATCATTCCCTTTAAGAGTCAGTTGCGTTGCGCCATGGTGCATTTGCTATTTACATGGTGGACTTTGTAAGTGGAAAAACTGAAGGCTTTAATGGTGAGAAAACAGTTAAACAGACCATTTGCAGCGCAAGGATAGTGAACGAGCCTCTTCCATTTAGCCTCTTTACTTTCTCTTTCTCTTCACTTACTCCTTCACTTCTGTGAATAAGGAAACAGTGTTGTACGCACTCCACTGAAGACATCCATTAGCCTACATATTTAACTTCATTTGTTAAGCGCAAAGATTTGTTTCAAAACTATTTCTAAATTCCGTTTTAATTTCCAGCAAACGAATAAATGAACAATAATAACGAAGTGTGGTCAAACAACTGAGTTATATCCAAACACACATCCTATGCCCCATATGGCTTGTTTTTATTAAAACAAATATAAAAATGCATATAATAATATTAATAATAATAATAATAATAATAGTAACATTATACAAAAGCAAGTTGTCATGAATAAACTGAAAAAAGCCCCCCCGAGATGAGACATGGAGGCAGTGGTTTTTTATAATATTTAATCTTTAAATTTTTTTTTCATTTGTAAAGATATTTGTGCATTGCTGTATCCATCCTGTGTGTATTAAGCAATGTGTAGGCGTTTAAGGCACAACTAATGCACTCTGTGCTGGACTTTAGACCTGCTTCAGCTGGTCAATTGCGCAGTCTATTTTAGTTCCTCAAAATAGCAACTAGCCAACAATGCGCCTTAACACGCCTCCATTCTAAAGCGGAACACCCACGAGTCCACAAAGCAGAGCAATTGGATTTGCTGTTTAAACAACTTGGCGTAAAACAGGAAAATTAGGGTTGCGCTGGTCTGAAAATAGCAACACATCGCACCAAACACACCTTGCGCCTTATTGCGCCGGGTGTATGATAGGGCGCTTAATGTTTCAGTTGAGATTACATCAAACTTTGAATTAAAAAAATGAACATTTTAAAGCACTTCAAAAGACTTTTAAACTGTTTTTTAAACTAAACTAATAACAAAAAACTTTTTTACCTTTAAATGCAATCAATCTACATTCTACAATCTACAATCATTAAACTCATTTTTAACTAATTTGAATTTATAGTCTATCAAAAGTATTGTTCACTATTAAGCTGTGATGTAAAAGCAAGACTCTTGTGTTTTGTCCATTAAACAGATAATTTGTATGTTTAATAGGTCATCAGGTTCATTTGACCTGTCCTGCTTTGCATATTGTATTATATTTACAAAACATGCATCTAATTGACAATTTATGAGATGTCGGAAATGATTGATGATGAATTTCCAGTGTTTGGCTGTGTTAAAAGTACACGCACATTTCAAAAGGCACATTTCACAGTTTGTACTCCACGTTTGTTTCAGGCACATTTTGTGTTCTTTATCCAAACGCAACATCAATTAAAACGCTTAATTAAAATTAACATTAAATACGTCCGCGTTCTCCATTAATTCATACAAAGATCAGTATTTACATAAAACATGCAGTGGCGCTGTCAGATCTTTTCTGGGCCAATTGTTCATTAGTAAACCCGTGACAACATTTGTGAGTTCACAAATAACATCTGAATTAGAAATGTTTCAAATGTACATATACATGCTGATGTCTTTTAAATGCTTTTAGCATACGTCAAATATGAATATAGTTTTTAAAAAATTTGTAGATGATGTAATATTAATTTGATACAATTTTATTTGAAGATCTGAACTCAGGAAGTTGTTAGTATGATAATCTTGTTTCCTGTTGGTTTTTAGTACACTGTATAAATATTTTAGCAAATAATATTCATTCATTCATTTCACTTAGGCTTAGTTCCTTAATTTATCAGGAGTTGCCACAGCGGAATGAACCGCCAACTTATCCAGCATATGTTTACTCAGTGGATGCCCTTCCAGCTGCAGCCCTGTTCTGGGAAACACCCATGCAGTCTCACATTCACACACATAGATTACGGCCAATTTATTTTATTCAATTCACCTATACCACATGTCTTCCCTGCAGGCACAGGACATCAACTTGACATCATATTGACATTGTACATCAACGTACCCCAACGTCATATGGGCCTTTGGATTTTGTTTGGAAATGAAAATCGGGTTGACATCAGAACCCAATGTCAGGCCGACGTCAATGTCCAACCTAAAATCAACCAAATATCAATGTCTAATCATGTTACAGCTTGATGTTGTGTGAATGCTACCACTATGAAATCTATCAGATTTTGGTCATGTTCCAACACAACCTAAAATCAACCAAATATCAACGTAATTTGACGTCATTTTTGGATGTTAAAATAACATTGTTATTAGACGCTGGCTAGATGTTGAATTTTGGTCACCTGCCGTCATGTTCTAAATCTAACCCAATCTTATGATGTTGTGTGCCTGCTGGGTTTAAACTGTGGGGAAACCAGAGCACCCGGAGGAAACTCACATGAACACAGGGAGAACTTGCAAAGTCCACACAGAAATGCCAGGACTCGAACCAGCGACCTTCTTGCTGTAGGGCGGCAGTGCTAAACACTGAGCCCCCGTGCTGCCCAAATGAACATTATTTAAAACATAATTATTACTTTTAATTCATATCCTCAGTGAACGGTCCTGAACGTGATTACTTTACAATAGTCTAGAGTTCAAACTGTCGCATAGTGTTAGAGATGATTTTAATAGTTGTTGTTTCTTCCACTAATTATTTTGCTTCATGTAACCTCACATGTTGCCTGTGTATGTTTCTCTTAGAGTGTTGGTAGCCATCGACCTGCATTTCATGAATCACAGAACAATGAATGTGTTAACTAACAATAAAACACATTGTTAGTATTATTTGTAATTGTTACAATTTTGACCATACTATTTAGTTAGTGCTGTACTATTATTATTATTATTATTATTATATTTTAACTAGAGTGTGGAATTTGTTATTACAATTAACGTAAATTTAATTTTAATTAAATAACATATTGATAGTTATAATTAAAGGTGCAGTATGTACTTAAGTTTGACACCCAGTGGTTGAACTAGGTTTTGCATTCCTGGATCAAAACACACGCAAGCGCAGGTTGCCAGATGAGATATATTCACCTGCAGACCCGCAGAACCACAGATGTTTAAGGCACACCCACAATACAGCACACACAATCTAGGCAAACCAAATATGGTTAATGATGGATCAATCTTCTATTTTTTTTTATTTTTTTTGTTTAATGATGACTAAGTCCTTAGGAGCATTATCGCCACCAACTGAATTTCACAAATATGGCGATTAAGACCGCCCGTGCTACGAATGCCATTTATTAGACTGTGAGCAGTTTATGGTTTCCCATTTCAGTCATTATTTTATTATTATATCATAACGATTATTTTAACATCTGTGCAGTTTTGGAACTCAAATTATGTAAATAAAAATAATAAGTTAAACACTTATGACTTTATTCACATATCCACATACACAAAGAAAACATAATAGGGTATATTCCGACCTAGTGTGTTTCCCATACTGATAAACTTCGGGTGACCTGTTATTGTTATTTTTTTTTTTTTCATTTTATACGGTTCCATTTACAGCATCGATGTCGCGCCCGTCAGCTCATATTATAAAGACATGGCGGGGGAAAATGTTATTTAATGTAGTGCTTCTTGTACAATCTGAGACCCACTTTATATCGGATATCACTCAGCCAGTGGAGATCGCTAATTTTTAAAGAAAACAGACCTTAAACGCACTGATTTTGCATTGGCATACAATTCACCGGAAACGATTAACCCAGGTTACTGGCAATAAGTCCTATTAGCATGCTTCGGCATATACCACATAGACAGTCTAATTGTAGCATTAAGTAATAAACTAATTCAGGATTTTAATTTTTCTGTCACAGTAAAATCATTTTGTAGTAAAATATAAAAAACAAACAATAATGTGTCACATTAAAATTAATTACTATAGTTAATCATTTGAAATTAATATAGTTATAAACTGATAAACTACTTTATCTTTTACTAAACTGTAGCAACTGTTAGTAATATATATATATATATACTATTTGTCTGTATAACCATATATGTTGCAACTATAATTACCACAAATTTACCGTACTTTATGGTTTTAAAAACACTATAAAACAATATAAAAACAATATATTACTTACTATAAAGGACTACAGTATTTACTGTGGGAAATCATTAATAAAAAGGTTATTAGAAAACTAAGCAAATAAATACTATTCAATTGCTGGGGTAAAATATTAATATAGTGTTATACATTTATTAAATGTAAAAAGATCTGCATTACATATAAAGATGTATTTGCAGCACAGTGGAGCAGTGGGTAGCACAATCGCCTTACAGCAAGAAGGTTGCTGGTTCGAGTTCTGGCTGGGTCTGTTGGCATTTCTGTGTGGAAATTGCATGTTCTTGCAGTGTTGGTGTGGGTTTCCTCCAGGTGCTCCAGTTTCCTCCACAGGTATATAGGGGAATTGCGCTATAGGGGAATTGGGTAAGCTAAACTGACCGTAGTGTATGTGTGTGTGAGTGAGAGTGAATGGTTGTTTCACAGTGATAGGTTGCAGCTAGAAGGGCATCCTCTGCATAAAACATATGCTGAATAAGTTGGTGGTTCATTCCACTGTGGTGACCCCAGATAAATAAATGGACTAAGCCGAAAAGAAAATGAATGAATGAATGATAAATATGTATTATAGTCCATACATATTAACTTGCTATTATTTTCATCATTATAATGAATCTATTATATAAATTAAACCTGTCTAATATAGATTGTTTATATATCTATGAAAAATGTTTCAGCAAGGCCATCAGTTGAGTATCTGCTATACTGACTCTGTCAGATAAATAATGACTGGTCATCTATGATGACTGATCAGTCTATAATATTGAATGGTGATCGGAAACAATGTTTTTCAAATAGTATACACTATTGTTTATTGTTTCCAAAAAAAAAAAAAAAAAAAAAAAATATATATATATATATATATATATATATATATATATATATATATATATATATATATATATATATATATATATATATATATATTGATGACGATGTCCGAGAAGACGTTAATAATATTAACATCTGTCGTAACCATATATGGTTTGCTTAGATCGTGTGTGCTGGATTGTGTGTGCCTTAAATGTGTGTCAGTATGTATCGGGGCTGCAGCTGATATTATTGGGCCAGATTGAGGGCACCAACAGGAGCAAGCCATCGAGCCTAAATGTTGATTTAAGACTGATTTAAGTCGTGTTCTAGATAAAAGCAGCGGCACAGGATAGAAGAAATATTTTTATATTAAAATGAGTTTTTGTCCTAACCAATTCCTGGAATTTATATATTAGTCACGATTTCTATTTTTTGCAGCTGAACAACAGAAAACTTAATGACATGATCACCTCAGGTACAGCTCATGTGCTTTATTCAGTGTTAAATGTTAATAATGTGAGTTTAAATGCCATTTTAAATTACATTTATTGCCATACTACTAAAAGCAGCAGCATATAGTTTACCTCAGATCTTGAAATAAAAAAAAGTCAAATATTGAACTTTAGGACTGAAATAATGCAAACCAACACATATCAGTGATTCTGCATCTACATTTACTTATGTTAAAGAGGTTTAATATGTATTAATTTGATTATAAGTTATACCATTTCGTGAGTGAGAGCATATGCTTTTGAATGGCTGTTTTAAAATTTCTGTAGTGTTTCATCTAGTGCAAACAGCCATATTGCTTATTACTGCAAATCCAGCCTGATCTCACGAGAAAATGTAAGTATTTTATGTTTTGACAGTTTAGTGGCTAATTCGAGTTCGGTCGTACGAAATTGTACGATTTTAAAAAGGAGGCGTGGCACCTAACCCCACCCCTTAACCCAACCGTCATTGGCGGATGAGCAAATCGTATTAATTTGTTGAATTAGATCATACGAATTCGTACGAATTAGCCACTAAATCAAAAAGTTACGAATTGCCATGAGATTGTGTTGGCAAATCTCATCACACAGCGTGTATTTCTGACATAGGGTTGCAATGTAATCTCCTCATCTTTGCTCATGTTTACATTCATAATGTTGATCATAAATGATGAAGTTGTTTCCAAAAAACTCAAGAATTGTGTTGTTTCAGCTCATTTTAAATAAATAGTTTGAACAAACAGCAGTTCAAACTATTTAACTAACAGAGTTTGAGTGTGGAATCACTTATTTTCAGACACAAAAGTTTTTTTTTTATTTACCATTAATGCTTTTTAATATTTTTACCATTATTAGTACCTCAAAGACAATATGTAATTATAAAATTACATAAAGGTATGCTTAAGTCTTCTTTAACTGGTTCAATCAAAAAATCTAAATACAATACAATTAAGTTTAATTAAATGCATTTAATATTGACTACATTTTCATTCAACATATAGTGTCTAAAGGGTGTGATTTTATCAAGTACGATGGAACATCATTTTTGTTCGAAAATGTAATCCCACCCTCTTCCCTACCCCTAAACCCAACCATAACTGTAAATTATTCCTAAAATCAGAGGGAAATAATAGTAGGATAACTATGTAGAAGTACACAACCCTAACCATAAGCCTAAACTTAGCATATACTGTAAACGTTCCCTTAATTCTGATTATATGATTGGAATGTTGTTCCAGGATCAGCATAGATGTTAATTCATGAACATGTCCCACTTGGTAAAATCACACTGTCTAAAAACATACTTTCAACTTGGACATAGGTGGATAATATCATGATAATTATGGTTTTTAATAATAAGTACGGAATATATATTAAATAAATATCTTCAACAGTCACTGTTCACATTTTAAACTGTAAATGACAACTGTTATGCGTCCTCTAAAACTGCTTTCTGACATTGAAGCTTTATGGACATTGAGGCTGAAGAATCTTCATGCTGAGTTTTCCGTTATATAAAGTTCACGACCCCAGTATCATAAATAATATGTATTTACACATGCAGGACAGAAAGAAAACAATGAAGAAAGCCTGACCACATGACTTACTTTCTTAGATGTCAAAAGAAGAACCGCATTTCTTTGTCTTTGACTCATTTTGGATTCCAACATTGTAAACAACATACTGATACGCGTCTCCATTTTTCCATTTTCTTCAGTGACAACAATTTCTTCACCTCATTCTTAAACACACCTCCATGACCTTTTCCCTTTCTGTGAAAACATTTACTGACAGCATGGCTTTGATGAAACACTGGCTGGTAATTTGAAAGCGGCCATCCAATTTTCGTGTGGTCTCTGGAGCGCCAGTGGTTCGTCTCAAAGCTGCAACTATTCCAGCAGGGACCCTAGGTGTCACAAAATACATTACCAGCCTTGTTTACCCTGGGAGAGAACACAATTGCTATAATTATTATCATTTTCATCAAAGCCATGAAAGCTGATGCGGTGTTAGTGTAATGTTGTCAAATTACAGGGGACACACTGAGAAGGGCCTATTAAAATGGCTCATTGGAGAGGGATGACGGATGGCCTACTTTTCACTCCATCATTTCTTTCACTTTATGTATCTCTACTTTATAGCATGGAGACTGATAAATACATGGGTGTACTTACCCCCTCGAATTAAGTAGATGATGAAAGCAGCGTATTAACTAATAAACATTTAGTTGTGGTCCTTGGAAATCTGAATGATCGAGCCACGTTTGAAGTGTGTTGAGACTTTTCACTGTTTGTCACAGATCTGACTGGCTGTGTTTGTTCCAGACAGACTGTCACAGCACGATCCATTCAGAAACGCTCATCCCTATGCTCTAATCCCTACAAAAGGGGTTTACCCTCCAGATACAGCTTCGAAGGGTTTAGGATATAGCATGAGTCCTTCCGAATGGAGTGCAGTGTGGGACACTAAACAATTTCTTAGCCCAAAGAATCTTGGTGGCCTAAAATGTCCATCAGTTGTATAAGTCATCCTAAAATTAGGTACATACCTCAGTTTTGGGGTCATGCTTCAATTCAGGTTTGGTACAACATGAAGAAGCAACAAATTCCCAGAGGTAGCTTTTTTCTATTTATTCTGAACAGACAGAAGTGTTTTGTCACAATCAGCTATGGAACTGAAAAGCATTTTGTGATACGAAATATAAAATAAATATTCTAATACAATTTTTACTTTTTAGTTAGGTGACTGTGTATTAAACTTTTAAAGGTAAAACAACAGAAGTTCAGTGATTCTTCAGTTTAATCACAATTAATGTTTAATTGTGATTAAATTGAAGAATCACTGAACTTCTAAATTGAATTTTCTTTTAATGTAAATCTTAGCACTAGAGGTCCGTCCATCTGTTGTTGGCTTATGCATGCACAAAATGGGACAGCATCTTATACTTATTTCTATGAAAAATGTGTTTGATGGACATATGTGATGTATCTTTTTCTGCAGCTTGAATATGAGCGCTACGTTTTTCGATGCAGTGTCGCGATAAAAGAATTTTAAAGAGCTTCAATTATGCATTAAGAAAGTACATATTTGTGTTTTGGGGGTCTCTAACAACAGGCTAATGTGCATGCAAGGTCAAAAAATATTTTCATTGTCTTATAATATGCATTTATTTTGACCTAATTATCCCAACGACTTCCATATGATTTGTTCAGCGATTCATTTGTTCCCACACCGCTCCTTGGGGCGATGCTAATCTGCGCTGATTAGTCCGATGACCCAGTCTGTTGTGATTGGTCAACTGGGTTCAGCGTGAGCCAGAGAGAAACACCCACCACGGCTTATCAACATTGTTGAAGTATAAATGCAGCTTAACATCAGCATATTTTTCTATTCTTAACCATAAGTAAAAACAATGACACACATTCAGTATTAATCCACACAGCAGCAAAAGCTGAACTATTTTGAAATGTGACCACCACATCATGAGCTCACAAACACATTTAATCCCTAAAGAAAGTGGTACATGCTGCCAGCCTTTTCAATGTGGCTTTAGACGCGATATGAGAATATAAAGAGTTAACCAGATACAGTATAAGCCGCGTGAAGCGATTACAAGTAACAAAACACAAATAAATACTTATTTTGCAAGCTAGAGAAAATAAGTAGGCAATTATTTTAATCACACTTACTTACACTTTTGAAATGGAGGAAGAAACTGAAGAAATGTGTACTGATAAAGTTCCTGTCAAGCTTTGACAAAGTCCCATACATCAATAGTCTTTTCTGATCCTTCCTTTAACAAACGGCTGACGAATCCCCCTTTGCAGGGTAGATTGTTGCATTGATCACCAGAACGCTCACTCATCTTCAGTCATGATCAGTCCCATACACACTCGCACTCTGCTAGCATTTGAAGGGAAAGGCACGTTCACGTTTTACTGGGTCCGGCAATGCATATTTGGTATTATTTCGTGTCGACGTCGATACAAAGAGGCAAAAAATCTGGATGAACGACAAATCATTTATATGACTCTGAGTCAAATCTTTTATCAAAAAAACTATATTTTTAAACAAGGTGCACTTTCAGATTTAAACATCAGCTGGATGTTTTCATTCATTTAGAGCTGTGTTGCACAATGCATGGAATGGAAAAAAAAACATAATAGGGGCTCTTTAACTTTTACATGCACTGAAGTTCATCAGTGTCAGTTCCAAAGCAGTAGACCAATCAGAAGAACTCGGAGGCGGGGCAAGCACTCCAAGCTCCTGTTCACAGTAGAAAGTGACCACATGACTTACTTTCTTAGATGTCAAAAGAAGAACCGCATTTCTTTGTCTTTGACTCATTTTGGATTCCAACATTGTAAACAACATACTGATACGCGTCTCCATTTTTCCATTTTCTTCAGTGACAACAATTTCTTCACCTCATTCTTAAACACACCTCCATGACCTTTTCCCTTTCTGTGAAAACATTTACTGACAGCATGGCTTTGATGAAACGCTGGCTGGTAATTTGAAAGTGTTTGATTTAATGGCAACACTGCAGAGAAGGGGCTTTTAAAAACTATTTCTGAGCACTGCTTCTCATGTTTTCAGATGCAAAAATGCATTCTTTGTGAATGGCCCCTCAGTTGTTGCACCGCTGTGGTCTTTTTTGCAGTGACTGATACATCTAGACTGACTGTATGCGTCATCAGAGTACAGGAACGAAACATGGACAAATACATGTACAGTTACACCCATATTTGAAATCCTTAATTTTACAGGCCCCTTCAAAGTGGCCTGTTTGAGCATTTTGGCCATGACTCTCCAGTATATCTCCAATATATACCTTTTGTTGTGCATTGCCAGTCTGTGTGTTAGTGATGGGCAAGGAGTCTTTCTTTAGGTTACAGTAGCCACATTTCCACGATCAGGCCAGTGAGAGCCAGTGCTTTTATTGGGCTGGGACATGCCAAAAGCCCAGTAGCATGAGCAGGGAGGCCAAAATCATGTCGCATTTCCACTTTTGGGCTATTAGCTCACAGCGCGTCATGCAAACCCCGCCCCCAGAATGTCCCACAAATCAAATGTCACACAACCCGCCCAGTTCAGCGGGAATCAGGCAGGCAGATAAAGCACACCATTGCATCATCACGAAACGATTAAAATGAAGACAACCAAAACAAACAAATGACACGTTACTGTACATCATTACATCATTATGTCTATACACACAGGCCTATGTATTTTCATTCATTATATATGTTTACTCGCCGATGCACTGTTGGCATTGTACATCAAGTGGTCTCGGCTAACGGAGGGATGACCTAGAGCACCATACATAATATAAAACCACAGAAATTCTCCGGTAATAACTTGTATAAAATGTATTTTATATCATTTTTGTTTGGTAGACATCGTCAAACTTTCAGCCCAAATGCTCCGGAGAGACCTAAAACGTATTCATTTTTCTATATGACAGTTAATAGGTTATTCCCTTTTATTTAAGAGAATAAATTAAGGATGTTGCATATTATTCTGTTATCTTAAGTAAAGGAAACTGTTAAGAATTTCAGCACATGAGAGCAAGTAATAAAATATAGACTATAGCCTATATTTCGTTGTGCTCAGCAGCTATCCACTAATAAAGCTCTACATTTAAAAATTCAGTTTTAAATTAATCACATCATATTAAAACATAAACATTTGTTTGAGGACATAGAACACATTTTTTACGTGCAGTTTTTCTCAGTCCGTTTGTAAAGCTGCGCTGCGCAGGACTGGATGGCAGAAAAATAGGTAGTTTCTGATGTTTCACTTACCCCAAAAATGCTCTTTGATTAATATCATCGTATCCAAATACTTTATAAGTAATATTTAAAACTCCTTCTTTGTTTATTGTTTTTAGAAAATATCTAAAATCTTTTTTTGGCTTTTGTAAACTGAACGTTTAATGCAGGGGTCACCAATCTTGTTCCTGGAGGGCCGGTGCTCTACAGATTTTAGCTCCAACTCTAATCAAACACACCTGAACAAGCTAATCAAGGTCTTACTAGGTATACTTGAAACATCCTGGCAGGTGTGTTAAGGCAAGTTGGAGCTAAACTCTGCATGGACCACGGCCCTCCAGGACCAAGATTTGTGACCCCTGGTTTAATGGCTTGAAACTGTTTATTATTGTTTATACCTAAATTGTTATAGCTTTTGTTCGGTTTCTATTGGTTTATTTATTTAATGTGATTTTATTATATTCGATATTTGTAATTATTTAAATGATTTTAATATAGCTTAGGCTAGTTTATCTAGAAATGACACTATTGTGTTGAACCTACAAAAGTGAACAAGTAATTTGTAAAGTTTTTGTCTTACTATTGTATTTATATTTTGTATTTCCAAAATTATTTACAAAAATATTTATATTTTGTATTTCCTAAATAAAGAAAGAAAGAAACCCTGCCACTCACGGCATCAACAGAGCTGTCAAGAAGATGGGGCATCTGAAATACAGATAGGGTGCGATCGCATTAATGCGTATAGAAATATGGTTTCTTAACTCTTAATGTACCATGACATGAATATCTCACTGAGACAACAACAAAACTTACAGTTAGTATGCAACACACAATTTACAGAGCTCTGAATGATTTAAAAACAAATAAGAAAAAAAAGCATTTATCTAACATTAGATATTACAAAACTCTAAATCACAGGCTTATAATTAGATTAGATCACTAGATGTGTACACCATTTCAGAACATTCACTGCTAATGCGGGCAAGTAACCACAACAACCACATCAAAGGCAATTTATATTTTATAACCCCACAAAGTTAATGTAACAGAATAACAACGTCATGACACTGATAACTGCATCTAATCATCAGACCTATTTCAACATGAGCAAAATATTTAATCACACCTTTAGCCTCAGTACAATTGCAATTTTTAGATGAGTCAAACTGTCTCTGCAGTGCAGTTCTAGGAAGGCGATACTCATTCACTCACTTTGTTTCAGCTGATGAAAAGGAAATGAACCGCTAATTACTCTGGCATATGTTTTACTGGCAAATGCCCCCAAAAAAATAGTTATGGTTGTTTGAGTCACTGAATCATTCACATAATAGTTTTGCTAAAAAAAACAACAACAGCAACAGATTTATTTAGGCATTTGATTTGGCTTTAGCTTTAAAATATTTTTTTTTAGTCAGGCCAAATTAGATCAAGTGCCAAAACGGTGTCTAATTTAAATAAGTTACTCTAAAGCAACACAAACTATAGGAATGTTCACTTAACATCATTTTCATCTAAAACTGAAACAAAATTAATCTAAAAAACCTCTGGTCCCACTTATTTTTTTAATGTTTTAAGATTAAGTGGTTTTTGCTCACCACAAATTTGATCTGTATCTTTGCAAGGTTATGACAGCAAAATCATATTTAGCTATTTTCATACCATATCATTTTGATAACAATGGCACCTGATACATAGTTATATTCATTAAAATAAGAATTTGGTCACCTAACATCTATAGGAATAGAAAGATCACACATGTAAATCATACGTTAATTCAAACCAATAATTATTCAGACACCCGAGATTGTCACAGCCAGGCCAGGTTCTCCCCACTCACAGTCACCTGATTCACCCCATTCTCCGTCACCGCAATCAGCAAAATCCTGAATTTTAATAACCAAGCACACCTGCACGTCATTCCCCACTCATCACTCCATAAATACCTGCATGCTCCCTCCCTCAGGGTCTGGCCTCATCAAATCAAGAAGGACGTACACAGGCAGTCAATTCTAGTTTGTCAGAGTTATACTTACCTTGTCTGCTCCTTGTATACCTTAGTGTGTCTGTGTCTCTTTCTAGTGTGAGTCCCTCCTGGTTGTGTCTCTCGATCCTGTGTGTCTTCATCTCTGTCATCAGTCGCTAGTTCACTCCATCATGGCTCCACTGCTCTCCTTCTGCAAGAAAGACTTTACTTGTTTGACATTTCATCTGTTTACATCATCATTGACAATAAATTGTTTACATACTCACCTGGTTCTTGTCTAAGTTTTCCTTCTGTGACAGATATAATTTTGGAAATTTTAAAATTTTCACTGTAATCCATTTACACACTGTACATTTCTATCAAAGTTATTATTTTGATCAAAATTAATGATTATGATAGGGTATATGCGGAGCTAATGTTTCTTCCCATACTGATAAACTTCCGATGAATGGTTAATGTGACTACTTCCATTTTATACGGTTCCTTTTACAGCATCGATGTTTTAATGTAATTAAAATACAATCAGTTAAATAGACTTTGGCATTCATTTAGTGGCTCAAGCGTAAAACGAGACAAAAAGCCATTTACTCACGCGCGCCCATCAGTATTGGCAGGCTGGTGCAAAAGCTCCATTGAATATACTGTGGTAAAATAAATGTTCATATTTTAAAGATATGGTGGGGAAAAATGTAATTTAATGCAGTGCTTCTTGTACAATCTGAGACCCACTTTATATCGGATATCACTCAGCCAGTGGCGATCGCTGATTTTTAAAGAAAACAAACCTAAAACGTGCCGATTTTGCAATGGCATACAGTTCATCGCAAGCGCTTAACACAGGTTACTAAGAAATTAAAAGTCCTTTAGCATACTTCCGCATATACCCTATTATGTGAGAAATGTGTCTGAATGGGAATGGGAAATGTCTGATTGGTTTAATAAGGCATTTATTAGTGGTGATCAGATTTGTTCGAACACTTGCCATAAGGTTTGGGTTGTTTTTGTTGAATTGGTCACAATACAAAACAAATGAATGAAATATCATATCATTATGTGCTTTAAACTATAAAGTAGATCTGTCGTAAGGAGATTTATGTCATTTTCCTAAAAACAAACAAAAAAGCTAAGTCTATTTTCATTTCTGTCACACAATCCTGTTTCTTCACAGATTTCAAAACCGTTGGCTTCATTTGCAGAAGACTAGGACTAAGGAGATCATTAGTGCTTAGCAGTGGCGTGAAGTAACAAATTACAAACACTCAAAATACTGTAACTGAGTAGTTTTTCTCTGGAACTGTAATTTACTTAGTAGTTTTAAAAATGTGTACTTTTACCTTCACTTTGTGCCATATCGGTACTTTCAGTCACTGCTTTATTTCTTTCTTGTCTATGGTGATTGGCTAAAGTAGAAAAATCAGTCCCGTGATTACTCTCCAATCAAATCACACATAGAAAGTAAATTGCATCATACTGGACAACCTCAAGAAATGGGCACTTTATAAATGCAACCTTTTGGAAGCATTAGAAATGTCAGAGATGATGTCTAAAGTCTTTACACACAGTGACCCAGAGACTTTTTATAGACTGAAATCCTCAAGAAGCCTTAAACAATCACTTAATGGATCGGATAAAGAATGGAAGGAAGGGATGAATGAAGGAAGGAAGGACCAAACTAATGAAGGAAGGAACGACCAAATGAATGAAGGAAGGATTCAAGGAAGGACTGAACAAAATAAGGAAGGAACGAAGGAAGGAACGAATGAATGAATGCCTAAATGAACAAAGGACCTGATGAAGAAAGCATCAAAAATATTAAATTCATTTCAATTCATTTTTATTTCTATAGCCCTTTTACACTGTAGATTGTGTCAAAGTCCAGATTTCAGAGTTGAAGTTCAGTTTACTTCAGTTCAGGGTGGCTTAATTTTCACTGCTGAAAGTTCAAACACCGAAGAGCAAATCCATCGATGTGCAACTCCACAAGTCCCAAAGCAAACGAATAAATGGAGGAATGAAGGAAGGAACAAATGAATGAAGGAAAAACAGAACGAACAAACAATGGAAAGAAGGTTGGAAGGAACGAATGAATATAGGAAGATCACTAAATGCACTACAGAATTTTACGTTTACACATCCCTGCACAAACTGCATGTAAGCGCATCAGCTTTTCACAGTAAATTACTAACTACTTTCAAAAGGCCAGCTTTTTACTCATATTTTGAGAATTATTTATAACAGATACTCAGTACTCTACTTGCACTACATTTTTGGGCAAGTAATGGTACTTTTACTTGAGTATGATTTTTTAGTACTCTTTCCATTACTGGTGTTTATATGTTTAGCCTCACAGCAAGAAGCTCACTGGTTTGAGTCCCAGCTGACCCAGTTGGCAATTCTGTGTAGAGTTTCCATGTTCTCCCCGTGTTGGTGTGGGTTTCTTCCGGGTATTTTACCGTCTAAAGACATGCACTACAGGTGAATTAGATGATCTAAATTGACCATAGGGTGTCTGCGTATGTGTGAATGCGAGAGTGTATGGGTGTTTCCCAGTAATGGGTTGTGGCTGGAAGGGCATCTGCTGCAAAAAAATTCATTAATTTTCCTTCAGCTAAATCTCTTATTTATCAGGTCACCACAGCAGAATTAACCAGCAATTATTCCGTAATATATTTTATGCAGCAGATGCCTTTCCAGCTGCAACCCAGTACTGGGAAACACCCATACACACTCACATTCAAACACATTCATACACTATGGTCAATTTAGCGTATCCAATTAATTTATACCACATGTTTTTGGACTGTGGGGAAAACCTGAGCACCCAAAGGAAACCCACGCAAACATGGTGAGAACATGCAAACTCCACACAGAAATGCCAACTACCCCAGCCGGGGCTCAAACCAGTGACCTTCTTGATGTGAGGTGACAGTGCTAACCACTGAGCCACTGTGCCACACCTCATAAAATATTATCCATTGCAATTTTTTTTCCTTAATTCTGCTGTATAAGTTTCTGCTATAAAATCACCTAGGTATCTATCCCAAATTCCTTTAACACCAAAACAAACCATGCATGACATTTTAGATATAAATTGAATTAAATCATAAAACCTTTAAATGCCTGCAAGACACCTTGATCAACACTGACATTTCAGAAGGCTGACTGACCAAATGTGTATTAATTATTGCTTTTTAAACTCAAGTAAAAACAAGCTGAACATGAACCTGCCATTAACACTGTTTATGTAATACTGTTAATATTTTAGTACCACTGAGTCATCAGGTTACACCTGGTGTATCATTTTTGAAACCAAAAATATAATTATTTGACTGACTTTGCTCCGAGAGAAAAGAGTTTGACAAACATAACGAACATTATCTTGAAAAATATGTGATAAAGGGAAATGTCAAATAGAATCATTTGCATATTCTCCTATTAGGAATGATTGCTCTGAATATCGTCTGTGAGAATGGCTTTATTCATGTTAAAATGTGTAATTGCAAGTCTTGCTAGATGACTAAACCCTTTCTCTCCCTTTTCCCCTTTTCTAAATGAATATGTATGAGGAGTGCTGTAATCTCTTCATGGCTCCCTCACCGAAGAGGTGCCATTGCAGAGCTTCGGATGATGAAGAAAAGACAAATGACAGCCTTTAAATTATCTATCAGTTTTCAACTGGAGACAAAACTTCGCAGCCGAATTCTCTGCTTCAACTTCTGTGATATCAAAAAGCAATTAATTTCCTCATAACATTTGCACTCAGAATGTTAAGCTGTTTTTTTGCCATCTGGTATTGATTACTAAAGTTACATAAATTATTTTATCTGTCCAGCATTTATACAATGGTGTTTTAATAAATAAGGTGTTTGATACATTTACATGACAGCCATTTTAGCATCTACAGAAAGTAACATTGTTTAAAAAAATATCAGCCAGGCAGCCAGGAAAGACTGAAATGAGGAAAACCCATCGATTGCAACAAGAAGTAAACTGAAGAATCTTGGAAAATCTATAGTTTAAACTGAAGATAAAGAGATTTTGTTTGTGAAAGAGTCCTGGATCTACATATTGCATCTGTGGACACAAAATCTGTGGTCTCAAAGATCCTAGTTTGGTGAGTGAAATTATCAGCTCTCCTAAAGAACCCTTAAAAGAAAACATATTTTATATGCAAACATTAATGTAAGCAGATCAACGGGTATATGTAGTAAAGTAATAAACAAAATACAGTCATATATATGCTGAAATTTAAGACTTTCTCTTTGATATTTGCAGAAATTGTTAAAGAAACAATTTAGTCTATTTATCAAAAGATTTTGAAGAGCAGAGGAAAATTCAGGCTTAGTCCTTTCTCAGGGTACATGTAGGAATTATTTAAGAAACAAATTGATCCTTTATTTCAGAGATTGCAGGAGCAATGGCTTAAGTCCTATCTCTTGGATATTGTGAGAATTGTTGAAAATAATTTGGTCCATATTCCTGGGGGACTGTAAAGAATTAGGAATTCTTGGGGAATTCTGTCAGAACTGTTAAAGAATTCTGGAATGCAGAAGCAGAGCTTGGTCCATTCTCAACTGTGATTGTAGAGATTGAAAAATAACAGTTTAGGGCAGTGATAAGGCCTGTGTGGCTGCAGTGAGGAAGCTCAGGCTTGCTAAAGACCTCAGCCGATTCAAGGTACTCAGGGGGAACTCGGGTCAACTCGGTAGGGTTGCTTATAGGTCATTTGTTCAGTGACACGTTTGAGTGTGAAATGAGATTATTGTTTGCAATTACTTTGGAATAAAAACAAACAAATATTGCCAGTGAATCATATTACAACCTCGGAAATGTAAAAAGATTCAGCAACTCTATCATAAAGTGTTTATTGACAGGTTGGCTGAGGTCATTTGTACATATCACTGACTACCAGACAGACAGGAACATTTTGAAAAGCCCAAGTACTTGCCTCTCATATATACTTATGATTATTATCAATTTTTAGATTGCACTTGTGAGATGTGAGTCTGCTCGGCTGAATGGTTGTTGAATAAAGGTTATAATGTATTGTCTGCCGTGGCAGCTTTGAAGTTGCATTCTTGAGAATAATGAGACATGACTCACCTTCTCTGTTCCTCTCTGCTTTAGTGTGTCAATGCAGGAGACATGAAGATACAGCTATTCATGCTGCAGGGAGGAATCAGTTGACGTGTGTTTAAAAGGTACATGCACATAAGCCCACACTTTTAAAACTTTAAACGTCAAGATAAAACAAAGTATATATGAAGTAACTCAGATGAATACTTTGTGACTGTTCTCTAAATGAATTAACCCCTTCAGAGCTGAACGTTTCAGGAAAAATGTAAGTACATTTTCTCTGTTCTTATAAGGCTTCCATAAATGCAACATAGGCGCATTTTGAAAACATACCCCTATGTGAAGTTTCACAAACTAATTTCGAGAGGATAGATGATATGATAGATTGCAGCTGGTCCCCCTTCTCATTAGCAAGCCAATTGGATCATTCTAAACTCAACATAAATATCCCATCTAACTTTACTTACTTTTCTTTGTTTTGGAAGAACTCCCCCATCCACCCCATCTCCCTCCTCCTCTTTCTACATTAATCCAGGATTGGGCAACATAGCGGCTCAGTGGCTAGCACTGTTGCCTCACAGCTAGAAAGTCGCTGGTTCTAGTCTCCACTGGGCCAGTTGCAAAATTTACATGTTCTGCCCATGCTCACGTGGGTTTCCTTCTACAGTCCAACGACATGCGGGATAAGTGAATTAAATAAACCAATAGGAACAGTATATGAGTACTTTAGTACTGAGCTTTCACCGCGTAGGTATGCACTGGTGTGGTTGCCGGTCTATTTCTCTACGGCTGCTCCTGATAATCAAGGAATAGGCAGAATGAATTCAGGGAGCTCTCGAGAACAACTGTACCTGATCTCTTATCCCCTTACATACTCATTGACCAGGCGGAAGCCTTGGGCTCAATTACATCCGAGCTCAGGGTTCTCTCCTGGGACAGCGTGCCAAACCTGCTAACATTAAGAAGCTATGTCTAAGTGTGAACTCTTGAAATACATTTCTGGAGATCACAAATTATGTAGCCAGAGGTATGTATGGCTGCATTAAGTCTTTAAAATGAATGCAGTATGAGGGCATTCTTTTTTCGCGTACTTTGGCGGACTTGTGGCATAGAGAAGAGTTGACCGTGATGATAGGGTTTGAGTCCTGCGAAGAATGGTTCCAGAAAGCAGGTAACGAAAACAAAAAATAAGATAAACAAGTAAATAACAGTGTGAGAATGTGGTAAAATCTGAAATCATAGTAAATATCAGTCTACTGCGAGGGCTGAAGTGCATGAGAGGGTCATTCATTGCTTTTGAAAACACTGTTGTTTCGGTTTAGGAAAGGAAAAGGGTGGGTCAGTGGATTGGTCAGTCAATCAGTCAGCAGTGGCCTCTGGTGGATTTATGCGAGAACAGCAGGCATGAATGGCACGCGCAAGAAAAATTGGAGATCTCAAAAAGTGTACACAGCGGCCTCTGGTGGATTAAAAAAAAACTGCAAAAAATATACCTCCTAGAATGTATTTGGCACTATTCAGAAATTTATATAGGGGTGCATATTTAGAATGTGCCTAGGTTGTGTACTGCAAAAACAATATACCAATATTAATTAGAAATAAAAATATATAAATTGTTAGTCTTTACTTGAAGTTTGTTCTGAATGTTAAACTTAAAAATTACAATATTTAACTTTAATTTTGAGGATTTTTTTTTTAATAGACTGCACATTATTAGAATCCAGTGTTCCTTATAATGAGCAGACATATGCATTGCATTGTATTGCACTTCTTCCTTTTTTTTTATACAATCGATGAAATAGTGTCAATATGTGCTTTTAAAAACACTATTGGTTGGGTTTAGGAAGGGAGAAGGGGGAAGGCGGGGAGATTGGTCGGTTGGTCAGTCAGTCAGTCAGTCAGTCGACAGCAGCCTCTAGTGGATTTACGCAAGAAGAGCAGGCGTGAATGGCACTCGAAAGAGAAATTTGAGATCTCAAAAAGTGTACACAGCAGCCTCTGGTAGATTACCTCCTGGGATGTATTTGGCACTCTCCAGAAAAGTACATAGGGGTACGTTTTCAGAATGAACCTGGGTTGAATAAATGTGAATAAACCCCTTGAAAATGCAGAGCTTTACTGCCTTTGATTGGATAACAAAAGTTAAATATAATGGACATTTAAATGTATTTAAATTGGGTAAAATGCTTCAGACACCAATAAAAAAACATGACATTACATGATTAATGGGTTAATCCATCAATTAAATGTTGACATTGACTCTGAAAATGTATAAACCTCCATGCAAGGATTTTCTCATTCGATCAGCTCACAATACTGGTAAGTCCATTTTGCAATTTTAAATATCTTTAAGAAGTTTTGCATAAACACTGAATGCTTTGATCGTTGCTTTGGTTCCATTAATAGTCAGTTCCGGCTGTTTCAGAAGTCACTCACCCGGTTTTCTGTGCTTCATTGGTTTGCTGTTGTAGACATAGCCTCGGGAAAGGGAGACTGACACCTGTGTTTTCTGTGGAAGACCACGCTTTTCAGAGGAAACGGCACTCTTTCTCTCTGCTTAGAGGGGTAAACATTTATAAAGCTCTTTATTGAGTGCAAACACTTCAATCACAATAGAGAACCACATAATAGCCCACAGCTTAGAGAGCATTTGTGTTGGGTTTGCGGTACTTATGTTTTGTAGGCCAAGTGGATTTTATACAAAAACACAATGTCTTTTTTTTGGTGTACTTTCACAGTGGACCGTGTGGTTGTGAATAATTATTGTGGTTTTATTAAACTGTCATGTTTCCATGAAGTCAGAGAGAAATTATTCAGAAGTTTTAATAATTAATCACATTAATGATATAATCATTATTCAAGGTAAAAATGGGGTAACTGTACCTGAGAAGCAAATATGAAATCACAGTTGAATTAATCACAATGGATTATCATGGAGGTACACACCATCTATCAATTTAGGACAGCGCTGGAAAATTTTTTTAACAATATATGTCCATTGTAGTCAAACTATGGCTAAAGTCCTCCCACTTGCACTCATAAAGGCCTTTTTATGCTCCAGTGCTTCCTTTTACATTATGTAAACCACTCATATAGCTAAATGCTTATCATAACACAATAAAAATGAATTAGTCATGTATTCAGGTTGGTGTTTTAGGGACCGTTTATGCAATAGGCTGAGGTGTAGAGAGGAGGCGATGAAGAGAAGTGGATGACTTTACAAAAACAGACCATAGCTAATTTAGTATCACGTACTAAACTTGTTGTTTTCTGTTTTAATTTAAATGTTTCTTGTAGTTGGTTTTGTCTGTTGGTTTGGTTATCCTTTATATCTTTACATTATTACAATTAATTCATTATCCCACTCTCTCTTTCTCCATCTCTGTGCGTGCAAGAGTGAGTGAGTGACTTCAGTTTTAGTTAAAAATAGCCATGACAGGATTGATCAAAATTGAATTTAGTTAATGCATTACTGCGATTGTTTTCAGAAAATCGAATTCGTTTTATGAGTTTTATAAATGTTTGTGAAATGAAAAAGCAATAATGTTAGTTATAGGTCTCTTAATGTCCTGTTTAGCAGAGCCCACAATAAAACAAATGAGAATAAAATAACGCATTAATATTTAATGATATTATGAGAAGCTAAAAGTGCATTGGATAGGCTATACTTTCAATTTAATGTTTGCAATATGTTTGAATAATCCCCTTTAATCCATATTTTGCTTGAGTGGTTGTTACATTCAAACAGTTTTGCCCATAGCTTGGTAGCAAAGCTTAATTTCTTCCATCACTAAGGTTAAGATAAACAGGCAACGGGTCATAAATGTGGCAAACAAAGTCAATGATAGGTCACGTTTACACTGTCAGGTCTTGATGCCCAATTCCAAATTGTTGCCTATATCAGATTTTTTTTACACATTCTTTTAATTGTGACCTGTATCCGTTTCATGTGTTTAAACTTGCCATACAATTTATGACGTCGCGCATGTGTAAAGGTGGGTTCTAGCATCTGCGCCACACTAGCCAAGATGGAAGAAACTGCCTTGCTTTTAGCTCTGCAAAATATGCGATGTTCGCCCAACTTTAAAATGATTTTGAGGCAGAGGACGGGTCGTCATCGCAGCTTGCGCCTATGGTTTTTATATGGTGTCCTCCACTATTCAGAGGAATTTGTGGGTTTATCCTAAACTGACTCATCTTTCCGCAAGAAGGCAGGTAACTTCTGCTGTCAACTGCTGACCACTTTCCTCCTCCATGTTTTCTCTGTTGTTGTTTACTGCTTCTGCATCTCCACACATGCTCTTCCTTCTATGTCATTAAACCGCGGGGAAGTATCACATCGTCGCAAGTTTAACGACGTACAAAACAGAACGCCTCAATAAATCTGATCTGCCTGTTTACATGATAGTCGCATTGTCACATTTCTGATATATATCTGATTTATTTCCACATATGAAGGAGACCTGAAACCGATCTATGAATATCCGAATGTATACATTTTTTGGTGTGTTTACAGTGTCATCAAACAGATCCGATCTGTCACATAAGAGCAAATCGGAATTGTTTTACATTTAACTGGTAGTGTAAACGGGACCATAGAAATACTTGGTAAGGCAGATGTGGAGGTGTGTTTGACATGGCTAGGGCAATATCCAAAATTACCCCTATTGCCCCTCATTAACAATAATCTACATTAGTGCACTAATATAATCCTCTTAAAAAGTTAATGAAAACGAGTGAGTAAATGTGTCACGATCACCAGCGATCTAAGCCAATGCAGATCGCTGGAGAATTACACATCGGCCACTACATGCACTACAACTACCAGGATGCTTTGCACCAATCACTCCTGCCACAGCTGACAATCATTTGGACACACACACTCACACAGCTGCTGTTTAATCCCACTAATTTCATGGGGTGTATATACACCTCACTCACACACACATTGCTGTGTCTTGTTATCCTGTAGTATTGCGAAGCTTTCTATTGTCTAGTCTTGTTTCCTGACACTTGCCTTGTTTCCTGTTTATATTGTTTCACCACTTGTATCGACCTCTTTGCCTGTGACTAGTGGTGGGCATCGCAAGGCTTTCTGAAACACGGAAATAGTTGAAGCAAATGTGTCGAAGCTTCGAAACATTTCGAAACCTGTGTCTACAGTGACACCTAGTGGTCATTTTTTAATGTATTGCTTTGAAACAGCTTCAGCAAAGAAACAGTAAAGTAAATTGAGGTATGAAACCCCACATTGTAGATTAGAGGTTTCATGTGGTTTGAAGCGGTTAGAGTTCCAGGCTAGCATGCAGAGATAATGGATTCGAATCCAATGAGATGCAGCCAAAGATGTTAGTTTTTAAATGCTCTGTTCTTGTAACATGTTTTGTTTTGACATTGGTCTGACATCTGAATGAACATCTGACATGAAAAAACACTTTGTGAATAAAAATGTCTCGTTTTGGTCATAAAAAAAGTAAGTCATAATTTCAGAATATTTGTGCAAGTTGGGATTCAAACTCGGGCCATTGCAGCACAGTTACTCTGTGCACACACACAGTCCACTAGTCTAAATGAGATAGAAGTTTTTTCTGACCCTGTCAGTCAATTGCAGATTCGCCAGGTCTCAAAACGCTTCTGAAATTACTGATGCTTTGAATCGTTTTAGTCATGTGACCTGGTGTTTTGGATCAAGATTCGGTGCAGTGTTTCAAAACACTTGCGCTTCAGGTTCTCAAAACTCTGTCGAAACATCATTTTCATGTCAGCCATCCCTACATGTGACCACAACAACGATTTAGAATTTTCCTCATGAAACTGTTTGTTCCTGTTTTGACCATTACCTGCCTGACTTTGAGTTAATAAACTGCATTTGGACCCTCAACTCCGTTGTCACCCCAACCCCCTATGTTACAAAATGTATGCATGGGAAGGCATGCCATTTTCATAAATAAAAAAGAATGCTCAGTTGTGAGCTTTTTGCAGCACAGCATTTTTTCAGTCACTTTCCCTTACAAAAGTTTGTGGTGGTGGTGGTGACAGTTGCATTTTTCAAATTACAATGCCTGAATAGGCAGCTGTCTTGCAGGCTCTCAAAAAATTAGGTGCTACCATTAGCTATTTTTCCATCCAAATAACTTTATGCGCAAAACAGGAATATCACAGAAAAAGACGTGCAAATAAAGCAGCGTTTCCATCATATGAGTCAAAGAGAACAAAGTCGTCACTTCCTGAATAGCCGATGCCATCAGTAAAAACGGAATTTGCGGCAGTAGGAGAAGCTGCGTGAATCTTTTCCTTATTTTATATATGACAATTAATGCTGACAAATGCTGACACGTAATGAACGCGTGGTGGTGTCTGAAGGCGTAAGAACCGGAGCACAGACGCTCAGGCAGTTCTGGGGGTATTTAATATTATATAATATTTGGATATATGCGCATATCCAAAATGCGCATAAAAATAGGTGGATGGAAACGTAACTAATGACAACAACAGACGACAAATGCTCAGCTAAAAAAAACACTTTGGTGGACACCCACCCACCCACCTATTAAACATTTAGATTTTTGTCATGTACACTGTGTTAAAAATGTTAATTTAACAACTAAATAATACTTTCTTTAGAAATGACACCAATAGGATTCCGCAATGGATGCCATCTTAGCACTAGTACCACCAGCCTCATTTTGCTCTCATGGCTCTTGACCATACCGTATATGTGCCAAGACCGATATTTGTGCTACTGTGTACGTAACTAAGCAGCAAAGTTCTTGCACATTCTCAAAAATTACCTTTTTTTTTTTGCAAAACAGGCTCATTGTTAAATTGTACCCTCTATACATTTCTGGAGAGCTTGAATTATGTAGCCAGAGCTACGTATGGCTGAATTTCATCTTTAAAACGAATGCTATGGGGTGGTAAGACAGGTAAAACAAAAGGTAAAAAATGAAATAATCAAGGAAACAGCAGGGTGATAATGTGGTAAGATCTGAAAAGGTGATAAAAAATCAGGTGAGGGATATTCTTGTTCTGGATTGCTTTTGAAAACACTATCAGTTGGGTTTAGGAAAGAGCAAAGGTGGAGTTATCGGTCGGTCAGTCAGTCAGTTGGTAGTGGCCTCTGGTGGATTTACGTGAGAAGAGCAGATGCAAATTGCACTTGTGACAGAAATTTGAGATCTGAAAAATCTTACACAGCGGCCTCTTGTGGGTTCACAAAAACAAAAACTGGAAAAAACTTACCTCGTGAGATGTATTTAGCAAATTTCCATGTAAATGTAAATAGGGGTACATATCAACAATGAGCCTGGGTTGGATTTAGACTTGAATTTTTGGTGATGACCTTGTAAGTAACTCTAGCGATGACTTCAAAGCAGCGTACAAAATATTGTGTCCTCAGGGCTTGAAGACGCTCTCCAAGGCAGAACACAGGGGTGTCAAGGTCCCCCCTATCTGTGGCAGAGATGCAGGCAGATGGTTGGGATAATTACTTAAAGCCTGAGGAAGATAGTCATGCAGTCCGCCGCATGAAGAAACATTATAATAGATTGAAAATGTCTTCAGGCGGGCCACAGGGGTGGCACACGAACAGGAAATGCACAAAAGTATGACTGTCACAACATAAAGGACAAAGCGTTTCTCTGACATTGCTAAACGTTTAATCCCAACAGACTGAGGTAAGAAAATAACACACATTTAACAACAATACCAGCTGTACTCTAATTATCCACCGTTTTCATCAGCTTAACTGATGTGCTTCATGAATATTATTAACCAGCAAATTATATCAAAGGTATGCTAAAGAATTATGCAATTTCTTAGCGAAAATGAAGAATCGTCATGGAGGGAGCATAGATAGTATGGAGTCTCTTCTATCTGAAGGAAATAGAGGTAAGAGGTCATAAGCACATGAAGGAGCTTCTTCAATTTGCTTAGAGAACTCTAATACATCCTCAATGGACACAATGAGTCAAACATCCAACTTCTTCAAACCACCCCAGTTTTATAGCATTCTTTCAGGAAAAAAGTTTTAAATTGATATTATGCTTTGTTGTACATTACATTACTATTAGTTGTGTGAGGTACTATTCCTGGATGGAGGGCCAGTGTTTTGCATATTTTAGCTTCAGCCACTTCGATACACTTGCATGGTGAGTTTCTGGTGAGTCTGAATCATAGATATATACACTAGATATCGCATACGGACCCTGAGCATGCGTCAATACAGCCGCCACATTTGTACAGTGCTCCCAGGACAAATGTCATTCAACCGCACTAGTCAAGATTAAAGCCAGTCTGAAGATGCTGGACTTTTGCACTGCATACGGGTGTAGTAACAAGCTAATAGAGAAAACAAAGCAAAGGATCCAGATGTATAAAGGATCCAGATGTTTTATTTTAAGATGTTTGCTAAGTTTATCTGTTTCATTAGCTGTTTTTGAAGCCTGTGGCTTTAAATCCAAATGAGCTGCTTCACCCCGACCACCACTCAGATGTGCGTCTGCTTCTCATCATGCGTTATGTCAGATAAACAGCCCAGTGACAGACTTGGATGAAATACAGCTTATTAGTCAAAAATACCAAGTACGTTTATTTGATGTATTTGTGGTGGAGTTTATTCAAGCCTTTCTGAAATGATGAGTCTCACACAAATGCTGTTTGCAGTACACACACGCACACACATATTAGCTTTTACTGACACCATGCGGCCGTAGTGATTATAGTGGTTAACCCTCTACTGCGCGGTGTCACCATATGGCAACATGATACTTATGTTAATTTCTCTGCCACTGTTTCTTAAAGACCAACATTATTATATATTTTTTTGTTTGAAAGAGAAGACCCTAGAGTAGCCAATATGTGCTTTGGTTAAGTCACATGGCGTGCAGTGTTTTTCTGTGGCGTGATTTCTGACAGACTGGCATTTATTGTGAGTAGTAAAAGTCAATAAAAACTTGCTAGCTAGCAAGGTCAGCTGTGAACTTTTAAGTTGTAACAATAACAACATGAAAGCTAGTAATATAATGTCGATTAGTCATGTGTTAATGGCATTTGCATTATGAATAAAATCTAGTTTTAATGGCAATACTACTTTTGAATAAATATGAATACAAGGAACAGTGTATTAGCGACCACCACCATGTTCTATGGTAAGTGAAAGAAGCAAAGGACAGAACTGGCTATTCCTGCAGATGAAAGTGAGGATGAGATGGGTTTTAGAGACCATGAGAAGGATGCAGACTGGACATTTGATAGAGACAGTTTAGGTAAGTTAGCTCAGAGGCAGATAAGACAGGTGTGGTATAGTATATAGTATAATATATATATAAACATTGCTAGCTAGTAGCTACAGTATTCTGATGCATCTGGATATACTAGACTTGTTTTTTATTTGTTATAATATTTACTGGAGAAAATATTTATTTACTAGATGTTAGATACATGATAATACAATATTATGATTGTTTTCAATAATATTCAGCAAAAAATAATGGAATAAATGAAAGCCGTTAGAATATGAGTTGTTGAAATGTATTAGGTGTCATTTATAAGTTCTGTATTAACGCTTATAATACTGCAACACCAATTAAATAATTTCAAACAACAAAATTATTTATTATAAGGAAAGTTTTACATTTGAAATTTCTAAGTTAGATCCACTGTTGGATGTTGTTGCCATATGGCAACATTTCATAAAGTACCTTAAAAAATATTTTTTTCCAAAACTTTTTCACAGCACTTCAAGTTAAGCCATTTTAAGAAAAGAAAAACAGAGCATTTTTTTTTTAAATAGATTTATCATAATGCATGTGGTAGAGGGTTAAGAATGTCATAGTGATTTTACTGTCTTTATTACAAACATGCTCTTTTTTTAATAACATTTTAAACTTATAAAACTTATAAAAATCACAGAGAGTTGAAACAAATTTTTTTTTTTATCCCAGTTTCTTAGCAAAAAATGTTCTGTGGACATATGTATACATGTTATTAAAGAAACATGGCGCCTGTCAATCAATTCGGTGGGAAGGAAAAACCACACTTCTACGTCACATTGTGGTGGGCCTCAAAAACACTGGGACTATTTCAACATCAGTACATTTAAAAAAGAGACTTATTGGGTATATATCACTCCAATATGACTATACCTACACACAGTTCTGTCCACAACAACCAGCTTACAAAACTGATTTTCATCATAAGTGCGCTATAAAGCAGGGGTCACCATACTTGAACAAGCTATTCGGGGTCTTGCTTGGTATACAGTACTTGGAGCTTGCATGCAGAAGTGTTGAGTCAAGTTGGAGCTAAACTCTGCAGGATACCAGCCCTCCAAGACCAAGTTTGACTGCCAATATGGAACAACAATTTTAATGACCTGCACTACAGCTTCTCAGTACACTGACCAAGTAAATGTTCTCTAGAGTCTGAAGCAAGTCTCCTCCACATTATAAATAGACAAAGATGTGGCTGAAATTGGTCACTTGTTCACACAATGACTATGGTGAATAGCACATACTGTAGTGAACTATATGGGGGATGAAAGATTAGGCTAGTGTAAATATGCTTTCCATTAGGCTGAATAAAGTCTGTTTTCAAGTTAGAGACATGAAACTCACTGCAATTTACAAACAGTCTGCCCCAGTCCAGAGACACAATAACATAGAGCGGATCATATACACAAATCGGCCTATATGACAAAACATTCTGTAAAGTGATATGGAGAAGATTAAGGAAAAAGACTCAGCATCACTATTACACTAGATAAATGCCTCTGGCCAAGCTGTGCTATAAACAAAATGACATTGGCTAATTGAAAAAAAAGAGGAGGGGCTGCTTGATATGCCCCATGCTGTCTTCATGTTTGTATGGAATTTACATTAACAAATTCAATAACATTGTGTAATTCAAGGGCCTTCAGAAGATATTTAGATCACTGACGTGCAGATAAATGCAGTTAATAAAGATTTTATAATTTGTGTGAATTATCAGTGTCTTTCTACTAATAATGAAACTGAGCTTAACTGCTTTAGGAACAGCTTCATACTACCATACTGATAAACATTATGTCGCTTTTCAGATATATAACAATCATATTGATGGTTACATTTATGTGTGTATAAATGCTCAAATGACTATGTTTAAATAATAGAAGTAGTTATTGTTGATGGATACCCAGGTAGCAAAGAATTCGGGCCCAGATTTGGGATAAAGCTGGCACAGCAGACATACATCCAGCACTGGCATACACCATGTGGGCAAAACATGGTTCGGGTTTGGAAGAGGTGGCACACAAGATGTCAAATGTAGTTTTTGGCCCAGATATTAAAAATTGATATGTGGGGCCCGTAAATTTGTGGTCTGCCTTGACCCACATTTAAAATACGTTTAAATAATTTTTTGAGAAAAGAAATTAATTAAAACTTTAATTCACAAAGTTATTTCCATCTTCCTGTTTGCATCTTTTAATGCATTCATTTTAATCCAGAAAACAATCAAGATTTGATTATTTGAATTATTAATCTATTGTTTCCTGAGTGTTGCAAAATAAGTGAATTTAACCTACATTACATATATTTTATTAACCAAATGATTATTTAATAAATTATATTATTATGTTAGTAACTATTACCATTAATAATGTGCCTAAAGCACAATGCTTTATGGGTCTATCAATTTCATTGCAGTAGTGACACACCAAATTTGGCTTCCAGACAATGGTCAAACATGGGCCATATCAGCATATTGCTTTGTGTGACCAAGGTAGCATTACAGGTTTTCCAATGGTAGGTAATACAGACATTTTAATTTCCCCTAGAGTAAGACCATCTCAGGTAGGGTGTTTTAGAACTGTGATCAAACGGTCTGGAACTATCTGTGCATTAAAATATTTAATTATTTACCACCTTCCAGCCAATCAGAATTGAGAATGAATATGCACATTATTTAAATTATTTGAAAACCACAGTTGTAGAATGAAAACATTGTCTACATATTGATTGGCACCAACATCTTTAAAAACAAAGTTTAAGATTATAATTTTTTCTAAATATGAGTTTGGTGGGGTGACACAGTGGCTCAGTGGTTAGCACTGTCGCCTCACAGCAAGAAGGTTGCTGGTTGGAGTCTCAGCTGGGTCTGGGTGCTCCGGTTTCCTCCACAGTCCAAAGACATGCACTATAGGTGAATTGAGTAAATTAAATTGGCCGTAGTGTATGTGTGTCAATGAGTGTGGTTCGATGTTTCCCAGTTCTGGGTTGCAGCAAGAAGGGCATCTGCTGTGTAAAACATATGATGGATAAGGTGGTGATTCAGTCTGCTGTGGCTACCCCTGATGAATAAAGGGACTAAGCCGAAGGAAAATGAATGAATGAATTTTGGCAGCATTTTTTTAAGTTCATGTTGCTGGTGTCATTTGAACTGTTTGCAAGTGTTACTATTAACCTCCTGAGACCCGAAGAGCATTTTTTTTGTTATCTTTTTTGTTTTTTTCTGTGATTTCCTACATCCTTTGGGTTAAAGAAAATCTACAATTTAGAGTTTTTACATTTTGTTTTTATTTTTAATTTTACAGCATGTCCACTGTAGTGGACCAGAGGACCATTTTAGTTCAAAACGACCACCACTCAGACAACATAACTGTACAGGATATGGCTATAAAGGAATAATAATCCAATTTTAATGTAACAAAAACAAAACAAAAGCCATTTTTTTCCTTTTGTATTGAAATTCCTGAAACAGTTTATTCTGAAAGAGAGCCGAACCGAAACAAAACAGTCTCCCTCAACTATCTTATGAAGAATCCTCTCTGCTTCAGTTCTGCCCCCTACAACATGCAGTCGTTTATTACATTAAGATGGTCCTGGTGTCCACTATAGTGGACATTTAAAAAAGGATGATATTTTGAAACACAAACAAGTTAACAGCTTTGAAAGCTAAATTTATTGTTCCTGACACATTAATAAACAAATATATATGTAATAATAATAGTAAAAAAAACATTTAAAAAGCAAAATTTTACATGCCTCTCTCCTTCCCATAAAATGTGCTTTTTTTCATGTCATCCATTTTGGATGCAGTGTAAGAAGTATTTCCTAGCATGCCAGCCAATCAAATGACATATTACTAGAAAGCCCAGGATGTCCACTGAACAGTACAACAGGACTTTACAGAGTAGCTTAAAAAATTCAAAGACAATTCATGAAAACGTAATGTCCACTACAGAGGACACAAGTCAATGGGCGGGGTCTCAGGAGGTTAAGTGACTTTGCAGCATCATGTGAAATATAGTTTCCAACATAAAATTCCCCTGTTCAATATTTCTGTAAATTGTTAAAACTTCAAGATGGCTATTCAGATGGGGCCATTCTTGTGTTTCTGTTAACATTAAGAGTTTAAAGCCCATTTCCACTGCGTGGTATGGTCTGGTACGGTTCGGTTCGATATGCTTTTATGGCCGTTTCCACTGTCAAAAGGTACCTAAAAGTAAACCGTACCGTACCACTTTTTGGGCACCCTTTGCAAAGGGTACCTAGCACAACAAAAGGGTACCAAAAGGTGGAGCTAGACATGCAGCTGAATGCTATTGGTTTACAGAGAAGCGTCGCTCGCGCATACACAAGCAGAAGAATGAAAACAAAGAAACCGTAATTTTAAATACACAGCCGAGACATTGCATCTTAACACTATATGCATATAATAACGAGCCATGGTTGACCCGAGCTCAAACAAACCTTGTCGCTGTCTTGATGAACAGTCACAAAGCCAAGAAGAACAAAATCAACTGTGTCCTGTTTTTGTTTTACAAGCCTATCTAAAAGTGAGAGCAGTTTCACTTTCTCCAGCTCGTGTGCGTCTATGTTTGAAATAATGAACTTCTTGAGCTGATGATAATAATGTGCGCCTGATTAAAGTGCTTCTGGCACCCAATCCTTTCATAAACAGACAAACGCAAGAGTGAAGCGTAAAAAAAGGAGCAAATGATTCTTACAGGAACCTAAAACATGAACAAATTGCCATGTATAACTATTATCATCACCCTTTGGACTATTATGAATTTGGAATGACGGAATTACTTTCTAACAGATGTTACATGTGCTGGTGAAGACTAAAGATACAGATGAGAGGTTTGCACTGACTATGGGCTATGTTGCATGTTGTTTTTGAACCCAAACAAGGAGTAAATGTATGCTGTGTGTAGTTCTTCTGTAATTGGTAACATATTGGAGACTGTGAGGGTCTGTATGTGTTCATATGGGTTGCATTTACTTTATTTATTTTATATAATCACAGACATTACAGTAGTCTATTTCACCCTATTAATGATCTGCATTTATAATCAAATCTTGCTCATAGAAAGATTAGTAACGAATATATATACACAAGTATTTATGTGTATAAAGTATTTGTTTTGTGAAAAGTCTTCTCATATAATATGTGAATGACCCGTACAGCTTTATTTTCACATTTCCTCAAACGAGAATGATGTCAACTGAGACAATTGGTACCCTTTAGGCAGTGGAAACGCAAGCCTGATAAAGGTGACCTGTACCAACCCGTACCGTACTGTACCAGTCCATGGAAATGGGCCATTAATGTCTGAAATTTGACCTTTTAGTTACCTTGAGGATGGTGTTAAGAGTCATATTATGTCCTAAAGACTGATTTTCATATCTTACTTTTTAATCTTTATATGTGTTTTCAGGGTGTTCCTGATCAACATAATTGCTTTCGAGATGAATTGTCCATTTTAAAGACCTAGCCTACCTGCATCATTGTGGCATAGGCATTGTGATTGAAGGGGTCACTCTCCTCAAAAAACTCGATGACCTGCAATACCCCAAGCACATGAAATATACATTGGAGATCTTTCAAAGACTTTTCCTATAGCTGGATTCACTGAAACACATTACAAAGTTTAACAGACTTTAAATGTACTTAAATGATACATTTAGTTGTAATAGATCATTGGAGAAGTTTTTATAGTGTGGGCTGACACTATCTGTAAAAAAAAAAAACTAAAAGAGATAAAGGACATAAGTTGGCAAATCAGTAAAATCCTAAAACTGACAGACCCTTTTAAGAAGGCTACCAATGTGTATGTTGACCAATCCAGCAGACGTCATAAGACATTAATATTAGGTTATATTTAGGTCGTGACATCAGGTGACCAAAATTCAATGTCTAGCCAGCATCTAAGGACAATGTTATTTTGATGTCCAATAATGACGTCAAATGACGTTAACATTTGGTTGATTTTATGTTGTGTTGGAAAGTGAAAAAAATCCAAGGTCAAGTCAACATCTTAAACCAATGTCGTATTTATGTCAAACGTCAGGTATAGCAACCAATATCCAATGTCTGATAGATGTCATAGTGGTAACGTCCACACAACATTGAGCTGTAACATCATTAGATGTTGATATTTGGTTGATTTTAGGTTGGATGTTGGACATTGATTGTTTTGACCTCAACCCAATTTTCATTTCCAAACAAAATGCAACATCGTTGAGATACAACATCAATCTAATGTCATGTTGACATCCTGTGCCTGCTGGGAATTGTGTGGTAAAGTGATGATTGAGCTCTAGGAAATCATTAACGAAGTATCTATAAAATTATTATTTTAGTTACAGGTTTTAAATATTTAGAAGCCAACAATTTCATTCAAAGAACCGTTTTAGCATAAAACCGTTTTAGCATTTTGACATTCTTCTTGATGAAATGGTTCTGTTATTATGAGTAAAGCACCTTAAAATAACCCCTTTATTCTACACTGCGGCATGAGATATTGCAAGATGATGTCAGCTATAAATCCCAGATTACTTTGAAAATTAATTACAGGGGCTTAAGAGTGATTATATTAGAGACTTTATGATTGACTTTTTTCAGCCAGAGCACAGACCGGCAATTATCCTGCCACATTTATTAAAAACAACTGACTGGCAGCTCTGTATCTGATAAATAAAGCAAATTTAATTAAATGTTCAGGACTTTCTTATGGTGATTCATATACCCATGTCCACTCTTTCAATTAACACCACTGTAATCTCTGACTAATAGCCTGAGTGGAAACCTCAACAAAGGTGACAAAGCAGACATTTTAATTTGCCACCTTACTCGTTTGAGGCTAATTACCCACGCAGGTGTTAACTTAAGTCAGTCGTTTATTGCCCCCAATATGCAGGTAATATAATTGCTTCAAAACTCACAGATTGTTTACACTTAATAGCAGCAAGCTGTAAAATGAGGGGTAAGCATGTCATCCATGTGAAAGAAAATCCAGCTTTTTGCTTATCTTTTAAGATAAAAGCTGGCTCTAATATATGCTTGTGAATTACAACAGCTGTTTTTACCCCATTGAATAAGAGCAAAACACCTTTATATTGCTCTCCTACATTCTATCTGTCATCTGGATGGATGGATAAAAGTGAGGGCTTTTAGAGCTTATAGAGTCATTCAAGGAGTTCAAGGGCATTAAAAGCTATTAAAATGAACAAAATCCCTTCTTCCAAATATAATTTAAACCGATTCAAATAGCCTATGGAATCATGTGAACAAATATTCAAACAAATAACTTCAGATAATTGTTTTGTTGATTCTCTTTTAATGCATTAAGTTTCAGCTGTTCTCAAAATGACCTTAGTAAAAATATTAAACTAATAAAAATGCTTAAATACAATAGGCTAGTCTTGGAGGCTAAATGAAATCCCTTTATTTTTGTGTTGCAGCTGGAAGGGCATCCGCTGCGTAAAACATGTGCTGCATAAGTTGGCGGTTCATTCCACTGTGGTGACCCCAGATTGGGACTAAGCCGAAAATGAATGAATGAATAAATGGAATATAGCTGTAACATGAAAAAAGTGGAAAAAGTGAAGCGCTATGAATACTTTTCCGGATGCACTGTAGCTGGGCATCCATTTTCAAAAGTCTGCATTTCAGTCGATCTATACTGAAACAAAACATACAAAACAGGCTGAAACAATTTCCATACTAAATTTAAGTAATTTGCCTATTGCTTTTCTTAATAATGATCATTCCAAAAGAGCTTTACAAAAGGTGCATGTTCTTAAATTGTAGTCAAAATCAGAAAGAGTTTTTACATTAACAGGATCTTCAGCTTTTTCAAAACTTTTCAGCTTTAGTCAGTCAAAAATGCCGGAGTAGTGTAAACACAAAGTATAAAACTGAACCAAAATCAATGCGTTTTAAAACAAAAGGTAACACTTTATTTTGATGGTCCATTTGAGTATTAGAGACTGTCTGCTTAATATCTGTTGATACTGCTCCTTCAACAGACATTTAACTGACTATAAGAAAATTTGAAAGCACATGTCAACTTACACTAACTCTAACCCCAACCTAACAGTCTGCCACCAAACCTCAACAATAAGCATTAAAAAGGATGTTAAAAACTGTACTGTAGAAATGTATTAAGAGATGTAGAAGGATATTAAAAGAACATGAATAGCTGTTGAGTTATACGAAAGCAAACTTTGAAAAGAGAATTTCACTTTCAATTTGCAGATTTGACTCATTTACTTATTAAAATTGCATTTTTATCCATGATAATCTGCAAATTTCTTTCGTTAATATATCAACATTAAAGATAGTTTATTAAAGATAGTAAGAGAAAGATAAATTTTATAGATAATTTATTTATCTTTGTCTTTCTTTAGAATTTCTATTCTATTAAATTATTGAATTATTATTTTACATAATTGTCTAGCAAGGACTATATTTGCTCTGTCTGAACTGAATGTGTGTTCTGGATTCTGGCATGAATAAAATCAGTGACCAATATATTATTTTTAGTCTGTGTAGTCTGTTTTCTTCTCCCACCACCATTACTTTGACGCACAGGTGATCTTAAAAATGGTGGATGAGCTGAAACAGATTGAATATTGGCATTTTTGCAGCTGTCTAATCTATTTTTACTATTTTGCGTTCTTATATTTATAGTCATTTTATATTTATTCCGATTGCATGTTGTCTTAGATCAACAAAAAGATTTTACTGCACACGATTGTGCTTTTGAACACAACAATAAAGCTGTATCTTTCTTAAAGCTTTGGCTTTCTTTGGAAGCATTAGAATAGTAATAGTCTTGGTGCATAGGTTGCAAATGCTCCATTAATTCTGTTTATAGCACAACAACGTGTCACACATGACACATCACAACAAATCAAGTGGTTATTTCTGCTATATATAAAGCCATCCACTTAAACAGCTGTTGCAGACTGAGCTCCTTGCAAAATCACTACATATTGACGATCATAACTCTTATTGAAAGTTGCTACTGTTGAGGGACTAAGCTGTTTTTATTATGGCTTTAAGGGGATTTCGATGATCACGACAGACTGCTCTGAGTTTCGCACAACTGTATGTCTCACAAAGTTTTCTGTTCATAAGCAATGTGCTGTGGCTCATTGTGCCCCCCACAATGTGCCATACTGTTGGTGCCAAATGCCTGGGCTCCGTTAATCCATTATCCTCTATGCGTAAATAACCAAGCAAGAAATGGCCTAGAGAGAGGTGTATGTTCCGTCACACGCTCTGAATCACTAAACTCTGTGTTTTCCTCAAGCACAAGCAAAAGCGCAGGTGAAGAAATAAATGATCATGTAGCCTGCAACACCTCATATGGTGGATATCGAAGTTGAAGCTGGAATCTGGATTCATGCAAGTCGCTGTTGATGGCATATACAGTCAGGTTCGTAAATATAAGGACATCAACACAATTCTAAACATTTTTTCTGTATACGCCAACACAATGGATTTTAAATTATATGAATGGGTGAACGAAGCAGGAATTACAACAGTTTGCATATGTGCCTCCTACTTGTTAAGGGTCCAAAAGTAATTGGACAATTGGCTTCTAAGCTGTTCCATGGCCAGGTGTGTGTTATTCCCTCATTATTCGGATTACAATGAGCAGAAAAAAGGTCCAGAGTTCATTTCAAGTGTGCTATTTGCATTTGGAATCTGTTATTGTCAGCTCTTAAGATAAGATCCAAAGAGCTGTCACTGTCAGTCAAGCAAGCAATCATTAGGCTGAACACAAAAAACAAAACAATCCCATCAGAGAGATGGCAAATGTTTCCCGTTTCCACAGAGCGGTACAATACGGTTCGGTACGGGTCCCCTTTATCAGGCTTGCGTTTCCACTGCTAAAAGGGTACCAATAGTACCATCCACAAAAGCCAAAGAAAAACCGAAACAGACAGACCACACAACAATATTATTACAGTGTAATCTCTCGGCTGTATATTTAAAACATGGTGGTTCCTTGTTTTCATTCTGGCTTGTTGCGCGAGTGATCTCTGTAAAGTAATAGCGGTCAGCTACACGTCTAGCTCCCCCTTTTGGTACCCTTGGTACCCTTTGCAATGGGTGACCAAAAAGTGGTATGGTACGGTTTGGTTCGGTACCAAAATGTACCGTAATACTCAGTGTAAACGGGCCAAAAAAACATCAGGTGAGGCCAAAACAACTGTTTGAAACATTCTTAAAAAGAAAGAACGCTCCAGTGAGCTCAAAAACACAAAAAAACTGAAAGACCACAGAAACGACGACTGAAGAATTCATTCTCTGATGAAGAAAAAACCCTTCACAACAGTTGGCCAGATCAAGAACACTCTCCAGGAAGTACAGTAGGTGTATGTGTGTCAAAGTCAACAATCAAGAGAAGACTTCACCTGAGTGAATACAGAAGGTTCGACACAAGATGTAAACCACTGGTGAGCCTTAGCAGATGGACAATGACCCAAAGTATACTGCAAAAGCAACCAAAGAGTTTTTGAAGGGAAAGAAGTGGAATGTTATGCAGTGGCCAAGTCAATCCCCTAACCTGCATGCATTTCTCTTGCTGAAGACAAAACTGAAGGGAAAATTCCCCAAGAACAAGCAGGAATTGAAGACAGTTGCAGTAGAAGCCTGGCTGAACATCAGCAGGGATGAAACAGCGTCTGGTGATGTCTATGTGTTCCAGACTTCAGATTGTAATTGACTGCAAAGGATTTGCAATCAAGTATTAAAAAGTGAAAGATTTATTTATAAATATTTTTCTGCCCCATTACTTTTGGTCCCTTAACAAGTGAGAGACACATGTGCAAACTGTTGTAATTACTACATAGTTACACTACACTACAAACTTTTGTAAATACTTTCATATTAAAGCTGACAGTCTGCAGTTAAAGCACATCTTTTAGTTTCAGATCCATTGTGTTGGTGTATTAAGTCAAAAATGTTCGAATTTTGGTCGATGTCCAAATATTTATGGACCTAACTGTATGCTGTAAATTACTAAAGACATCATGACATGGATAATTTTAGCAATTATATAAATATTAATATGGTCATAAAACACTAGGCCCAGTCATTGAAAATCAAAACTCTGACCTGCAAAATCGCATCACTTGACTGTGTGAGACCAATCGAGGATCAAAACATGACCTCTCTGCACAGAAATTTAAAACATGGACCAATCGCTTGCTTTTTTAATGTCTAATCATCTTGTTTAATCCCGCCCCTTTTCACAGCGCCGTACGACAGAATTTCGCACACACAAACTCTAGTGTGACCGCAGCATAATTCTGAAGAAAAATACTGAGCAATTAGGCGAGGTGGTGGGATGCAATAACAAAATGTCAGTTGACAGTACAATGGTTGCTTAAAAAATACCCATGTGATAATGATCACCAAGCCTGAATGATTAAGCTCCTTCTTTGTTGTGTGTTCATTATATTAGCTTTGTTAATAAGCAGTGGTGGGAATGGTTTGGAGTGAGGGCATTGAAGGAATGTTCACATATATAATATGAATTGGCAACAGATTTGATCCCCTCTGAATGATTAATAGTTGCCCTTTGTCTTATCTGGTTGCCCGTTGATGACAAAATTGTCAAGAGTGGCCAGGCAATGACAAGCCCCCTATATTTGTAAATGGCCACAAATGCTGTTTTTCTGGGAAGTTATAGTGTGTGATTTCACAGAGGGCCTGTGGATTCAGAATTTCCAGATGAACAGATCAAGTTTATTTGAATTGCGGTGTCTGATAGGGCCTCTTTTTGCACCATGTCCAGTGGAGCCAATTTCTACAAATAAAAATATAGAGATTTTTAAAGAATGATCATGTAAATTTTACGTATGTTATGGGACCTGTAAATGTGATTGAAAACTTTTCCATTGCAGTTTTGCAAAGAATCATGTTTCAAATTGCCTGAAAACCCCTCATGTAAGCATAAAAACTCTTTTACTCACAGTGTTTTGGAGAAATTAGCATTGGAATGTAAATGTGCTAAAATTAGTTAGCTAATTGTAGCTCAAAATAATAATCTCCTGCAAGTAGGAGTTCTCAAATTCTTCAACAAAGCCATTTAAATGGAAACATGAGGGAAAACATATTACTGCTTCTTCACAGGATCAAACCTAAAAACTATTTAAAAAAAAAAAAACCTAAAAGCTATCCAAAATTGTTATCCATAAAATGATATGATTGTTTTTCTACATGTTAGCATGAGCCATTTTCTTAGCTCATGATTTTTTTATCTTGCTTCAACCGCCTATCTAGAGTTCTGTCTTTGTCAGGATAATTTACCCATGGGAACGTTCATCTCCATCATGTGCTCCATCGCTACCTCTTATACTTTTTATAATGTCAAGAGTTGTTTCCCCTGTGACCTGTTTTCACACCCACTGAAAGATCCTTCTCCTACTTTTCTTTCACATCTGATCAAATATTTTTCGTATCTGGATTACAGAGGTACATATAAATGTTTTACTTTGCATATGTCTAGTCTGATTTGCCACAGGTAAGAATTAAAAGAGGAAGCAGCATGGCAGCCGTGCTATGGAGTAGAAAAAGGGTAAAGACTTTGCTTGAAGGCACAACATCAACAGTCAGAAAAGCTGTGACGAGAAAGATCTGAACTGGCAGCTGCATATATGGAGAGCAACACTGCAATCGTTTTCGAATCTAAATGCTAAAATAGCACAGCGCTTCCATCTTATATTTGGAAAATAAATCAGATTTATCTTAAGTTTAGAACTGTGTGCTCTGTTGTCTTGTCGCAGATGTTTGTTTCCTTGCCTTTCAGTAAATTGACTGAAGTAACAGCTGGTGTTGCTAGAAGGCATGATGATTATAGGATAAAGGGGTTTCTGGGTAACTCAGTTCATGAATTACACCACACCCACACTAACAACATCCAGTGGATTTGCAATAGATTCATGTGCAGCACAGAAAATGTCTGTCATTAATATTTGTCATTTCAACCAACAATATATTTTTTTAACGTATGTGTTGCTGAAAGGCATCCTATTTTTTGAACTGTGCTGCATTATGTCTACCTTGGTAAAATAATAGAAAAAAGAAATCAAAGCTTAAAATAATTTAGCAAAAGTTCACAAAATATAATAATGACAGCTTGACCAAAAATATATCTGTCAAAATTAAATAATAACCTAAAATTTTTGAATTTTTATGTTCAATTCCTAAGGCTGATTTACACTTCTGTCGCATAGCCCTTGCCATGACTGACGCTTATGCACACCTCTCAAAAAACATAACTACACATCACAACCACGCATAGCGCAAGCTCTGTGATTGGTCAGCTTGGTATCGGTGATGAGCGTGGGTGGTGCCGCGAGCCCAATGGAGCAAGTGTTTACAAGTGTTGAGTCCTGTGAAGGAGCTTCAGATGGAGAATTTTTTTTCGTTGTGTTCCTTATGATTAAAGTTGTTGCACATTCACCTGCTCCCGCCTCTGAATGAGAATGTTCAGAAAAAACAAAACACCCGCGAAGAAACTCAACACAGAGGAACATAACATAACCTACTGCCAGCTAGTGTTTCGGAAGTGTTACTGCAGAACAACACAAACAGCGTGCAAAAGTATAAATGCACAACTAAGTGCAAGGCAGGCGTTGTGGGTCATGAAAATTACTCGACGTAGATGTATAAATCAGCCTTTAGTCTTCTTTATCCTAACAGAAGTAAAAGAGCAGACTTCATAAGTGGCATAAGTGACATTTAAATGAGATATTTAAAAAAGGAATGATACACTACAATGATGGAATACGTAGTAGATTTCCTGTTTAGTATTTTATAATGCTTCACTGGCATTATGACATGTTTAATGTGTCAAGACCATAGACTGTAAAAGATATGGACGTAGTATCTGTGACGTCACCCATAGGTCTCTGAAGAACCCAAAAGAAGCTACCAGTAGGCGTGGCCAACCGTCGCCATTTTGTTCATGCGTTATCGCACCGACCGGTAGATATTAAACAAGGGCAAAGAGGCAGAGCATGAGCGGAGCTACAGACGCCTGCTAGCATTTTGCTTAGACAAGCTTTTCTATGGGATAATATGGGATAATACTACATTACCTGCAACTCATTTGTGTTCTGACCACATGTGCTTGGTTGTACACTATATCAATAAAGTGTTTAGACTTTTGAAAATGCTGTTGTAATACATTGAGCCACCAAAAATTGTTCTTATGATGTTTTTCTACAGGAGGAAAACGCGAATTACATCCAAATACTTCAAATATAGTCTGTGTTAGTAAATGCAAGGCTATTTATGAAATCCAGGCATAGCACTGTATGACAACGCTTCAGATGGCTGTTTTATAGCTTACAGTTAAACAGTCTATCAGATTCTGGAGTGCATTACTGTTCTAAAGAACATTATAAATGATAAAAGATCTTAAATACAACAAATACATTTATAGAGATGGTATATAAGTATATAATTTCACTCACCTGGCAATTAAGTGCACACAGCATGCTATATCATCTGATTATTGTAAGAAATAATTCCAAAAGGCAACTGACTGTGTAAAGCCACAATAAACAAAACAAAAATAATATGTATATGCCGAGTTCAGCAGCTAATCAGCCGGAATCAGCTGAGGTGAAGTGACGGCAACCAGTGAGACCTAGCTGTATCTCAAGTGGCCACGCCATTAATTATGCAGACTTAATAAAACCTAATATAAAGGAAACGGACGAGTTATAAAAAAAAATTCACCCCCTCACAGTTGTCATGAAGGGTAATATTAGCTATATGAACCAAAATCGTTTTTTGTACCAGGTACTAAACACCTTTTTTTCTGCTGTAAAGTTAGCCATTTTAACAGTGGGGTCAATGGAAATTTGCTCTATTATGGTGCCAGGACTAGTGGAATTTCCATGAATTGCAGTTTCAGTTACTTCCGTATTTGCTTTACGAGGGAGAGAGGGAGGTTGCTACTTGGGCAAGGGTGGTTTATAATGTACTTCTGCGTCGAGTGATCGGCATTACCCACGGTGCATGCCTTGCAGGTAACTGTGCATTTATAATTCTATGCTCCGTTTGTGTTGCTTGGCAATAACACTTTTGAAACGCTAGCTGGCTGTAGGTTTTTATGTTCCCTCATGTTGAGTTTATTCGAGAGCATTTTGTATTTTCTAAATGCTACCTTAAAGGGGTGGTCCACAGTGTATTTTTAAGGCTTGGTTGTGTTTATAAGATGCAAAGCAATGTGTGCTCATGTTTTACTTGGGGGGTGGGGGTGGGGGGTTGTTTAGTGAACTGAAGAGCGGGGGTGAAGGTGCGCGGGAGCAGGTTGAAGATGGTTGCGCTTTGGTACGCATGGGGACTAAACCAAAAAGCTGAGGAGCGGGGGGGTTGGGTTGTTAGGGGATTCCGGTAGTTTTCCGGGAGACAGAACAATATGGGAGGTGGGCGGGTGATGGGTCTGAAATACGGTAGACTCCCGGGAAAAACGGGAGTGTTGGCAGGTCTGGTGTCTATGTGTGTGTGTGTGTGTGTGTGTGTGTGTGTGTGTGTGTGTGTGTGTGTGTATGTATGTGTGTGTGTGAACTCTTTGTAGACGCGTGTAACACGAGAAATGCATGTGCATGCGACCGATGTTTATTTTTATTTTTCTCTGCTGCTCGGTTATTGTTCTGTAATATACAGTGACGCTGTTGACAGAAGAATTAAGCACAAGATGTGGGATGTGAACTGTGTGAGCCTTGATTGATTTTCTGCTGCTACAAGAGTTAGGCGAGCTCTCCTGTATTTTTTTATCTCAACACATTACATGACGTCTTTCACATATATTCGGAATATGCATGTGTAAGTGATATGAATCATTCACATATCTTTTGCAAGTTCATTATCTGAGATGTAAAACGCATGGAAAAGCTGCCAATAGAGAGACACTCACGCGCTGGTGAAGTGTGTGTGTTCACAGCAGTTTGTAAGTTCAGTTTCTGCTTGTTGGAGCTGCTCCTTTGAGGAGATTTTTACCGAATCTAGCACTGAACTGGATTCTGGAAGCTGTGTTTTGTCAAATCATGCTTGCTATGTCTTTTATAATTCTCTGAAACATAATTAATATTGAACTATCACACTTCTGTCTTTGTGTCATGTCATTTGGAACCCCAAATACAGAAACAGAAGAAGCTCTGTGGAAATAGCAGCCTTTGGATTTTAGGTCTCTCTCTGCTATAACATTACAGCGCCTCTGGCCACACCCCTTAGCTGCACAGTGTGTGTGCATGGTAAAAGTAGGTTTGTGATCTCACAGGCCCGATAGTATTTTCTTGTAGTCTCTAAAATTCGTTCATTGGTGGCTTTGCTATGCTAACTCTGTAAAAACCAAGGTCTCCCTTTGCATTGAACTTTGAGCGTCTTACATTTAGAGATGCTGTTTATTTTCACACAGCTACATTACAGATCAACTAAAGTTTAAAATACGATATCGTAGTGGACCACCCCTTTAATGTACAAGTAGCTAAAACTCGCTCACTCTGAGGCAGGAACAGACAGACGTGCAACAACTTTAATCATGAGGTAAACACAAAACAACAGTTTCCATCTGGAGCTCCTTCATGGGACTCGACACTTGTAAACACTCGCTCCATTAGGTTCGCAGCTCTCAGCACCGCCCACACTCATCACAGCTACCAAGTTGACCAATCACATAGCTTGCGCTACACATTGTTGAGATGTGTAGTTACATTTTTGAGAGTCAGCATCTGCGTCAGCCACGGTGAGGGCTATGCGACCACATGAAGGCTGTGCCGGACCATACATGTGCTTTAGACACAATCTGAGAATATAAAGAGTTAACCAGATACAGTACAAGCGGTTACAAGTAACAAAACATAAATACATATTTTGCAATCTAGAGAAAACAAGGAGGCAACCATTTTAATCACACTTACTTACACTTGTTAAACGAAGGAAGAAACTGGTCCATGATCTGTGTACTGTAAAGTTCCTGTCAAGCTCTGACAAAGTCCCATACATCAAAAGTCTTTTCTGATCCTTCCTTTAACAAAAGGCTGATGAATCCACCGTTGTAAACGTGTAGATTACTTAAGCACTTGTCAGAAAAATGAGGGCTATAATGCTGAAGTATTTTTGCAAAAATAAACCTCAACCACTGACTTTTCACAGTTTCATCTTTGGGTAGAGAAAATAACATTGACTTTCCCCTCACACTTCCAATAATATCCAGCTGAGCACAGCATCTTCATGACTTGATTCAATCTGCTACAGTGTTTGTCTTCCTCTTTTTCTTTGCTACTGTTTGTGGGCTGGGCCGCAGGCTTCGATTTTTCCGGATTCGCATGCGCAACAATTGGGCAGGGCTTAAGTTTTGTATCGATGTCACGCCGAAACAGCTAAAGACTCTTTATCAAGACGATTCATTTGAAGCACTATGAGTCGACTCTTTTATAAATTAATCAGTAGTTTTAAATATTGTGCACTTTCAGATTTAAGCCTTAGCTGGATATTTCACTTCACTTAGAGCTGTGTTACACATTACATGGAAGGTCATTTTCAAGGGGCTCTTTAACAATTGAAAAGAATGTGGACATGAAACACCAAAGCTCTCATCAACTGAAAGAATAATAAAGCCAGAATAGTCCTTGCTAAGGAGCAGTTGCATGGACAAAGAACTGGTTTAAAATTCACTTTATCAGAAAACTTCACACTTTAGTGATTAAAATAAGTTTAATTTATTTAGTCTGAAGGGAAACAAGGACAATCTTTGTCATCATACTGGAAAGACTGTAAAGATAACAGCGAAAAGTGGATGAGGAAAGGTTGTGGTTTGGGGGATGTTTCTGCAGAAGGTCTTTGGGCTACATACGTTTCCTTCCTGGTGTTCATCACCAGCCATTTTTAAGCAGGATATTGAGCCAAGTCACACAGCAAAACAGAGGCTGAATGCACTGCAATAGTTAAATGACCAGTTCTGATGTAAACCTGATTAAAATGCTTTGGAAAATGGTGGCAAAGTTATGGCTAAAGGTCCCAGACACTTCAAACGAAATCAAAACTTGAAATGGCAAAGTTCATTTGGGTTTGTTTCAGTGGTTCAAAACAACTCACCAAAGCAAAATTTTGCAGTTCTTTTTTGATCTAAACACCTTTGAGCTACCATTGGACAGTGATGATTACGCAATCATCAGGAGAAAAACATCCTGCAAAACAACAGTAAGGGTGTACTCACTCTAGGCTTTCTGAAACATGCCCAGGTACGTTTGACCCCCATTTCCCAGTTCATTTGACAAGTGTGAACACTCCGAATCAGGCCCAGGTGAAGTTCAGTTGGTTGGCCCTGAAGAGGTGTGCCAGAGCGTGGTTTGGTTGGGCTGTACCCTTGTAGTGTGAGTGCAAAGCGTGCCTGAGCATGAAACTCAAGATGTGACGCCATTTTTGAGGGGCCGTTTCATATGGATTTATTAATCGTACTTACTTTTCAATAAACTGTCATAGTTTATCAAAGATCCAAAACCCCTTGCTGCATGTCAGACACCTTCAGCAAACCTCCTAATATGTGTAGCATGAGGACTTACATGAACATTTATGAGCAATAAAATATGGAGACAATCGTGCCTGAGCATGGTTCAACTGTGCCTAATGTGAGCACACCCTAAGTTAGCAACATAATTCAACTGGAGGGTTAAGTTGCAATTGTGGCACAGATGTATTTGCGCCTTTACTATCCCTCGCCAAGATATTTTAAAGACTCAGCATCACACACCAGAAGATAACCACAGACGCATTGCTATGTCGGATAAAGTTCTAATCATTCAGTGTCTGTCCGTGGCAAATAGAAAGCAATGTGGTGTGCTGTGATGGTGCTTCTTGCTAGAGAAGGCTGTTTGCCTTATATGAAACTGTTATTCTCTTACAGTTGCCAGTGTTTTTGTGTTTAGGGGTCCACTCGACACATTTACAATCCCACCTACAACAGCAAGGGGGTGTCGGAAGGTTTGAAAACAGTATACATACCTGTCAACATTGGGATGTGAAAATAAGGGAAATGCCCACCATAATAAGGTATTCCCCAGACCCCTCCTCACCTCGCCTTTAAAAAATCCCCAAATTACTAAATATGTTCATTTGGAGTGTTGCATTGTAAATAAACAGTTAAACGGTTAGTAATATGTTTTATTATGATTATTTATAAAAGAAAAATAAATAGTGTACATTAGCAGCAAATACATTAGCAAACAGTTCAGCTTATTAAAATTAATAGCTATTATAATGAAATAGAATCAAGCTATAAAATCTTAGTCGTTGCTTCACTGTATAACTTACACATTCTGATTAAAGAGCAATGAATGAATCTCTTATTCATTTAGATTTTTTCTTTTCATTACATTAAATAACAGGTGTCACTTTAAAAGGTGTCACTTTAAAAGCGCCCAGGGGCACCCCTGACTGTCAGAGACTTTTGTCCTGTGAGAGATCAGTGATGTCCAGTGAGAGACTAGTGTTATCCGGTGCAACAGATGTGCAACTCATTCAAAAGCTATGTTCATACACACAGTATCTTAGGATGCGGATTTGTTGCTTCACTGCCTATAATGCCAGTAGACAGTCTTTGTGCTGGAAGGCACCTTGTAAAATTAATTTCAGACAGACTTCTTAGAAACTTCTTAGATGTACTGCCTCTTCTTGTTGAATTGCTGAATGCCTTCTCAGTTGTAAGCTGCTTTGGACATTGTAAAAGTAATCACGTATAACAAAATAGAGAGGGCTTTGGTGATAAATAAGAGAATATTTGTTTACTACAATAACCTCTCGCTAGAAATGCCAACAAAAGTGCAAAACTTTGGTCACAAATGTACATTTACACAAAAATGTTTTGTAAAACACTGTACCAAAGTTGTAGGCAACACTGGAGATCACATTATTGACACTACTGCATAGCATTTTATCAAGAAGATCCCGGTTTTGGAGTTCATCCAGACATGGTGAATAAAGACACCATTAAGATAAATTCCCTGTAGCACCTTTTAACATCAAAGGTTCGGCTGTGAGCCTTTTAGCAACACATCAATATGACCAGTGAGATGGTAATAGATAGTAACTATGAATAATGCAATAATCCATAAATATGCCCATCATCACAGGAATCAGCAGCCAGTTGTGTTTATCATTTTTAAGCATGAGGAAGCGCGCACACATCTGTCACATTATAAAACAATAGACCTTCTTTTTGTAATCACTTATGACAAACATGAATCAGTCCCCCAGATTGATCTACTGTAAATATGGATTTGTTCGGTCTTCCATGAAGTCATGTCTCAGGAGATTGGCGTGACTTTTGCATGATTCCGTATCGTTGCAGGGGGTTCATCGACAGACTAAAGTAGAGGATCTGTCATGCTGTGATAATTGAAGACATCTGCACAAATGAAAACGTGAGCGCTAGATAAAATAAAGCCGCGTCTCAAGCTGTGAAATGCTGGCAATCTCATTTAAAGCCGCAAGAGTGTGATTGTGTGGAAAAACAAGATGTGAGGTGCTCCGTTCCAATGAAGTTCCTGATTCTGTGAAAGTACACAGTTTATGCTGGTCAGTGATATTCTAATTATGCTATATACCATGCCAAATCTACAATCATCGACTAACATTTTTTGTATAGCATAAAATAGAAATATAATCAGCCGAGTTGCCTTAGAGGTATTGCACAAAAGCAAGATTAGAGATTAGGCCATTATTATGTTCCTGCACAACGGAGAGGCTTGAACACATTAACACAGGGGTGTCAAATAGTTTCAACCCTGCTTAAATACACTTACCTGTAGGTTTCAAACAAGCCAAAATGACTTAATTAGGTTGATCAGGTATGTTTAATTAGGGTTGGAACTAAACTGTGCAGAACTGCGGCCGTCCAGGAATTGAGTTTGACACCTGTGCATTAACAGGACCACATTTCAAGGACTAGAGTTTTACCTGTTGTTCCTGATCTGTCCAGTGGGGGGTGAAATAAATAATATAATTCATTTTCTTTTCGGCTTAGTCCCTTTATTAATGCGCGGTCACCACAGCAGAATGAACCGCCAACTTATCCAGCACATGTTTTACGCAGAGGATGCCCTTCCAGCCGCAACCCATCTCTGGGAAACATCCATACACACTCACACATATACACTACAGGCAATTTAGCCTTCCCAATTCACCTGTACTGTATGTCTTTGGACTGTGGGGGAAACCGGAGCACCCGGTGGAAACCCACGCGAAAGCAGGGAGAACATGCAAACTTCACACAAAAACGGCAACTGATCCAACCGAGGCTTGAACCAGGGACCTTCTTGCTGTGAGGCGACAGCACTACCTACTGCGCAACTGCGTCGCCTATAAATAATATATTTGAAGTTAATTCTTGCCTTCCACATTCATACTTATCTGTGTGATTTGACATTAAAAAATTGCCACATTTCCTGTGAGGGTTGGGTTAGTAGGGCCACATAATAAGGAAACTGAAACTGCAGCCTTTCCGGTTGTGCAGGAAGATCCTTCTCAATTAAGCTTAGAGTTTCAAGCCATCCTGGCTAAGTTTAGCCTTGACTCAGTTGCATGAAAGCAGGCTAAATTAAGCTGAATGACTAAATTACTAAGGAGATGTATTCTCTGCATCAGTACTGTGGGACATTAACCAGGCTCAGATTAAACCTGTTAGTTTTGCTGTCTAGAAATGAATGTGTTTTACAGGTACTCTATGTTAAAATATTTTCAACCATTTATAGTATACGCACACCGGTCACTTTATTAGGTACACCTTTCCAACTGCTCGTTAATGCAATTTTCTAATCAGCCAATCACCTGGCAGCAACTCAATGCATTTTCTTGGCACACTTTGGGCCCATTAGTACCAATTGGGCATTGTATCAATGCCACAGCCTACTTGAGTATTGTTACTGACCATGTCCATCCCTTTATGACCACAGTGTACCCATCTTCTGTTGGCTACTTTCAGCAGGATAAACCACCATGTCATAAAGCGCGAATCATCTCAAGTTTCTTGAACATGACAATGAGTTCTCTGTACTTAAATGGCCTCCACAGTCACCAGAACTCAATCCATTAGAGCTCCCTTGGGATGTGGTGGAACAGGGGATTCGCATCATGGATGTGCAGTCGTCAAATCTGCAGCTGCTGCGTGATGCTATTATGTCAATATGGACCAAAATCTTTGAGGAATATTTCCAGTACCTTGGATGTCTAACCTGGTACTAGTAAGGTGGACCTTATAAAGTGGTTGGTGAGTGTATTCTACCAATGATAAAAGCTGTGATCAAACTGAGTAAAAACATTTTTCTGATATGTATGGATTGGAGGCAGAGAGATTCTAGCGAGTGGTTGAATGTGTTCATGTCTTTAGCGTAACGTCAAAAACTCATTGACTAGGTCCTGTTGTACTAAACATTTGTGTAATGAAATATTGCAAATTCAGTAATGTTGTGAATAAGTGAGCAGGTTAAACACACAACATGAGTGTATCTCATTCCCAAGACGAACTGATGCTGTATTGGTCACCAAAGGAGGCCCTACACCAGGGGTCACAAACCCTGTTCCTGGAGATCTACTTTCTTGCAGATTTTAGTTGCGATCATGACTAAACACACCTGTCTGTTTATCAAGTGCTGCTTCAGGTCCTGATTGATTGGTTCAGGTGTGGTTGGAACTGAATTCTGCAGGGAGGTAGCTGTCCAGGAATAGGGTTGGTGACCTACACCTACATTATAATAATTAATTAAAACCAGCAAACCAACATTTCAGTTTCATTGTCCAAGCCTTGTACATTTTAGTCAAAAATTTTGGTCATTACATTTTTTTAACAGCCATTTAAATGTAGGTAATTGATGCAATATGGCACCCAGAGTGCACTAACCAGAGTAATTTGTGGTTTATTCCACTATGACAATATGATAACCCCTGATGAAACAAAGACTGATCCGAAGGAAAGTGAATGAGTATAATTTAGGGAATAAAAAACAAACCTAGGCAGGCAGCTAAAAGTAGTCCAAATTTGGCAACCTTTATAAATAGGCTCACTTGCTTTACTGCTTTGCCTATAAAATATGAAAGAAATCATGCCATCTTGTGGTAGAAAAACAGATCTCTTTTCTTTGGCCATCATTTATGACAATGTTAATGTTACAAAAAAAAAAAGAAGAAAATATAACTTTAAAAATGAGTACATATTTTTTTTTAAGTTAAACTTAAATAACGTGAAAAACATTGCACTGGAAAGAAAAACACTTTGATTAATGATTGTAGATGATTGTGATTATGATTGTCTGTTCACTTTTAACCTTAACCCCAAATCAGAAAAAGTTGGCACATTAAGAAAAACGCAAAAAATGAAATAAAAAAAAAGAAAGTAGTGATTTCTAAGTTTACTTTGACTTGTATGTCATTGCAGACAATACAACAATACAACATTATTTAATGTGTTCCTCATGATTTTTTATCTTTTTTTTTTTCAAAATAAACACATTCCAATTTTGGTTCTTGAAACATCTAAAAAAAAGTTGCAATAGTAAAGCTGGGTTTTTGTTGTCACATTTTGTGCTTCAAAATGAACCACACTTTCTCTATTGGATCCATTGCCATTTATTTATTAAAGGCAGAATGAAGATGTCGATCAGTGTGATGCCAAATAAAATGCCTCAAATTTCTGAGAAGAAAAGTGCACATGCAGCAAAAAGAAATACAAATAATAAAATAAAATAATTCCTCTACATTATTTTATTCATGCACACTTTTTTAAATCAGAGGGACAAACAGTACCATGGCTATCTGTGGAATCTCAACAATAATAGCAAGGGTATGAATACTCATAGAAAAATACATTTTTTTAAACCTGCAATCACAGTGAACAATTTAACATCTGTATAAATCACCCAGGGCATCTTTTGAGCACCTACTCCACTCAATCCAATTAACCTTCCCTTAAAAACAAAATAAGACCTTAATCTTATACTGTATTTATTTTTATTTACACTCACTGCTTAAACCTTTGCAGTCTAATTCACATAGCAATTCAGGAAACAATGTATAAACCATACGAACTGAGATCCGACACAAAACCAAATACACGCCACAGAGGGAGGGGACAATGCTTTGAATTATATGAAAAGTAGTCAAGTTTCTGGATTCACAGTTAAATCTTCACCCATAACCATTTAAACCTGGTTTTACCAGTCATTTTGGAAGCATTCTCAAAACAATATAGGTAAATAAAAATAAAATCACATGACATGACATACAGCTACTGGTACATCTTGTAGAGTTTTTATTAAATAAAATAAATGTGATTTGATTTGACCCCAGACGCTTTTAGAGACAGTTCATCCAAAACTGAAAATTTGCAATTAAAGTGTTAGTTCACCCAAAAATGACAATTCTGTTTATAAGTAGTCTAGTTGTTCTAATCGCTTGATGGTTTAAAACATAAATTAGGAGATTTTAGATCAAATCCGAGAGCTCACTCATTCCCCATATACAGCTACGGTGCTGAAATGTCCATAAAAGGAACTAAAACATTGTCAAAACATTCCATGCGGCTTCAGTGGTTCAACTGTAATCATATGAAGCTCCAAGAACATTTTTGTGCATCAAAAAAAAAACTCTAGAAATTGATGCGAGGTGGAATACAACGTTGTTTTTACAGTATTTTGATGCACAAATGTGTTCTTGGAGCTTTACATAATTACAGTGAACTACTGAAGTCGCATGAAATGTTTGGGCTCCTTTTCTTGGACATTGAATGTCTTGTGACCATTGCTGTCTATGGAGGATGAGAAAGTTCTGGGATTTCATCTAAAATATCTTACTTAGTATTTTGAAGATGATCGAAGGGCTCAGGAGATTACTAATTATTTTTTGGGAAACTATAAACATTGACAAAACATTCCATGTGTGTCAGTGGTTAAACTGTAATTATACGAAACTCCAAAATCATTTTTGTGCACCAAAAAAACTCTAGAAATGACTTTATTTGCTTCTGTCTTCTATTCCATGACAGGTCAGGGAGAGTGTTTATTAAGGGCAGTATATTGTAAATGATGCGACGTGGAATACAAAGGTGTAAATGATGCGACGTGGAATACAAAGGTGCTTTTACAGTATTTTGGTGCACAAATGTGTTCTTTGAGCTTTGTAAAACTACAGTGAACTACTGGTCACATAAAATGTTTCGAAAAATGTTTGGGCTCTTTTTTCTTAGACTTTGAAAGTCTTGTTACCATTGGTGTCTATGGAGGATGAGAGAGCTCCTGGATTTCATCTAAAATATCTTAATTCACATTTGAAGATGATCGAAGGTCTCAGGAGATAATTATTTCTTTTTGGGGAACTAAAAACATTGTCAAAACCTTTCATGCGGTTCAACTGTAATCATACAAAGCTTCAAGAACATTTTTGTACACCAAAAAACTCTAGAAATGACTTTATTTGCTTTTGTCTTCTATTCTATGACAGGTCAGGGTGTGTGTTTATTAAGGCCAGTACAATGTATTGAAACACAAGCGTCGTAGTGCCCATAGTAAATGCACACCATGATGCGACATGGAGTACAAAGATGTTTTTACAGTATTTTGTTGCACAAACGTGTTTTTGGAGCTTCACATAATTACAATGAACTACTGAAGTCACATGAAATGTTTTGAAAAATGTTTGGATTACTATCCTGGACTTTGAAAGTCTTGTGACCATTGCTGTCTATAGAGAATGAGAGAGCTCCAGGATTTCATCTAAAATATCTTAATTCAAATTTTTAAGATGATCAAAGGTCTCAGGAGATTATTAATTATTTTTGGGTGAACTAAACCGAGAATTTGCTCACTTAAAGGCTAAGATGTAGGTGTCTTTAGTAGTCTCAGTAGTTTTTAGGTCTTTGATAATTCATAAAATAAAAGTTAATGGCTACCGGCACTTTGAGAGTTAAAAAAAACATATACAGGCTAAAGAAAATGAATGCTTTATGTTTGAATGTATTTACATATGAATGTAAACATAAACTATTAATAATACATTTTTAATTGGAATTTAATTATCTTTGTTAACTTTAGGTCATGTTGTTTAATTTAAAAATGTTAACATTAGCATTAGCTAATGTTAACAAGACCAACTTTAGATGTTAATAATACATCATTATTTTGTTCATTTTCCTTCGGCTTAGTCTCTATTTCAGAGGTTGCCACAGCAGAATAAACCACTAACTATTCCAGCAAATATTTTTAATGCATCAATAAATGTTAAACAATACATAAAACAATAAATACATTTACTGACGGACCATTATTCTAAACGGTTACCCACTGAGGTCTTTAAAAATGAATCAAACAGTCTATGCAAAATATGAACCATTATTTCCAACATTTCTGACCTTAGTCACATAATGGCACTGTTTACAACAGAGAGGGAGGGCACATGTGCTGTACTGTTCATCAAAATGGTACTTGTGCTTATTCTGAATGCTGCAACCTATATAAATAACTTGGTAACACATTACAATTAGGTTACACTAGCTAATGTATGTACTTACGTGAAATAACAGAGAACATCTTCAGTATTTATTTAACTTTGTTAACAAAGTTTGAAACAAAGTCCATCTGTGTTCGTTTTTAACTCACAGTGCATTAACTAGTGTTAACAAGCACAACTTTGGGATTATTAGTAAATTTTGCACAGTGATAAGAGTATTGTTCATTGTTAGTTCATGTTAATAAACACATGAATTATCATTAATGGAATCGTATTGTAAAGCGTCAAAAAAGTTTGATATACATCATTGTGTGACAGGAAGTTCGCACTCCTTACTGTCGTGAATTCACTTGAATTTCAAGGTTGATTACTGTTAACTGATCGTTTTGCATAAGACCTCAGTGTATCATCACTAGCCATGAAAATTAATTTAGTTTTTAACTCTCAAAGTGTTTAATTCTCTGCATTTTGAGAATCACCAAGGACCATAGATTCATCTAAAAATCATCTTTTAATATTCTACTGAAAAAAAAAGAAGTCCGCTACATCTTGGATGGCTTTAGGGTGAGTAAATTAACATCAAATTTAGATTTGGGTGTACTATCCCTATAAATGTGTAGCACAATGCATTACTAATCACCTGTACAAACCAAAGGCACACATCCTTTCTATAGAGCACACCTCAAACTTGTTTGGGATATTATTACATATTCCAGAGTCAGCGATGTTGGATCAGTCATCTCCTCTTGCAATCTGTTTCTCGTATCTTCATATTTCTAAACAAATATGTTGTACGGAAGAAAATGGGAGTGTTATGAACAGAAGAAGTGAGTTATTATTGTTTGTTGTCTTCCCAGAGTGGAAGTCTTTTCACCAATGCCTTGTGATCGGCTTTCATGCTGGCCAAGAGACCTCCCTTGTTCCCTTCTAAACCAGAGTAATCAATCTGCTCTCCTTTCAGAGTCGTCATCTGACCACCGAGAGACTTCAGGATCGCGTCGCCCGCGCAGATATCCCACTTTTTGATGTATGTGACGTGGATGTAGATATCAGCCGTCTCTTGTTCTTCATCAGTGGGGTTTAGAAGAGCCAGTGCCTTATATCCTGGAGGGAGAAACAAAGACAATTTAGAGTGTAATGCCATATAAGCTTCAATGACCATTTCATAGCAAACACAGATCAAATATATACAGTGCATCCGAAAAGTATTCATAGCACATTTTTTTGTTACAGCCTTATTCCAAAATGGATTAAATTCATTTATTTCCTCAAAATTCTACACACAATACCCCATAATGACAATGTGGAAAAAGATTTTTTTAAATTGTTGCAAATTTATTGCAAATAAAAAACCTGAAAAAAATCACATGTACACAAGTATTCACAGCCTTTGCTTAATACTTTGTTGATGCGCCTTTGGCAGCAATAACAGCCTCAAGTCTTTTTAAATATTTGAATATGAATCTTATCTTTGGGAATTTTTGGGCATTCCTATTTGCAGTCCCTCTCAAGCTCTATCAATTTTGCTGTGGCGCCCCGCCATGGAAGAATGAATGTAGTGGAAACCATGGTATGACTGTAGTATAACTGTAGTATTTAATCAATTATATTTTTAACAATTATATTTTAAAGAAATATTATATTATATTATATTATATTATATTATATTATATTATATTATATTATATTATATTATATTATATTATATTATATTATACAGTTTAAAAGTTTTGAGTTTGAACTTTTGGCAATTATTATTTACATTTCACATTAAATCCTTCAAACCTGAGGCTATAATTTCAATATTTGGTTTTCCTATTGTATAATTTTATTATTTATTAGTATTTTATTTAAATATTATGCATATATTTTTATAGAACCTAAAAGTATATGTGCGTGACGAGTTTCGTTTATTGTCTAACAAAATAAAAAGTTTAGCATGTTTCATATCTAACATGTTCAATATAAATAATTTTTATCAACAACAACAACAACAAAAAAAATGTTTTGAGTTTGTTTACATTTCTGAATGTTTTTCAAATAAATCTCTTCATCTGCTTGTTAGGTGTGACTTCACACGAAGCAGCTTCTGGATCCAAACGTTATTTCAAACTGTATAGGAAGACTGATCAAATGGCAATAATAAACGTTTACAAAGCGATGTAATACTTTTGAAAATCATGTTCGCAAAATTTATATACCTATGCCTAATTTCCGATGGCCAGTAGTGATTAATTATTCATAAATTGTTAAAAAATTGGTGTCAGTGATGCAGCAAGTCCACAGACTGTTGTGTACACTATGCTTTGATATAAAATTCATTTTAATGTGTCATATGACTAAAAAGTGGTCATAAACAAATATTTTCTTAATTCAAATGAGTAGCGACTTAAACCTGGAAACAGTATTTCATACGTCATCTATATGTCACGACTTAACAAGCAGTTAAAACAGTAATGCAGGGTTTCTGCATATTTCACCGAGTCAAATTTAAGACTTTTTAAGACCTATTTAAGACCATAAAGAATGAAATTTCAGACTTGTATAGGGCTAGACGCTAAGGATTTTTTAACGGCCCAGCAGAAAAAAAAATCGAATTGGTCATTTTTTAGTCACATATTTTAAATAATGTGTCAAAACAAACAGATCTTAGTTGTATACATACATTTTAGTTCAAGATAACTCTTTAAAATCTAAATGTTTTTACTAGAGACTACAATTGTGATAATAGTTATGAGTAGTTTTGCTAAAAGTTTTATTGAGATGTGTTGTTGGTGATTGGGTGTATTTTGGATTGAGTGGGTAGCTTTACACAAACAAAGAAAAATTAAGACCTGTTTAAAATGATTTAAGACTTACCAGACAATATTTCAGTGAATTTAAGACTTTAAGGCCTAAAATTGTGTTTTTGAAATGTAATATTAAGACTCTGTGGATCCCCTGTAATATTGTGAAATATTACCCAATATAAAATAACCGTTTACAAAAATAGAATATTTTATTAATACACCTTAAAAATTATTTAATCCTGTGATTCAAAGGTACATTTTCAGCCTTACTGCTCCAGGTTTCAGTGTCACATGATCCTTCAGAAATCATTCTAATATGCTCATTAATTGCTAAGGAAATTGTCATTTTATTGTCAACTGTCTAAAAAAAGTGTTTAATATTTTTGTAAAACTGACACACATTTAATATTCTTTGATGAGTAGAAATGTTAAAAAGAACAGCACTTAATTTAAATGTTTACCAAATTTGGAACCATTATAGGGTCTTAAATGTCACTTTTGATGAATAAAATCTTACTGACCCTTCATTAATAAATAGTAATGTACATATTATACAAATGAAGCATGTATTTCTAACAGATCTTCAGAATGCAGTACCTGCGCCCCCTGCTGGTATGATTTCTGTATTGTTGCCGAACGCCGTCTGAACGAAGCTCTTCACCTTGCCCGCATGAGAGCGAGAGACGATCACCTTCGGAGAGTTTGTGTTGTAGGAATCACGAGGAGCCACATTGGATCCCTCTCCAACAAAACCCCAAACTGAGGATGAGAGCAGAGGTTTGAGCATCAAAGCATGAATCCATAACAAACAAAAGATCAGTGGATGTTTACTGATCATTACAGCCTTCATGAATATGAATAAAGTGAATCGGTTACCCTCTATTTTATAGCAGTGCTAGCATTTTTCCCATTCATTTAAATCTTTTTGTAAGAGTGTGGTGAAACTGATTTAAAATATGTGTTGTTTTATAAAAGATTTTGTGTAGTTTTTAGTGCAAACATCTAAAATTCTTAAATCAAAAAGCATTTTAAAAACAGGCAAAACATATGATATATTTTTAATAAATAATAGAGTTTTTTTCCTTAAAACAAGCTAAATAATCTGCCAATGGGATGAGCAAAATAATCTTATGAAAAAAAAAGACTTATTTGCCCACCCCATTGACAGATTATTTTACTTGTTTTAAGGAAAAACTCACTGAAAACTCACATATTGCTTCTTAAAACAAGACGGCAGTCATCTTGTCTACAAAATGCTTCTTGATTTAAGAATTTTAGACATTCTGACAAGAAACAAGGCAAAAACTCGAAAGGAAAGCATTTTTTTGAAGAGAAGATGATGCCCACAGGCAATGAACATGTGGTGGCGTTTGAAAGCATGAGACACGGAGCACAGACGATTCTGGAGGTAATTAATAACATAATAACACTAATACTGGCGTTTTAGAATGACCAAAACAACATTTTAGATGTTTCACAATGGGCTCAGCCTGCTGGTTTGTCCATTTACACACATTTTTATCATCACATGATCTTTTTTTAGATTTAGATTAGATTCAACTTTATTGTCATTACACATGTACAAGTACAAGGCAACGAAATGCAGTTTTTAATGCGCATACTGGAATTTGATCAGTAAAAGCGTTTACATCGTTTTTTATGCGCATCTTTTCTTATTGAATTAAAAAGTTTATTCAATAGGCATTATCCTTATAGGCATTTTTAAAATTGATATACATACAAAATGCACATAATATGTGGATGGAAACATAGCCAATGCCATTCTTCTGAACATCTTCTTGAAAGAAAGTAAAACAGGTTTTTAACTAGCGGAGGATGAGTGAATGAATTTTTAATAGCTTCACTAAATAAGCAATATATTTTAAAAGAATTGCTAAACATTTGTTAATGTTGCTTAACAAAAATGATCACATTGTGCTTTTTAAAATGCACCAGCTAATGCTAAGAATATCATTAACCACCATCAATAAATGCTGTAGAAGTGTTTTACATGGTTAGATAATGTTATTGTTCCCAAATGAAACAATCTTAACAAGAATCACATTTTTAATATTATCATTAACGCACAAAAAGTGAAACCTACAAATGTTTCATTCTTCTGAACTTCATACAATTCCCAGAATAGCTCTTGGAATAAGGATCGGTTAGTTTGCTTTTAAAATTGTCTGTGGAGCTCAAATAGACACACCTGTGTACCCAGTGAAGGGTTTATGGATCACACCTATAACAGGTTCCCCGTCCACAGCCACACACACCATGGTTGTGATGTACTTCCGGAGATTTTCTGTTGAAAGCACAAACAGGATTTACATCCTGGTACAGCACTTGTGCACTACAGAAACAAAAAACATTCCTCCTAGGACAACAACAGTCCCACACAGACAATAGGCAAATAATGAGGTGATTCAATCTTCTACATCTCCTCTTGACCCTCCCTGCAGCTGATTTACAACAGGACTAAAGACTTGCCACACACCTGTGTATTCCTGAGTGGCGTCCAGTGGATCAATCCAGACTGTGATCTTTTCTGCAGGAATCTCCTTCCCGCCTGAGACTTTGGCCAGAATATCTTCCGGGATGATTCTTGTCCACACTGTGGCCTCACCTTCAGCATTCGCATGCTCTTCTGAGTTTACCTGTGGAGGTGAATAAAACACATTTTGAAGAACAATCACAAAGTTAAACAGTACTACACATCGTAAGGTTTCAGGTTTCATTTTCATGTTTTGCGCCACAATTATTCATTGATTTTTGTTCGTTTACTCATAACAAATTATTCATATGATTTCCACAAGGAAAATGAAGATAAAGTCAATTTCCCAAATAAAGAAAAAAGCAAAGCATAAAAGACTAATAAATAAAAGACAGAAAGCGAAGAGTTGACCCATGTAATGCAAATGCACTTTGTGTGATCATGAGCATGCTTGTCTAAAAAGGCGGAGTGTTAAGGCACAATGTTGGCGCCTTGCTATTTTGAGGTAACTAAAATAGACTGCGCCGCTGACCATTGAGTGGTGAAGTTTTGTTCCTCACCACTGGCTTGCAGACCTGTGCAACGATGGATTTTCTCTTTAGTGTTTGGACTTTCAGCAGTGAAAATTAAACCACACTGAATTGAACTTCAACTCTGAAAATTGGACTGACAGTTTCAATTTCCTAGAACTACTATGTTAAGCTGCTTTGACGATCTACATTGTAAAAGCGATATATAGCAAACATGAACTGGATTGAATCTTAAAGCTGGTCTAAAGTCAATGACGCAGGGTTTTTATTTGTTATTTAGAGAGCATGCTAGTGTTATCCACATATGTGGTGCACATTGTTTAATACATGCACAAGGATGCACAGCAGTACATATATATCTTTAAAAATGAAAATTAAAGGATTTTAAATATATATTAGGCATGTAATGATTCCCCAGACTCACGGTTCGATACAGGATACTAATCTCACGATTTACGGTTTAGTCTTTATTTTTTAACAAAATTATTTGAACCAAATTTAAGCTGAAGAGCCCTTTCAATTTTTTCTTAAATGCTGCACATTTTTACAAAATAATATAATTTCTGCCATAAATAAATTGCTATTCAAAAAACAAATAAATTAAAAAAAAAAAAAAAAGAATAATACAAACTAAAGAAGACTCTTTAATATAAACAAACTAAAACAGTGACTGTGCTGGGATTTTACAGTTTTAAAAAGAAACATCAGCATGAATCTATGTCTTCTAGCACCTCAGGGGATTTAGTGAAATCTGTCTCTGTTGTAGTCAGTTTATTAATCACAATTTACATTTGAAGAGTTCAGATGCAAAACCCTCTAAATCCACCAGACCTCTTTTCTTGTAAATGAGCATTTTCTATTAGGCTCCTCTGATTAGGTTCAGAAATTTCATTTATATGTAACGAAAAGCTTATTAGCTAGTAAATAAAATAACTTTTTTTTTTTTTTTTCAAAAAAATGTCACTTTAGACAATTCTTTGTTTATTAACAAGGTAGATTTTCTCTACCTTGTCATCCCTCTTTAGAGTAAAACCAGAATGAGGTGTGTATTTGCTCTGTCTGTATGCCAAGATATCTCTGTTTTGAGGATCTTCAGGCCAGGTCATTAAGTCACTGGGACCTCTGAGGTGGACTGGACTGAGTGACCAGGACAGCTGTTGCGTTGATTGTACTACTGTTAAAAAGTTGATTATGTTAAGTGATTCTGTTAAGTAAAACTGGCTGATAGAGTGTGTATATTTTAGTATTCTGATAAGATGCCTGCTAAAGGGCAAGCCAAGCTATATTTTATTTCAATTATCAACAATGATCATCATTCTCAATAATTCTCTCTTTATCAAAAATAAAGCCCAGCAGGGACTTTATTCTGTGAAAACAATCATCTGGAACAGAGTGACGTCATTGTTGTTGTTTATGGGTGCGTGTTTGGAGCTTCGTCACGCAGATTCACAATTTCCATTTTTATCATACAATTCATCCCCATTAGCTACTATTTGTCTTTCCTACTGAGGGTGAATGAACCCTTTATACCTTTATACAAATAAATCTACTCGAAACGTTTCGTCTCTCGAGCATCCGCTTCTAGCTTTAGCCTGCTAGCATCACTCGCCAGCTAAAGCTACCGGCTTCTTTCACATGTACTTCATCCTGCTTATTACACAGCTACTTGCCACAAAACATAAAAATTATACACAAAACATAGTTCTGAGCCATAATAGCTTATAAATTCCTTATTTGAATGCACAGCTGACAAATGAAAACAGCTGATGGAGTATACACTAACTTGCTCATTATTCAGACACTAGATGGCACCAAACAATCAATGCTTTATTTAGTGGATGTTATTTGGGATTATAGAGTGGAGGAACTATGATGTCACCTTGTAGGCCAATCGGCTGCTAGCATAAAACTGGTTCCTTCTATAAAATCCCTATGGGCTATTCCCATAGGCTTTTCGAAGATTGCAAATAATAAGCCCTGTGTTCAAACACTGTTCATTACACTAACACGTTTTGTCCAACCGGATAATCCTCACACGAAAATACAACTTTTATCACTTTTGGATCGTAAATGCAAATGCAAGAGCTGAAAAGCTAACATGGCATGGCACATGTCTGTTATTTCAGTACCACCATGCTAACGTCAACTTTTTAAGCTTATTTTCAGAAATATGGTCCATGACAAAGATTTACTCTCCTGGTTTATTATAAAATAATCCACACTATATATTATGAACAAATACAAATATGCAAAAAATACATATGTATATAGACCTATACATTTACATTTGTATTGCTTTACGGTTGTTGTAAAAGTTTCAAAACGGTATGTTTTTTAAATGTGCCTACATAGCATTATCATAAGACATATTTAAATAAGTGTATCGCTCGCGTGCATACAGTGAGTTTTAAGGAGGAGTGTAAATAGTGTTCAGATAAAAAAAAAAGATGAAAAAATAAATAAGGTTAAAATGACAGGTAATATTTATGTATTTTTACAAATTTATTCACACATTTGCATTACTGGAAGCAGACAGAGACAGGAAAGAGACAGGCTGCACTGGTAAGCAGTATCTTCATAAAATCATTTTATTTAAATAAATGATCAACAAATGAATCTGTCTTGATGGTCTCTACAAGTGAAGGCATTATCTACCCATAATATGAATTCCCAATTTGAAAAATACTACAAACTACAAAATATTATTTATGAATATACTTAAATAACAGACAAATCCAAATGCCCAACGCAAGCGAGCTGCATTCCAGACCAGTTCAGCTCGATGACATCTAATCGCCTGTAGTCCTATTTAGTAACTAGATAGCAACCGTCTTTTTAAAGAAGCGTAACCGATTAAAAAAAAAAAATAAAGAATGAAATGTCACTGATGTGTTTTATGTCATAGAATAAAACGTGAAAGTATCTTGAGTTTGTGGTAGCCACTGACCTTACTTAAGCAATTTAACCGAAATCCCATTCAAAAAACCCATTAACTTTAGGACGAGGGAACCAAAACTGCTTAAATACTAACTCGTTTCCGAGTTTGTGCATACAAGCTGACGTCATAGTTCCTCCACTCCACTGCATGGCTGTCAAGAATACTCAATTCTGATTGGTCAGTTGCGACATCTTAAGCTGTTATCCTCAGATAACCACTATATAACACAGGCTCATCTGGGAACTTCGAATTACCTTGACCATCACAGACTGATTTTGTACCTGTCCGCTTTGCATTTAATTAAAGAATTAATAAACTATTACTGCTCAGAACAAAGAGCAGCACAGTGGCGCAGTGGGTACCACAATCGCCGCACAGCAAGAAGGTCGCTGATGCGAGCTACAGCTGGGTCAGCTGGCATTTCTGTGTGGAGTTTGCATGTTCTCCCGTGTTTGTATGGGTTTCCTCCGGGTGCTCATGTTTCCCCGACAAGCCCAAAGACATGTGGTATAGGTGAATTGGGTAAGCTAAATTGTCCATAGTGTATGTGTGTGAATAAGTGTGTATGGATATATGGTTGCAGCTGGAAGGGCAATCGCTGCGTAAAACATATGCTGGATAAGTTGGTGGTTCATTCCGCTGTGGCGACCCCAGATTAATAAAGGGACTAAGCCAAAAAGAAAATGAATGAATGAATGAATGCTCAAAACAATGCTTATGTTTCTATTTTTTATGTTTTGTGGCAAATAGTCATGTAATAAGCGGGATACAGTACATTATTTTCAAAGAATAAAGTTCTTCAGTCTGATACAGCAACCTTCCGCTTTGTGTCAGGCTCATGATAAGCCTATCAGGTTTATTCTGTAATAACAACCTCCTAGATGTAAATGATCCCTAATATAACATTCCTTGAAATGTTGCGACGGACCAATCAGAATAAAGTATTCCAGACAGCCATGTAACCATTGACTTCCACAACATTATTTTTTCCTTCTAAGGAAGTCAATGGTTACAGGTTTTTAGCATTCTTCGAAATATCTTTTTTTGTGTTCAACAGAAACAAAACTCATTAAGGACTGAAACCACTTGATGGTGAGTAATTAGTGAGAAAATTCTCTTTTTTGGGCAAACTATCCCCTTAAGCAACTTATTTTTTCTCGTAACTTACATAAAATAGTACTTTTGTAAATGGATGTAAATTACCCCAATATAGCATACCTGAAATGTTGCGACTGACCAATCAGAACAAAGTATTTCAGAAAGCCATGTAATAATAGTACACTACTAATTTTAGTGAATTTTGGAAAATCATTTATTGTTTTTTTCTGTCATCATCTACTCATTGTGTTCTTCTGTTGAAAATATTATGAAGAAAGCAAAAGGACTATGCTGAAAGAAATTAAATGAATGAAGAAAGCTGTAGTTATATAATATTAGTTTGTCCTTCTAATGAAGTCAATGGTTACATGTTTTTAGCTTTCTTCGAAATATCTTTTTTTGTGTTCAACAGAAGGAAAACTCATTAAGGACAGAAACCACTTGATGGTGATTAAATAGTGAGAAAATGCTAATTTTTGGACAAACTACCCCTTTAAGTAGCTTATTTTTTACTCGTAACTTACATATAACAGTGCTTTTGTACTCTGAATTCATATTTTACTAAGATTTTCTGAACTTTCTAAGTTTACAAAGCTGTTTTTGTACAGCACGTCTCACACACAGATCAGCAGTACCTGTATATTAGGGAAGGTATTCTTGATTAGGTAGTACATCTTGCGGTGGGAGTTGAGATCCCCCAGCGTAAGTTTCTCGCTGGCCCCTTCTTTAGTTTTTCCCTTTGACTTCTCCTCCAGTGTGTTGTCCTCCCGGATCCTCTTCACCTCCCGTCCGCCCTGCACCGCAGCGTCTATGGACAGCGCCAGCAGCTCTCTCAGATCCACGGTCCTCTTCTGGCGAAAAGAGGCGAGTCTGCTGGACAAAACCCCCGCGTACAGGTGATAGATCACGCCGACCCCGAGTAAGCAGAACACGGCTATGCCGAGCGGCGAAAGCCGGATGCCCATAGGAGCCATCGCAAAAACAGACGTGCGAGCAAAGCCAGGGAATGAAAGAACAGGACAGCAGCTTTACCAGTCGTGTTCCTCTTTGCTGCGCATAATTTGAACGCAGCTATGACATAAACGACAAAAAAATAGCTTACAAGCTAATCAAAAGTCACTTGTTTCCTTCGCCGGGGCAGTCCAGATTAGGTCGAGCGAACGCTTCCCTCATTGGTTTACAGTGTAATTCGCTGTCTAAGCATTAATGTGTGGTTTGTTACGATGACAGATCCATTACTGTGAAAGCGACTGATACATTGACAGCATTCCACGTCCACTGCTGTGCCAAGCAGGGCCGAACTGACTGACACTGCGTTTTTCTTCCAGGTCAGGAAGACAGAAACGGTGGATTCAGCACGAGAGAGCGCCCTCTACCAGCAACACAAACATCTGTTTTCATCCACTGTGGGGTGATTTTTAGCCACAACTTTGTGTTTTGGCAAATGGAATGATTTTTGGTGACTAATCTTATTTTTGACATATTTTGGGGAAATGCTTTGAAATTTTTCAGAAATTCAACAATATACTGAACAAATTCACTACCCTTTTGTCATGTTTGTGGCTTTTTTGACCTCATTGACTTCCATTATCATCACAATTTTGGTCACAAAAGCCATGACACCATATAATCATGCATTCTTCATTTTTGTTGAATTTACAAATGTTTACTGTTAATCGTAATTGCAGTGAAAAAAAGGCTTAGTTTCTGGATAAAAATTATATGGTTGTATGGAGTATATCGTGTGTGTGTGTGTGTGTGTGTGTGTGTGTGTGTGTGTGTGTGAGCGAGAGAGAAAGAGAGAGAGAGAGAGAGAGAGAGAGAGAGAGAGAACTTTGTGCACTTACCTTGATATATTTGAGAAAATAAAAAATAGCTCAGCTCTCCGAACATAGTAAACACAGTAAGTGTATTTATACACTTGCATGTATAATTACATGGTGTCATGGCTTTGCAGTCAAAAATGTCATTATAATAGAAGTCAATGGGGCAAAAACAGCAACGAACATAACGAAAGGGAAATTGATTTGAACAGTACACAAGGGTTATAAAAAAAACTTTAGGTGTTATTAAAATACTGCTTAGACAATAAGAAAACCTTTGGTAAGCCTTATAGAAAAAAACACTTAAGCAATTAGATGAAATCAAATGCAAAAAAAAAAAAAAAATGTGTAAAACTTGTAGTAACTTTGCTGAAGGGAGAGAGAAAGAGAGAGTATTGTACTTTATTCATTTAATCATTCATTTCCTTTTCCGCTTGATCTGGGGTCGCCACAGCGGAATGAACTGTCAACTTATCCAGCACATGTTTTACACAGCGGATGCATATCCAGCTGCAACCCATCACGGACAATTTAGCTTACCCAATTTACCTCTATGCCTATATACCTATATACCCAATATACCTAACATGCAAACTCCTATTGTAGTTTATTTTAATTATTATTAATAATAATAATAGTACACATTTTTCTTTCATTATCCTTTTTAGAATCACATTAGTCTTTTTTCTTATCTGTGTATGTATCAAATTTCTGATTGTATTTATGCATGCACTATTTAATCATTTTATCATTTCATTTATTGGTTATGTAATGTGCAATGCTTCAGCAATACTTGACAAGTCCTGCCAATAAAGCTCATTTGAAGTAAATTAGGAAATGTAATCTTTTATAGCGTTATATTATATATTTTAATTGTACAATGTTATGGCTCAATTAATTATATTATGTTTCTTCACAAACCCCAAATTTAGGAAACCCTGATGTAACATAATGTTTAATACACTTATGTTTTTCAAAACAAATAATGGTGCTCTCTTTCTCTTTGATAGAAATATAGTAAAACATAAGCAAACCTTTGATCAGTTCAAAAGTAATATTAGAGTAATCAAAATGTAGTCAGAATACATTACCTAAAATCTGTCAGTCTGATTGTTTTTATATAATTGCTCAACCAAAAATAGCTGGTTTCTTATTATATATTTTGAGGTATAATTTATGTCTCTGTCACATTACTTAAGAATGTATTAGAATATTTTGATTTGCTCCTTAAATCAACACTTTAAAAGGGTCCTTAACCCTTTAACTGCCCCACCAAGAAAAAAAATTGGATTGCATTTCTTAACTCCTAATGTCGCTAGTTAACACACTCAATCCATTTTTTCCCCAACACATCCCATAATTTAAAATATCAACCTCTACCAAATGTTAGATATGTTGGTACCAGAACTAACACATATAGTATGAAAAATATGAAAATATATAGTGTAATACCAACTTATTTAAAAACATCAAAATAAAAGATTTATGAATACTAAATCATATTTATTTTTTGAAGTATGCAATAAAATATTTCAGATTTACAATAAAACCAAAATCAAGTATAGTAGTGCAACAAGTTTACGTTTGTTTGATTTTTTTGTAAACCAACAAAAGACTTTTAAACATTTGAAACAATCAAAATATGGTCAACCATTTGGTAGAGCAGGAAGTTAAAGGGTTAAAGGGATAGTTTCCACAAAAATGAAATCACTTTCATTATTTACTCTCCCTTCAATGGTCCAAATCCTATTTGGGTTTCTTTCTTCTCTTTAACACAAAAGATTATCTGAAAAATGCTGGTTGATGGCACCCATTGGCAATAATATTTATATTTTTTTCCTTCTATGCAGGTCATTAGGTACAATTAACCAGCATTTTTCAAAATATCTTATTTTGTCTTCAACAGAAAAAATAAATGGATAAACGTTTAAAGCCACATGAGGGAGTTGGGTGAACAATATCTTAAAATGCTATTAAAACTATTATGCTCTGCAACTGCTTTCCACAGAACCAATACTTGCTGAAGAGAAAAAAAATGTGAACGGGACAAAATCCTGAAGATTTAGCCAATTTTTCTAAAGAAACAAATTGTCATTCTATTTGGAGTTGGAAATATATGTTTTGTAACTTCAACACGCAGTAACATTTAATAAACTGTTTATACTTTTCCCACAAAGTGTCGGTGATATGTAAACCAACTGTTACGTACACCCACTGGCCACTTTATTAGGTAAACTTTACTAGTACCAGGTTGGACCCCCTTTTGCCTTAAGAACTCCATTAATCCTTTGTGGCATAGATTCCACAAGGTCCTGGAAAGCTGATTAGATTTGATTTGGTTAGCTGATCAGATCACGGTGTTAGAGTAACAACACCCGGACTCTGCTTTAATCATTCTCGGGGATTTTAACAAAGCAAAACTGTCCCGTAAACTGCCAAAATATAGACAGCATGTTACATGTCCCACAAGAGACAGCAATATTCTGGATCACTGCTATACCACGATAAAGGATGCATACCGCTCCGTCCAACGAGCATCTTTGGGACACTCTGACCATTGTTTGATTCATCTCATTCCAACCTACAGGCAGAAACTGAAAACAGCCAAACCTGTATTAAGATCTGTGAAAAGATGGACTAACGAAACAGAGCGGGATCTACAAGCCTGTTTCGACCTCACTGACTGGAGTGTTTTTGAAGCTGCTGCAAACAATCTGGATGAGCTCACAGAGACTGTAACATCTTATATCAGTTTCTGTGAAGACGTGTGCATTCCTACCAGGACTCAACTCACATACAACAATGACAAACCATGGTTCACTGTAAAACTCAGACAGCTACGTCAGGCCAAGGAGGTTGCTTACAGGAATGGGGATAGGGCCTTGTATAAGCAGGCCAAATACACACTGGAAAAGGAGATCAGAGTCGCAAAAAGGAACTATTCTAAGAAACTAAGGAGTCAGTTCTCTTCCAGCGACTCAGCATCTGTGTGGAAAAGTTTAAAAAACATCACAAACTACAAGACACCATCCCCCAGCACTGTAGCCAATGAACGACTTGCAAACGACCTGAATGAGTTTTACTGCCGGTTTGAGAAAACCCCCCACCTCCACTCTGAACTGCTCTTCACGCCACCATTAACACCTCCACCACCCCCCGCCTCCCTCATACCTGCCCTACAGGTGCGCCAGGTCTTCCGGAAACAGAAAAGGAAAAAAGCACCAGGCCCAGATTTTATAACACCAGCCTGTTTAAAATCCTGTGCTGACCAACTGGCCCCCATCTTCACCCTGATCTTCAACGGATCACTGGAGCTGTGTGAAGTGCCCTCCTGCCTCAAACGCTCTACCATCATCCCCATCCCAAAGAAACCCAAACTTACAGGACTAAATGACTACAGACCAGTGGCACTAACATCTGTGGTCATGAAGTCCTTTGAAAAACTGATGCTGGCCCACCTGAAGGACATCACTGAACCCTCACTGGACTCTCTTCAGTTTGCCTACAGAGCAAACAGGTCTTGTGGATGATGCAGTAAATATGGGACTGCATTATGCTCTGCAACACCTAGACAGACCAGGGACCTATGTGAGGATCTTGTTTGTTGACTTCAGCTCGGCGTTTAACACTATCATCCCAAAACTTCTCCTGCCCAAATTAACTCAGCTCTCTGTGCCCACCTCTGTCTGTCAGTGGATCAACAGCTTCCTAACGGACAGGCAGCAGCTGGTGAAGCTGGGAAAATTCTCATCTAGCATCCGCACAATCAGCACTGGCGCCCCCCAGGGGTGTGTCCTCTCCCCACTGCTCTTCTCCCTGTACACGAATGACTGCACATCAAAAGACTCCTCTGTGAAGCTCTTGAAGTTTGCAGACGACACCACACTTATCGGCCTCATTCAGGACGGTGACGAGTCTGCTTACAGACAGGAGGTTAAGGAGTTGGCTGTCTGGTGTAGCCACAACAACCTGGAGCTCAACACGCTCAAAACAGTGGAGATGATAGTGGACTTCAGGAGAAACCCCCCTGCTCTCCCCCCAGAGCATCATGGACAGCATTGTGGCAGCAGTGGAGTCATTCAGGTTCCTGGGCACCACCATCTCTCAGGACCTGAAGTGGGACACTCACATTGACTCCATTGTCAAAAAAGCTCAACAGAGGCTGTACTTTCTTCGTCAGCTGAGGAAGTTTAACCTCCCAAAGGAGCTGCTGAAACAGTTCTACACCTCCATCATTGAATCAGTCATCTGCACATCAATAACTGTCTGGTTTAGCTCAGCTACTAAATACGACCTCCAAAGACTACGTCGAATAGTTCGGACTGCTGAGCGAATCACTGGTACAACCCTTCCTACTCCCCAAGAACTGTACTTATCCAGAGCGAGCAGAAGGGCTGCCAAAATCACTCTGGACCCCTCACACCCAGCACACTGCCTCTTTAAACTTTTACCTTCTGGTCGACGCTACAGAGCACTGCGCACCAGAACAGCCCGACACAGAAAGTTTCTTTCCTCAGGCAATCCATCTCATGATGATAATAATTGTGGAACCAACATCACTACTTGCCATACACTTTTATACACATACACTTACTTAACAACACACTTTACATGCCAATTTGCACCTAACAGCTGCACATATAACGTTGTATATAGTAATAAACATGTACATACACTTGTCAATCTGTATATTTGCACTCACTACTTCAATTTTTTTAAATATATTTATTATCTGTTTTTTGTCCTGTCTCTGTAATCCTGTTGCACTGTAGAAGCTCTGTCACGAAAACAAATTCCTAGTATGTGTGAACATACCTGGCAATAAAGCTCTTTCTGATTCTGATTCTGATTCTGAAATAATCCTCAGAAATTTTGGTCCATATTGACATGATAGTATCATTTTATGCAAATCTCCCGTTCCAACCAGTCTGAGATGATTCATGCTTTGTGACATGGAGCGTTATCCTGCTAGAAGTAGCCATCAGAAGATGGGTAAACTGTGGTCATAAAGGGATATACATGTTTAGCAACAAAACTCAGGCAGGCTGTGGCGTTGACATGATGCTCAATAGGTACTAATGGGCCCAAAGTGTGCCAAGAAAATATCCCCCCACACCACAACACCACTACCACCATCTTGAACTGTTGATACAAGGGTAGGATGGATCTATGCTTTTAAGTTGTTGACGCCAAATTCTGATCCTACCGTCCGAATGTCACAGCAGAAACCGAGACTCATCAGATCAGGCAACGTTTTTACAATCGTCTATTGTCCAATTTTGGCAAGTCTGCGCGAAATGTAGCCTCAGTTTCCTGTTAAGCCGACAGGAGTGGCACCTGGAGTGGTCTTCTGCTGCTGTAGCCCATCCGCCTCAAGGTTGGACGTGTTGTGCATTCAGAGATGCTCTTCTGCATACCTCGGTTGTAGCGAGTGGTTATTTGAGTTACTGTTGCCTTTCTATCAGCTTGAACCAGTCTGGCCATTCTCCTCTGACATCAACAAGGCATTTGCACCCACAGAACTGCCACTCACTGAATATTTCCTCTTTTTCGGACCATTCTCTGTAAACCCTAGTGATGGTTGTGCGTGAAAATCCAAGTAGATCAGCAGTTTCTGAAAACCAGCTCATCTTGCACCAACAACCATGTCACGTTCAAAGTCACTTAAATCATCTTTCTTCCCCACACAGATGCTCGGTTTGAACAGCAGCAGATCGTCTTGATCATGTCTACATGCCTAAATGCATTGAGTTGATGCCATGTGACTGGCTGATCAGAAATTTGCGTTAACAGGTGTACCTAATAAAGTGGCCGGTGAGTGTAGTTAATAGAAATGCACTGCAATTTTTATGCAATATGGGATTTATATACATTTTTTTAAATGACTTATTGGGTCTGAAGAGAAAACATTCACAATAATTTAGTCAAAAAGCAATGAAGTTTATGCATTTTACACTTTTATTCTTTGGTGATCCCACATCTTTTAATATGTTCCTGCATAAACATTTTCAATGAAATATGAGTGCAAACCTCCATGTATTCACAAAAATGGAATATTATGAACATCTTTACATCAAAATGCACTGATCCATGATACACACAGTTACAAAACATTTACAAAAACAGCGTAACTATGACAAAAACAATAACTACGAATAACTATACATTTGTTTGCGCATAATCAGACTGTTATTGAAAGTGCAACTGTTATATTATTAATTTGACCCTTTTATAAACTGAAAATCATAAAACACACACTATACATTGTGAATGAAATGTATTTTTATTATTTAGTTTAACAGGATGTGTGGAAAAAAAAGAGGCTCTCTAGCGACGAAGCCAGATCCAGGAATTAACTAACCAGAATGCAACAGTGAGGGAGTACATGACCATTTCACGCTTGGCTCGCTCTTTATTCTCATGCTCCAGTAGCTGCAGTCTTCGATTCAGCTTGATAATCTGTTCAATATATCACAACACATGAGAAATCAGGCATGTTGAAAATGTTTTGTATTATTTTAATAATGATAATATATTAATAAACATAATAATAATAATTATATATATATTATTGTTTTCATTGTTATTATTGAAATAATAGAACAGTTTTTGTATTGTTTCAATAATAATAATAATTATTATTATTATTACTATTATTATTATTGTTGTTATAAAATGAAATAATTGTATACTTTAATACATTATTATTATTATTATTATTATTATTATTATTATTATTATTATTATTATTATTAAATGTAAGTTTGCCCTACATTTGAAACAAATTTGTATTGAATTATTAAAGTACTTTTTTGTTTTGTTGATCAAATGTAGAAACAATTCACAATCTAAATTTGGGAAACTGTGTTTTCAAATGCACACAATAAGTAACCCAAAAGTAACCTAAATTGACAGAGATTGCAAATAGAGTTTGAGTGTATCAGCATTTATTGCAAATAATGGGTTCGTTCTTCATACGTGGATTACTCAATTAGCTGGATTTGGTTATTGACGATTTGACACGATCCAGGGGCCTGTTTCAGTAAGGAGGTTCAACTAACTCGGAGTTTAAACTTGAACAATGAGTTGATTTACAGAGAGATTAAAAACTCTTGAGTTTTCGGTTTCAGAATAGCAGATCTGAGTTAGGTCAATCAACTTTGAGTAGACCAACTCAGAGTTAAGCGAGGACACCGCAACAATAAAAAGGCATTATCAATAGAGTGCAGATATTACGAGAGACCATGGCAACATTTCAAAAAAGAGATCACCATTTCTTTCTCCAGCTGAACTTGATGTGCTCATACAAAGTTATAGCAAATATGACCATATATAAAAAAAAAAAAAAAAAAAAGCAACACCACTGAAAAAGAGACAGTTAGTGTGGGGAAACAGCTGATCAAGTTAATGCATAATTTTACATTTAAAGTATTTAAATATTTAAGTATAATAAAATATGTAATGTTATGTGTGACGTTTATAAAATTTTTACACAGGTTCCCACTTTTATACATGTTGATCAGTTTTAATACATTTAAAAGTGCACTGCCTTTTTTATCGATCAAGTGATAGAGGTTGATATGACATTTAGAATGTAAGCAGAATTAAACAATAGTTTTTAGAAAGAACTAGATATTAAAGTTTGAGGACAAACTTTATGGTGGCTTGAAAAGCCGAGTCTGAATTAGCATGTTACTAGCATGAATAAGCAAGTAACTAGCATGATTCTAACATAAATTAGCATGATTCTAGCATGAATTAGCATGTTACTAACATGTTTCTAGCATGAATTAGCATGTTACTAGCATGTTTCTAGCATGAATTAGCATGATTCTAGCATGAATTAGCATGTTTCTAGCATGAGTTAGCATGTTACTAGCATGTTTCTAGCATGAATTAGCATGTTACTAGCATGATTCTAGCATGAATTAGCATGTTACTAGCATGTTTCTAGCATGAATTAGCATGTTACTAGCATGTTTCTAGCATGTTTCTAGCATGATTTAGCATGTTATTAGCATGATTCTAGCATGAATTAGCATGTTATTAGCATGATTCTAGCATGAATTAGCATGTTACTAGCATGATTCTAGCATGAATTAGCATGTTACTAGCATGTTTCTAGCATGAATTAGTATGTTACTAGCATGATTCTAGCATGAATTAGCATGTTATTAGCATGATTCTAGCATGAATTAGCATGTTATTAGCATGATTCTAGCATGAATTAGCATGTTACTAGCATGATTCTAGCATGAATTAGCATGTTACTAGCATGTTTCTAGCATGAATTAGCATGTTACTAGCATGATTCTAGCATGAATTAGCATGTTACTAGCATGATTCTAGCATGAATTAGCATGTTATTAGCATGATTCTAGCATGAATTAGCATGTTACTAGCATGATTCTAGCATGAATTAGCATGTTACTAGCATGATTCTAGCATGGATTAGCATGTAACTAGCATGATTCTAGCATGAATTAGCATGTTACTAGCATGTTTCTAGCATGAATTAGCATGTTATTAGCATGATTCTAGCATGAATTAGCATGTTACTAGCATGATTCTAGCATGAATTAGCATGTTACTAGCATGTTTCTAGCATGAATTAGCATGTTACTAGCATAATTCTAGCATGAATTAGCATGTTACTAACATGTTTCTAGCATTAATTAGCATGTTACTAGCATGTTTCTAGCATGAATTAGCATGTTATTAGCATGATTCTAGCATGAATTAGCATGTTTCTAGCATGAATTAGCATGTTATTAGCATGATTCTAGCATGAATTAGCATGTTACTAGCATGATTCTAGCATGAATTAGCATGTTACTAGCATGTTTCTAGCATGAATTAGCATGTTACTAGCATGTTACCAGCATGAATTAGCATGTTACTAGCATGATTCTAGCATGAATTAGCATGTTACTAGCATGATTCTAGCATGAATTAGCATGTTACTAGCATGATTCTAGCATGGATTAGCATGTTACTAGCATGATTCTAGCATGAATTAGCATGTTACTAGCATGAATTAACATGTTACTAGCATGATTCTAGCATGTTACTAGCATGTTTCTAGCATGAATTAGCATGTTACTAGCATGTTTCTAGCATGAATTAGCATGTTGTTAGCATGATTCTAGCATGAATTAGCATGTTTCTAGCATGAATTAGCATGTAACTAGCATGATTCTAGCATTAATTAGCATGTAACTAGCATGTTACTAGCATGAATCAGCTTGTTTCTAGCATGAATTAGCATGTTGTTAGCATGATTCTAGCATGAATTAGCATGATTCTACCATTAACTAGCATGTAACTAGCATGTTACTAGCATGATTCTAGCATGAATCAGCTTGTTTCTAGCATGAATTAGCATGTTGTTAGCATGATTCTAGCATGAATTAGCATGTTACTAGCATGACTAGCATGTCACTATCGTGTTGATAGCACCTTTCTAGCAAGATTAGCATGTCAGTAGGATGTTAAAACTGTTAGCGTGTGTTAGAATAGCTAGTCACAGTCTCTGGGACAGTTGCTAGGGTGCTGAAATTGGTTGCTAGGGAGTGGCTAGTAAGTTTAAAGGTAATCAGTGATTGGCTGCTGGCTAGACTGAGTTGAATGAGGCCAGACTCTAGTCTGTAGGACAGTCTGATGCAGAGTTATGAGCTCACAAAGGTTGATCCAATGTTAAGTAAATGGGAGTCTTTTACAATGGAAGTCTATGGGACAGTTGCTAGGGTGCTGTAATTGGTTGCTAGGGAGTGGCTAGTAAGTTAAAAAGTCATCAGTTATTGGCTGCTGGCTAGACTGAGTTAAATGAGTCCAGTTAGAAGTCTGTAGGACAGTCTGATGCAGAGTTATGAGCTCACAAAGTTTGACCCAATGTTAAGTCAATGGGACTTTTGGGATTTTTCTGGGTCGTTTTTCGGAAAACCCAAGGTCGGATCAGTTAGAAAAGATATAGCAACCCGAGTCAGACCAGTTCGAAGGTTTGACGAAAGTTTGAAGTATGTAGCTTGAAAGGCCTAGGAGGAGATACACTTAGAAATTAGTCTCAGAAGAAGAAGAAGAATAACTAGATTATTAAAGTTTGAGGACAAACTTTGAGGCTGGCTTGTGAAAGTCTGTTGGTAATAGTTTATTTAGTTTAAAGTAGTTTTAAAAAGTATGAAAAGATAGATAGATAGATAGATAGATAGATAGATAGATAGATAGATAGATAGATAGATAGATAGATAGATAGAACAATTAGCATGTCATTAGCATGATTCGACTATGAATTAGCATGTTATTAGCATGATTCTAGCATGAATTAGCATGTTACTAGCATGATTCTAGCATGAACTAGCATGTTACTAGTATCATTCTAGCATGAATAAGCATGTTACTAGCATGATTCTAGCATGAATTAGCATGTTACTAGCATGATTCTAACATGAATTAGCATATTGCTAGCATGATTCTAGCATGAATTAGCATGTTACTAGCATGATTCTAGCATGAATTAGCATGATTCTAGCATGAATTAGCATGTTACTAGCAAGATTCTAGCATTAATTTTGCATGTTACTAGCATGATTCTAGCATGATTTAGCATGTAACTAGCATGATTCTAGCATGAATAAGCATGATTCTAGCATGAATTAGCATGTTACTAGCATGGTTCTAGCATGAATTAGCATGTTACTAGCATTATTCTAGCATGAATTAGCATGATTCTAGCATGAATTAGCATGTTACTAGCATGATTCTAGCATGAATTAGCATGTTACTAGCATGATTCTAGCATGAATTAGCATGTTACTAGCATGATTCTAGCATGAATTAGCATGATTCTAGCATGAATTAGCATGTTACTAGCATGATTCTAGCATGAATTAGCACGTTACTAGCATGATTCTAGCATGAATTAGCATGTTACTAGCATGATTCTAGAATGAATTAGCATGTTACTAGCATGATTCTAGCATGAATTAGCATGTTACTAGCATGATTCTAGCATGAATTAGCATGTTACTAGCATGATTCTAGCATGAATTAGCATGTTATTAGCATGATTCTAGCATGAATTAGCATTGTTCTAGCATGAATTAGCATGTTACTAGCATGATTCTAGCATGATTCAGCATGTTACTAGCATGATTCTAGCATGAATTAGCATGTTACTAGCATGATTCTAGCATGAATAAGCATGATTCTAGCATGAATTAGCATGTTACTAGCATGATTCTAGCATGAATTAGCACGTTACTAGCATGGTTCTAGCATGAATTAGCATGTTACTAGCATGATTCTAGCATGAATTAGCATGATTCTAGCATGAATTAGCATGTTACTAGCATGATTCTAGCATGAATTAGCACGTTACTAGCATGATTCTAGCATGAATTAGCATGTTACTAGCATGATTCTAGAATGAATTAGCATGTTACTAGCATGATTCTAGCATGAATTAGCATGTTACTAGCATGATTCTAGCATGAATTAGCATGTTACTAGCATGATTCTAGCATGAATTAGCATGTTATTAGCATGATTCTAGCATGAATTAGCATCGTTCTAGCATGATTCTAGCATGAATAAGCATGATTCTAGCATGAATTAGCATGTTACTAGCATGGTTCTAGCATGAATTAGCATGTTACTAGCATGATTCTAGCATGAATTAGCATGATTCTAGCATGAATTAGCATGTTACTAGCATGTTTCTAGCATGAATTAGCATGTTACTAGCATGATTCTAGCATGAATCAGCATGTTACTAGCATGATTCTAGCATGAATTAGCATGTTACTAGCATGATTCTAGCATGAATTAGCATGTTACTAGCATGATTCTAGCATGAATTAGCATGTTACTAGCAAGATTCTAGCATGAATTAGCATGTTACTAGCATGATTCTAGCATGAATTAGCATGTTATTAGCATGATTCTAGCATTAATTACCATGTTATTAGCATGATTCTAGCATAAATTAGCATGTTACTAGCATGATTCTAGCATGAATTAGCATGTTACTACCATGATTCTAGCATGAATTAGCATCGTTCTAGCATGAATTAGCATGTTACTAGCATGATTCTAGCATGATTTAGCATGTTACTAGCATGATTCTAGCATGAATTAGCATGTTACTAGCATGATTCTAGCATGAATTAGCATGTTACTAGCATGATTCTAGCATGAATTAGCATGTTACTAGCATGATTCTAGCATGAATTAGCATGTTACTAGCATGATTCTAGCATGAATTAGCATGTTACTAGCATGATTCCAGCATGAATTAGCATGTTTCTAGCATGAATTAGCATGTTACTAGCATGATTCTAGCATGAATTAGCATGTTACTAGCATGATTCCAGCATGAATTAGCATGTTACTAGCAAGATTCTAGCATGGATTAGCATGTTACTAGCATGATTCTAGCATGAATTAGCATGTTACTAGCATGATTCCAGCATGAATTAGCATGTTGCTAGTCATTGCTAGCATGTGAACCATACAGGATTTATGGTGTGCTAGCATGAGTCAAATAAGCCAACCCCCGCTTCTCTACGATGTTCTGATACTGAGATATAGCTGCTGTTATATCGTTGCTAGGTTAGTCTGTTTTGTTGCTATGGAGTTGATTGACAGCTTAGACTGATGATGTATCAAAGCTTCTTGCCAGTATGAACAGTTAAAAACAACCCCCATGTCTCTATAACACTGCAGCAGGACGATATCAATCTGGGCCTCTATAATGGCAGTCTATGGGACAGTTGCTAGGGTGCAGTATCTGGTTGTTAGGGTGTGGCTAGAAAGTTAAAAGGCCATCAGTGATTGGCTGCTGGCTAGACTGAGTTAAATGAGCTCAGCCATTAGTCTTTATGACAGTCTGATGCAGAGTTATGAGCTCACAAAGTTTGATCCAATGTAAAGTCAATGAGCATCATTTGCAATGGAAGTCTATGGGACAGTTTCTAGGGTCCAAAAGTGGTTGCTAGGGCGTGGCTAGAAAGTTTAAAGCTCATCAGTTATTGGCAGTTAGGTAGTCTGAGTTAAATGAGCCCAGTTAGAAGTCTGTGTGACATTCTGACGCAGAGTTATGAGCTCACAAAGTTTGCCCCCATGTTAAGCCTATGGGATTTTTTCGGTGGTCCCGGGACGTTTTTCGGAAAACCGAAAGTCGGATCAGTCTGAGGAGATATAGCAATCCGAGTCCGAATAGTTCGGAGGTCTGGTGCGAGTTTGGTGGTCATAGCTTGAAAGCTCTAGGAGGAGATAGAGTTAGAAATTTAGTCTCAGAAGAAGAATAATAAAAAAAAAAAAAAAATAATAATAATAAGTTTAAATAGGATAACAGTAGTCTGGCTTGCTGCACAAGCCAGCCTAATAATAAGTTTAAGATAGATAACAGTATGCTGGCTTTTCAAGCCACCATAATAATAATCCCATTAATCTAGTAACAGTACAAGTCCCTGTCGAAGGTCAGTGAATTTAAGCTAATTATTTATTTAAAAAGGACAAGCCATTCTCGTACGTGACTTTGTTCTTTGTGTGACTGAAATGTAGGCAAAAGCTATGTTTCCATCCAAATATATTAATTAAATTTATGTTCAAAACTGGAATTACGCATAAAATATGTGGGAATAAAGCACCGTTTCAATCCAACGAGTCAAAGAGAACAAAATCATCACTTCCTGATTAAACGGGCGCCAAATATCAACAGTAATTTACTGCGGTAAAAGAAGCTGTGTCAATCTTTTCTTTATTTAATAAATGTACTTGTGCCTCAGAAGACAATGCTGACACACAATGAACGCATGGTGGCGTTTGAAGCCATGAGACGTGGAGAACAGATGGTCTTGACACGCTCCAGACACTCTGGAGGTCATTAATAATATAATAACATTAATAATGAAACGGTTAAGGTGTTTTAGAATGAATGACCAAAACAACATTTCAGATGTGTTATAGTGTGCTCAGCCTGCTGGTTTGTCCATTCACAATGTGCATCTATTTATCCTACTCAGTTATGCACATGTTTTTTATGCGTATTTTCAAAAGTTATGCGCATCTTGGTGTTTCCATCAATCGTTTTTATGCGCATCTCCAAAATGATCAATAAAATATGTGGGTGGAAACGTAAGGCTTAGGCGAGAAATACAGGTTCGTCTTTAAAAAGGGGAGGAGACCGACCAGAGTTTCGAGCATAAAACCTGCTCCCGACCAGGTTAGGTTCACAGAGTAAGTTACCACAGTAACTGACTTTGAGTTAAAGTTACCTCTCTTTCAAAAACAGGCTTGACTGACCCTGCTTTCTGGAGTTTAATAAACCTGCCATTTTGAAATGGAAAACTCTCTCATTTCTTTCATTTCAGGATTAAATACTCTGAGTTTTCACTTAACTTCCTTTCTGAAATGGCCCCAAGATTGTTTCGTTCTTCAAAACTCTTCCGAGAGTTGTTGTCATAGCAACAGTTCTGGTAGCTCAAACCTGCTTCGGAGCAGGCTTATTACATATAAACAGGATTAGATCAAATCTTTCAAAAAAAGGTAATACTGAAAGTATGTACCGAATGCTGACATTTTCTTACAGTAGTAGTTGTATCCACTTGGGAAAATAGTAATTAGTGTGTGTATGTATATATATGTATATATATATATAAGAAAGGAGTTATTAAAACTATTCTCTCCGTTAAACAGAAATTGGGGAAAAAATAAACAGGGGGGCTAATAATTCAGGGAGGCTAATAATTCTGACTTTAACTGTATATTTTAAGGTTATATATATATATATATAAATATAAATAAAATTTATATAATATGCACTCCAAAATAAAAGTACAAAAACTGTCACGGGGTGGTTCTTCTTAAGGGACACAAATGCGTAGTATTTTAAAGTACCACCTTTAGTACAATTTGTGTATAATAATAGACTATATTCGACTGTTTCTTTTTTTTAAAGGAATTATAATTTATGCAGTCATGCCCATGTTTTGACATCTAATATGATGGTGATTTGATGCTTTTACTGGTATCAAAATGCTTTTTTGCAGCAAAATTAATTTAAACAGCCAGTTATTCCTTACGCCGATTAAGAAACTTGAATAGGCCTAGGATACTATAATGAAGAAAATCCGCTCCAAATGTAAAACTAAATAAATTGCTAAATACTCTTGACACATGAAAGTGTAAAGCCTGTAGCCCACAACAAATGAGGAAAGTTATCACGTATCAGATTTAACAAACCGTTTACTATGAATTTTATGTAATTTTGCCCACATGGATTATTGCATATTAAATTAGATGATGTCATTAAACTGCTGCGTCGTCAGCCAATCGTTGCAGTGCTAAGCATGATTTCATGGACCAATAGATCTGTCCTTTACAACACATGCAGAGATCTCAGATCAGTTCATTCAAACCTTTTAATTTGATTAGCAAACTTGTTTGAAGAACCAAAGTAGCCAAGATTAAATGATCCAGGATCTGCCTGTCTGAATCTATCTATCTATCTATCTATCTATCTATCTATCTATCTATCTATCTATCTATCTATCTATCTATCTATCTATCTATCTATCTATCTATCTATCTATCTATCTATCTATCTATCTATCTATCTATCTATCTATCTATCTATCTATCTATCTATCTAAGTTTGCACAGATTACATAATAAGTAATATATAGTTTGGTCTTGTATAATAATATACAGATATTGTAAAATTGCATATATTTATTGACATTTTCTAACAATGAATGAAGAGTTAAAGGCAGAGGAGTTACTATTACCTGTCGTCGCAGTGAGGCAGCGTCTGTTAAACCAGCATCATCAGAAGTGTTCTCCACACTTGCATCGAAAGTCACAAGAGATGCCCGACTACAAGGAAAAGAACATTTACATTGTTTTTTTGTTTTTTTTTAAATTCTTAGTCAAACTAACAAATGATAGACTTAAAGGTGCTGTATGTAAGTTTTTGACTCGTCTAAAGCATAAAAATACCATAATATGTTTGCTGATATTTAAGAAACATGCTAAGTGAACATAGTTGTATATCTGAAAAACAATGCTAAAGTCAGATATTCTGCTTTGAAAATAGGCGTTACATGCTGGAACGTCTGTCTTTGGCATTGAGTGGGTTAAATGACCAAAACATTTTAGCCAATTATATTTCAGCACTCCAGGTTGTCTTGGTAGAAAACATTTATTTCATTTATTCAGTAAGGAAGGTTCTCAAAGTGTGCGTCCGTGACCGAAATGCGACCTCTGATGGACAGCAGCAGACTCTAAAATAAGACGCAGATTCAGAGTTTCACATGAGGTGGTTATTAATTAGCAAATAATATAAATATTATGAGTGTAAACAATAGGTGAGCAGATTACAGTGTAACCCTGTGTCCTAACAACATGCTGCATTACGAGATTTGCAGTGAAAAGCAATTTGGCTGTTTGCACCTAATGCAACATAACAGAAATTTAAATACAGCCATTCAGAATCACAGAATAGTGCACTCACTGCACTCCAACAAAATGGTAATGTTTATAATCTAATTAATACATATTAAACTTCTTTAACATTATTAAATGTAGATGCTGAATCACTGATATGTGTTGGCTTGCACTGAAGTTCCAATTCCAGTTCCAAAAGATTTGTTTCATTTTCAAGATCTGCTGCTGCTTTCAGTAGTATGACAATAAATGTCATGTTAAATGGCACTCAAACTCACATTATTAACATTTAACACTGAATAAAGCACATGAGCTGTACCCGTGGTGATCACTGTCATAGTTTTGTATTGTTCAACTGCAATAAATAGAAGCCGTTTCTAACATTTAATTTTTTAGGTGCTGGTTAGAAAAAAAAAACTCCCTTTAATATGGAAAATATTACATGCTGTTGCTTTTATTTAAAACATGGCTGAAATCAGCCTTAAATCAGCCTTCAGGCTTGACAGTCAGGCACACTTGTTGGTGTCAACAATCTGGCAACCTGCGCTCCCGTTTGTTTTTAACCACGTGTGCAATACCTAGTTCAACCACTGGGTGTCAAACCTACATACTGCACCTTTAAATAATTTAATTACATTACAGTTGACATTTTACAATTTGCACTGTTGTTTACAAAAACATAATCACCATAGCCGATTGTAGTTAGTTAGTTGCTTGATATATTTTTGCCAATCTGTGTCAGACTGTGTCAGATGTTTTTGCTCTCTCTCTGATGGGTTTGTTTTATTTTTTTCAGCCTAATGATGGCTTGCTTGACTGATAGTGACAGCTCTTTGGATCTCATCTTGAGAATTAACTGTAACTGTATGTCTTCTTCTTGGCTTTGTGGCTGTCCATCATGATGACGACAAGGTTTGTTTGAGCCCGGGTCGACCATGGCTCGTTATTATTTGTATATATAATTCCGCTGTAATGTCTCAGCTCGTCGGCTGTGTATTTTAAACATGGCGGGTTTATTGTTTTCATTCTGGCTTGTTGTGTAAGTGAATGACGCCTCTCTGTAAACCAATAGCGTTCAGCTGCGCGTCTAGCTCTGCCTTTTGGTACCCTTTCTTGTGTTTGGTACCCTTTCGACAGGGTGCCGAAAAAGTGGTACGGTACGGTTTGGTTCAGTACACCTTTTGACAGTGGAAACGGCTATAAAAGCGTACCAAACAAACCGTACCCCTCAGTGGAAACGGGCCATTATGGACTTATATATATAGGGCTGCAACTGACATTGCGATATTTTGTTCTTCTGTGATGTGTATTGCAATATAAATATAATTTCACCAGATGAATTGAATAGCTCTATTTGGAAAGATTTCATTCATTTCGATAGATTGGGATGATAGACTTTTTTCTATGTGGTGCGTTTGCACAAATTATAATAAATATTACAAGCATACGAGCAAGCAAATAGAACAGAGCAAAAACAAAAGTACAGACAGACAGACAGACAGACAGACAGGCAGGCAGGCAGGCAGGCAGACAGACAGACAGACAGACAGACAGACAGACAGACAGACAGACAGACAGACAGACTGATAGGTAGGTAGGTAGGTAGGTAGGTAGGTAGGTAGGTAGGTAGGTAGGTAGGTAGGTAGATAGATAGATAGATAGATAGATAGATAGATAGATAGATAGATAGATAGATAGATAGATAGATAGATAGATAGATAGATAGATAGATAGATAGATAGATAGATAGATAGATAGATAGATAGATAGATAGATAGATAGATAGATAGATAGATAGATAGATAGATAGATAGATAGATAGATAGATAGATAGATAGATAGATAGATAGATAGATAGATAGATAGATAGATAGATAGATAGATAGATAGATAGATAGGAGACATTAAACATGAATGTTTTAAAATTATGTTGAATCTGTTGAACTTATGCACACAGATAGGTTCCACCCAAAGCATAAATAATCAAATAAGATCAGAGCAAGATTTACTCCTTATTATTGAAAATATCTGTCTCTATGGAGAAAATTAATGAAGTTAAACCTGCACTGTAGCACAATATTATCAAAACTGGACTTTAATTTTGACATTGCTGAGCCAGAAATGCTCTTCATTAGCTTATTGCCTAATAATTCATTACTACAAAGTAATCCCACAGAATAACACCAATTGTTAAAGCAAATAAACCAAATGCTACATACTCTAAAGAATGCACTGCAGTATTTGACTTTCCATTACAAGTAGTTGAAGCGCGATGGTTCAAACTTAACTGTGTTATATCACATATGGCCTATTGCATATATATCGACAGATATAGTAGCCTACTGCCAAATGCCTCCCTGCTCTCTAGGATACTGGCATCAGGCGATCACTAATTCATTGACATTTATACTCTACATATGCATAATTAACACTACTGCATGCTTTGGGAAGAGCTCACCCGCGCTGACTGTCGTCCAGCACCTCCAGGACCTGCTGGTAAGCCCTGCGAGTTGTGCTCTTGATGTAGTTGAGGACACCACTGGCACTGTTTAGATTCTGACTGTCCTCAGGGCTGATAAGAGGAGGACAAACACGGACAGGAGCACGAGATGGAGATGGGCTTGCACTAAAAGAGAGAGACATAATTGTGACAAAAATAATATGCACATTTAATCTATCTGCATACCAACACAGGTATGGCTAAACTCACCCGGTAAAAATGAAAGGAGAAAAAAAGCCAAGTTGAAATGCTTCTACAGTATATATCATTTATATGAAACATTCCAAAGAGCTATTTCCAACAAAATTATGCAAACTGGCAGTCACTAAGCAGTCAGCAGTGTGTGAAGATTAATTTTAAAATATCATTAATAATATTCAAAATTCTGATCATGAAACTAGAAAATGGAAGATAAAAAAAATGTGTCAATTATGTTTACACATAAGAGGAATTTGCTTTTATGATAGAAGTTTCCACAGTGCAGCAGAATGACAGTGACAGGACAAAGACACAAATAATAAAGAAATAAAATATATATATAAAACAAGAATATACCATTTTGACAAATGTATGTACAGCATATTACTATATACAATATTGTAATAATAATAATAATAGTAATAATAATAATAATTCCTTACATTTATATAGCGCTTTTCTGGGTACTTAAAACGCTTTACACATAGGGGGGAATCTCCTCATCCACCACCAGTGTGCAGCATCCACCTGGATGACGCGACGGCAGCCATTTTGAGCCAGACCGCACACCACACACCAGCTGATTGGTGGAGAGGAGACAGAGTGATTAAGCCATTTATGAAATGGGGAGGGTTAGGAGGCCATGTTGGACAGAGGGCAATGGGCAGATTTGGCCAGGATGCCGGGGTTAAACCTCAACTCTTTATCAAAGGACATCCTGGGACCACAGAGAGTCAGGATCTCGGTTTAATGTCTCATTCGAAAAACGCCGCTCACTGAGCAGTATAGAGTCCCCGTCACTATATTGGGGCATTAGGACCCACACAGACTGCAGGTTGGGCGCCCCCTGCTGGCCTCAACAACACCACTTCCGGCAGCAACCTAGCAACCTAACCTCATGTGGTCTCCCATCCAGGTACTGACCAGGCGCAGCCCTGCTTAGCTTCAGTGGGCGACCATGTGAGAGTTGCAGAGAGCTAGCTACAGACACTTGTATACTCGTGTATGTAATATTGTATGATTATAACCGCTGCGGTGTGAAATTGAGAAGGAACTGATTTTTCTATATAGGAATCACTAGCAGGAATCACTTCAAAAGGTTTATGTTTTGTGTCGTTTATGGTTGCTCGATTTTACAGAGTTCCAAACAGTAGGGTAGAAATTGAAAGAAGAAAAGAAGTAAAACTGGCTTGAAATAAAAATAGTTCTTAATGCCTGTGTATATAAAGCTTTATTTTGAACATGAATAGTCATTTGACAGGACTAATAAATATAACAGGGTATATGCAGGAATCCTAAAGGAAATTTCAATACCTTTTTAAGACTTTTTAAAGACCCTCTCAGAATATTTTAAGACCTCATCTTCAAGTTCTAATCAGTATCAAATCTTTAACCTAATAAACAGTCGTCAATAAACAGTTGTAGTTAAATAAATCAATGGAGCACAACCACGCAACAGAACTTAGATAAACTCGTAAGAAACAAACCTTGAAAGAATAAATTAAGTGGTTGTTTTCAACGACAGGTTTCAGCCACTGTTTAAACTCATCTTTCTCCAACCATGGAGTACGCAAACTTGCATTATCCCATTTAGCCATCTGTTTTGCTTTATGCTTTTTTGGAGTCAAACACTTTGGACACTTGAACAACATTCAAAGTGAAAACGAGATTAAGACTTTTTAATACCTTTTAAGGGCCTTAATTTTCTCATAATTTATTTATCAACTTTTAATACTATTTAAGACCCCAAGGATACCCTGAATAAGAATATATAATTAGTATTATACTCACCGGCCACTTTATTAGGTAAACCTTCCTCAGGGTTTCTACAGGTTTCAAGTCAAATTTAAGACTTTTTAAGACCCTTTCAAGACCATTATGAATGAAATTTGACTTATACAGGGCTAAACACTAAGGATTATTTCTAATGCTTGCCACAAAAAAAAAAAAAAAAAAAAAAAACTAATGTAATTAGTTTTCTGAGCAACATACTTTAACATGTCAAAATAAAAAACTAGTTGTATACACTATTTTCAACATTATAAAACTTTTTTTTATAAATGACAAGTTTAACATTGTTAAAAGTATATTTATTGTGGAGGCAATTACTTAAATAATAAAAATATATTATTTGAAGAGTTCAGATGCAAAAGCCGCTAAACGCCACTTCCGCCAAAATGAGATAATGACATTGAGTGAATGATTTAGGCCTGTAGTACACCAACAACAAATAGATTTGCTTCTAATCATCCAAATCGCAGCGCCAGCACATTCAGAGATAACAGTTTGTTTGCAAAATCCTCTAAATGCCACTTGCCTTTGACAGCAAAAGCTGCTAGATCCCGAGAACCAATCAAAAAGCACAAATCATATTATATGTTTTCAATGTAACAGCGCGCTGACACGCCGGCTTTTATGAAGAGCTTTTATGAAAAGTTTTATTCCGCTTCCGATTTAGATTTTAAAAGATGGAGTTTGATGAACTGAATGAGCCTGTCCGACTGTCAGTGAATGGCAAATGAAAACATCCCTTACCTCAAAACTTGCATTATATGAAAAAAAAAACACAATGTAAAGTAGGAAGTGTGGCGTGCATTCATAATGCTTTTTGCGCAGCGACGCTACTTTGAATGAGTCCGATTTACTATAAATTAAAAGGCATCTCAATTTCACAAAAGACAGAGTTAAGATGCTGTTGTACTATTCCACGTGGCTGCTATGAGGATAAACAAAAGACCAATACCTTAAGTATGGTGAGAATGAATGAAAAATAGCTTCTAAAATTGTCTGAGAGGCATCCTCTTTTTGCCCAGTAGGCCTACATTGTGTTAAGAGTTTTAAAAGATAAATATAATGTGTAAAACTATACATTATTAATATTACTTCATAATACCTACACGTCTCATAAGCTCTTTATATTAATGGACAATGCACAGATATTGATGTTTCACAATGTTTTTACACTATATTATTTGAATCTACCAAACTTAGTTTACAATGATTACATTGCTCTACTTACATTAAATCTAAATCCTAAATATCAGAAATGACAACAGATTGTTAAGATTTAATTAATGTCAGTTTTAATGTTATTGATTAATGCACTTACTTGACACATAGTCCCTGGTTTATTAGGGGTTACCACAGAGGAGTGAACCGCCAATTACTTGACAGATTTATATATTTTTAATTTTAGGTGTTTTATGTTTGGTAAAATAATTTATAATTGCATCTTTAGTGATTTTCAACTAGTTACACTGTCTTGTGCCAATAGAGGATTTAGAGGTTTTTGCAAAAAAAAGCACAGGTGGATTTAGCTGGTTTTGACAGAAAATAAAATCTACCTTGTTAAAAACCAAAGAAATGTCTAAAGTCACTTTTTTTTTAAAGGTATTTTATTTACTAGCTAATAACCTTATCATTACATATAAAATGAAACTTCTGAATCTAATCAGAGGAGCCTGGTAGAAAATGTTCATTTACAAAAAAAGGGTCTGATGAATTTAGAGTTTTGCATCTGAACTCTTCATTTGTTGGCTTTTGGTCCAAATTAAGTATAACTTTTTTTTACCTAATGCATTTTTGTTATAAAAGCTTAAGTTTCATGTCTATTTATGAATAGTATGTCTAGTCTACACCCCCTTATTGCTGTAAATAGTTTTTGTATAAATGGAAAATAACGTAAAGCAATATATTGCTCTGTTATTATCATGAGGAACTGTGTAATTGTTTTTAGCTTTCTTTCCATGATTTTATAAAGATTGATTGTTGGTGATTGAATGAATGTCGGCCTGATTGGGTAGCTTTACTTGGACAGAGAAAAATTAAGACCAGTTTAAAATTATTTAAGAAATACAACACAATATTTCAGTGAATTTAAGACTTTTTAAGGCCTAAAATTTTGTTTTTGAAATTTAAGATATTTTAAGACTTTTTAAGACCCCACAGATACCCTGCTAACTGGAACCAGGTTGGACCCCAGTTTTGCCTTCAGAACTGCCTTAATCCTTCGCGGCATAGATTCAGCAACATACCGGTCTGGCCATTCTCCTCTGACCTCTCGCATAAACAAGGCATTAGTGCCCACAGAACTGCCGCTCACTGGATATTTTCTCTTTTTCGGACCATTCTCTGTAAACCTTAGAGATGGTTGTGCATGAAAATCCCAGTAGATCAGCAGTTTCTGAAATACTTAGACCAGCCCGTTTGGCACCAACAACCATGCCAATTTCAAAGTCACTTAAATCACCTTTCTTCCCCATTCTGATGCTCGGTTTGAACTGCAGCAGATCGTCTTGACCATGTCTACACGCCTAAATGCATTGAGTTGCTACCATGTGATTGGCTGATTAGAAATCTGCGTTAACAAGCAGTTGGACACATGTACCAAGTGGCCAGTGATTGTATTATCATTTTTTGTAATAATATGTTAATATATTATATGAAAAACAGGTAACGCAATGCTTAGTCAAAAATAAAAAAATGTGTAAAGCAACTGCAATGTACTGCACTGACTTCTCCTTGTTTTGCAATTATTAACGTCTTTAGTGGCGTTTCCTTAGAAAATCACCCTAATAGAGTAAATTAAACAACCATAACAGAGGTGGAGCAGTGTTGAATTAATTGGCAGGACAAAAAAGAAATGCTCATGTGGGCAAAAAAAAAACTATTAATTATTATGATTAATTATAAGCTTGTTTGGCATGCTGTCCCGGGAGAGAGCCCTGAGTTCATAAGATCCTCGAGCCTGGGGCTCCCTCCCGTTGCAAGGCGAGAGGGGAGTTTGAGCTTAGGTAGATCTCGAGAACTCCCCTGCTGTAGTAACCAATGAACAGCTAGGGATTGCTCTTAAAAGATAACCATTTACTAGGAGCATGTCTATAGTGCTGGTTTGGATTAGTCAATTAACTTATGCTACATGTTATTAGACGGTGGGAGGAAACCGGGGAACCTGGGGAAACCCTTGTGAGCACAGGGAGAAATTCAAACTCCACACAGAAACATCTGCTGGTTTGGTAAAGCCTGGAACCAGAGACGTTCTTGCTGTGAGGCAACAGTGCTAAGCGCTGGGCCACCGTGTCACCCATCTAGGAAGAAGGAGGAGTGGGGTGGATGGGGGGATTCTTCAAAATGAAGATAGCGGCGGTACGTAACCCAGGGTATTTGTAGTAGCTTAGGAGTCGTCCGATTGGTGCATTGAGAATTGGATAATGCTGATCCAGCCACTAGCAATCATAAGCACGTGATCCTCTCGAAATTAGTTTATAAATAAACTTCACTTAAAGAATACAGCATACTGTAGTATTAACTTTTGTGAACTGATACACTGCAATAAATACTGTAGCATTCTTTGTCTTTACTACAGTAAACTGTGTTTTATTGTAGTATAATTTATATAGTTATAAAAAAACTATGTATAAATCACAAATCAGTGGCTCAGAGGTTAGCACTATCCCCTCACAACAAGAAGGGCATTTCACAGAACCAATGCTGTTAATGACAGGATGTATTTTTACTTACAAATCATGTTTGTTTATTTGTCCATTGCGACGCATTGTAGAGTTTTCACTCCTACAACGCTCCCGTCTTGACCTAAAGTGAGATCTTAACTGTGAAGAGACAGACAACAGCTCTTAAAAGCATAGTTCACCCAAAACTGCAAATTATGTCATCATTTACTCACCCTTCAAAACCTGTTTGAGATTTTAAAGAAAGATGAAATCCTGTAACCATGACTTCTATAGTATTTGTTTATCATACAATGCATGCCAAAGGTTACAGCTTTCTTCAAAATATGTTCAACAGAATAAAAAAAAACTGCCACTGGTTTGGAAACAAGTGAAAGGTGACTAAATGATTACAGATTTTTCAGTTTTGGATGAACTATCCCTTTAACTCTATCCGGTACATGTCATTACGGTACATGATTCAGAGTTCTCTCATTCCTCAATGTAAAATTTATTTTAATGGGTTTAATAAAACAACACGTTAACCAATGCGCTTTACATCATTAAAAACAATAACAAAAATAAACATAAACAAGAATATGCCATGACAAACAAGTCTTTAACTGTATTTTTAAAAAATGTATAGAATCTGCATTTCTGACATGGTACAAGTAATGTGTTCCAAAGTATTGTCACTAGGGCTGTGTGATTATTTGAAATCCTATAAAAAAATTGTGATTTGTACAAGCGTGATTTCTAACTCACACTACAGAACGATTTTCCTGCAGTATGCTGTTTGAACCAATCATAACGCAGCACACCTAAACAGAGCACAGGAAGTTCAGCACTTTGGATACAGGAAGGCTGATATATCGCAGAGCCAGGTGATTTGTAAGACCTGTCAGTCACATATTGTGTCTAAAAGCGCATGGAAAGCGTGCATAGCATCGCTTCCATCAGCATTTTTAATACACTTTGCGCTCGCGCTCCTTTGTCGTTGCTCAGCGACTATCAAACTTTTTCTCAAAGGATGACAAACAAACTTACAAAACATCGTTGCAGCACTGATACAAGTTTTATTTGTGGAGAAAATTTAAAAACACTGGGTGTTTCGGTGTTCTTTGTAAGTCTGAGGTAATTAGTCTAGCTAAATGTGTTTATTCTATACAAAGTATGAAGCTGAATAGGTCAGTTCTTGTTACGTGACTCGCTGTGCGCTTGCAGCATTCAGAAAAGTTAAGATGTTTTCACCTGGGTGTGCCTGGAATACGAGCGCATCACTCCCAATATGCATGCAAACCACGCGCTTCTATTGGAAATAATTTGTGCGTGCAAAAGACGTGATATGTGAATGGCCTATTTCACGGCACCATCACAAAGAGGTCTATGAGCTACGCATGGCAAAAAGAATTCATAAAATCTGTGGATGCATACAAATGTACACGCAACTGCTTTTGATATGTGGTCAAGCAGAACATCGGACCCTTACTTGAGTTTAAAGGCGCACACACACGCACGCACGCACGCACGCACACATTAATCTATTTATTTGTTTTACCATAGGTCTGCTCTAGAGACAATTTGTTACATCTTTACAAGGTGATTTTAAATTTTTTGCCTGTTTCAGAAAAATGTTGCAGGTCTTTGATAAAGATCTAGTTATTTTCCTTTAGAAATATGTTTCACATTTACACTTGTAAAACGTGTCTGTGTGTATCAAAATCGTGAGTAAGACTGAAATTGCAATATTGTTCAAGAAAATTATGATAGGTTTCTTTTGCCCATATTGCACAGTCCTAATTGGCACCACAACAGAGAAAGCTTAGTCTCCTTTCTGTCCTAATTTTGTCCTTGGTATTTGTTGGAGATTTTGAGTTGATGATCTCAATGTACTTTCACTCTGATATTTCGTTAACAGTTCTGATAGGTAGGATGGTGCAAGACCATGTAACAACTTACTGTATATACACTAATAAAAATAAGCTTAAAATCGATCCTGTATTGAACCGGAAGCCAGGGTTTTTTAATGTTTAGTCACAGTAGCATTTTTAACCTTCTGCAACCGTAGGATAGATGTTTGGCTGATACCCTTGTATAAGGCATTACAACAGTCAAGCCTTGATGATACGACAGCATGGATTTCAAGACTTTTGGATTTCAGGCATGATATTATCTTATTTTAATACATGATTGATTTGAGTGTTTAACTTTAAGGAGCTATAAATACACACAGCCATGTTTTTAACCTGTTCTTTGACATGCAGTGATCTCACCTCTTCTCTCTGCTGGGCAGTGGAGTTTGCTACTGGCTCTGGCTCGAGGAAGTCCAGAGGTTGGTCATTGAGGGTGAGAACCCGTGGTGGAGTCTTCAGTTCAACCGTTTCAAGTGGAGTGGACTGGATCAAATCCAGATCTCTCGGTCTTCCAAAGTGAGCGTCATTATCATCTCCTTGGACAATGAAAGGGAGGGGGGTTTATAGGCATTAGTTGACTTCTGCTAACTTTCAAATTTATTTTGGCTTCATTTAACTTAAAACTACACCATGATCTGATAATACCTGCAATCACAATCCGTTCTGGCACATGCATCATAGTACTGTGGGATGCATTCAGAAGGAGACCGGGCGGTTCCTCTGATGAACCAGAGGCGATTTTGAGCCTCTCAGGTATCCGCATCTGTTGACTGATGCCTTCTGTATATTCTAGTTCATAGTGGATGCGGTTCACTTCTGCCATATCGGCAGAGTGAAAGATGTCAGCCTCGCTCATTTACCTTCAGACAGAACATTCCATTATAAAGCATGCAACACTGAAGATTTGTTTTACTATTAGACTAGCTGTATGAAATTAGTTGCAAATTAAAGGACTGAAAGAAAAAATAAGCATTCAGACTAGGTCTGCATGATTTTAGAAAAATCTGACATTGCAATACATTTTATTTTTGCAATATACAGTTGAAGTCAGAATTATTAGCCCCCCTTTGAATTTCTTTTTCTTTTTTAAATATTTCCCAAATGATGTTTAACAGAGAAAGGAAATTTTCACAGTGCGTATATATTCTTTTCTTCTGGAAAAAGTCTTATTTGTTTTATTTCAGCTAGAATAAAAGGAGTTTTATTTTTTTTAAACCATTTTAAGGTCAAAATCATTAGCCCCTAGTCAAATATTATTTACTGTTATCATGGCAAAGAGAAAACAAATCAGTTATTAGAAATGAGTAATTAAAACTATCATGTTTAGAAATGTGTTGAAAAAAATCTTCTCTCCGATAAACAGAAATTGAGGAAAAAAATAAACAGAGGGGCTAATAATTCAAACTTCAACTGTATATTGCGATATGAATATAATTTCACCAGATGATTTGAACAGCCAAAGAAAAATTTCATTTAGATAGATTGGGATGATCAAATGTAAATACAACAGTGCAAAGATAAACGTTAAATAAACCATGCTTTATGGTTTTTAACAGTAGTCTTACAGTAATCAGGTACAGAATCAGTCAAATGTAAAATAACATGGTCATCATTGTATAAATTATTTAAAAAATATTTATACTGCATAATGTTTTTATCTTTTGATCTTTAATAAATAGTCTAATCCTGCAATGTGACTATTGCAATTACACACATTGCGATATCGACACTCAAACGATACATTGTGCAGCCCTAATTGAGACAATGATGTTTTATGTTAAACAGAAGCAGTTAAATAACAGTGTTTCTCATCCACCATTCTGAAGGACCACCAACACTGCATGTTTTGGACGTCTCCTTTGTCTGTCACACCAACTACAGGTTTTTCAGTCTCTGCTATTGAGCAGATAATATGAATCGGTGTGTTTGATTAAGGAGACATGGAAAATGTGCAGAGCTGGTGGTCCTTCAGGAACGTGGTTGAGAAACATTGGAATAGGTGCATGTATTCCAGGCAATTACAAGTGTGATTGTAACCTGGTTATATAATATGTCGCATGGATATCATTCAGTAATGTTTCGTTAAATCAAAATAGGCCTATAGCAAAACATTATAAATCTAGAATGTCAGTATCAAACTAATATCAAAATATCGAATTGGGTTTCAGATATTTATTTAGAAAAATGCATCGACTGAATATGTGGACACACATTATACTATGTAATATATATTTTACACAAAATGTTGAATTGGTTGGGATCAATTACATATCCAGCCTCTCAAATGTTCTGATAGGAAACAAAATCAATAGCGAAGCCATGCTTGCCGTTGTTTATATTTCAGTCAGAAATCCGTGCGTTCATCGAACCATACTGAAAAGCATTGCATAACGTTAAATATTAAGATATTTACCCGTTTACTTTGCAACGATCTGCACTTCGGTTGCAGCGGATGTTTCGGACACAGATTACAACCTCATCGGAGAATAAATATTTCCATCTAACAACCGTAAGTCCCTTGGTAACCAACAAAGTGTACAGCTGTACGATGATGTGCTCTGCTGCTGAATGTCAACTGCCTGGCTATACAACGAACTCGCTTTAAAATATTTAAATAATATTGTTAAAAATGCTGACAGTTAACTACATTTATTTGCCTTATGTTGTACATCCAGACACCTTGGGATGTTTGTTTAATAAGAGTGTGGTATCTTTATTTCAAACATTTTTATCGGCTAGCCGTTGCTGGTTTCACTCACTTCCTGTTAGCGTTTTCGCGTACCGCGAATCCTACTATGAGGAACACTTGGCTCATGAATATAAGATATTACGTCACGGATAGTTTGAGCAGGTAACCAATCAACATCTGCACGTCCTAGATAATATTCATAACAAGCGCCGTTGCCATAGTAAACATTAGACGTCAAAATAGATTTAGATAGATAGTTTAGAAAAAATGACTAAAAGGAAGACTGTATTAATATAAACAAAAATATTTCGGAACAGCAAAACATTACAGAAGAAAAAAGAAAGGGAGAAGAATGGTAAAGAAGGGAGCAAACTAAAGCTTCGTTGTACAGACTACAGGATAGATGTGTTTGTTGGGTGGAAAGCTGGTGGAAAGTGAGTGCAAAACATTCCCTTAAATAACATGATAGTAGGTTATACGTTGAACATTTATGAATTCGTAAGCTAGGTTGTAAATCTGAAAATGATAAACAATCGCAATAATAAAGTTAACGTTACTGTTTACGTCCTTAGAAAAACGTGGTAATTTTTATATAATTTGTATTTACAGTATCAGCCTTATTGTCTGTTTATAGTTTGGGACTCGTTAATACTGTTTAAATTAGTATGTGTTTATAAGTATTAATTGCACATTTTAAAAATTTGTACTATACCACACAAACAAATGTTGTTATCTGACGTTTTATTATTATTACTGACGTCTTATATTTTCTAAAGCAGCTTTAAAGCGCTATAGAAATCAATGTGAATTGACTTAATAGTCGTTTTTCATTCACTGTTATGTTTATCACGTGTCACTATTTCAGCCATTTATCTTCACCAATCACTTAAATATTAAAGAGGTAAAATCTGTACTAAAATACAGGTGAGACATCACAGACAAACCTTTTTTGCTCACGCCACTGAAACACAGAACCAGAAAATATTTCTTAGTTTGTTAGGAAACTGAAACTTCATTGCTGTCAAGCTGTTGTTTGTATTTGTGCTTAAACACTATATGGCTGAAGCCTAAATTTTTCTGAGGACTAGTTCAGCTGCTCAGTGTGTCTGGATTTATTGAAGGATCCAGTGACCATTCCCTGTGGACACATATTATTCACTACTGGGAGGATCGAAGAGAGTCTATAGCTGCCCTCAGTGCAGAAACACCTTTAGCCCAAGACCTGCGCTATGTAGGAATGTCATGTTTGCAGAAATAGCAGAGAAACTAAATAAGACAAACTTACAAACCGCTTGTCCTGCTCATGCTTACGCTGCAAAGATGTGGAGTGTGTGGTCTGTCCTGGAAGAAAATATAAAGCTGTCAAGTCCTATGTGTAGTGTCTAAACTTATTGCCAAAGTCATCTTGAACAACATGATAATCTGTTTAAAGACAGGAGACACAATCTACTGGATCCCACTAGCCAACTCCATAAGGTGTTCTGCCTAAAACCCAACAAACCACTTGAAATCTGTTTGATGGACGAACATAAAAACCACGACACTGTAACAGCTGAAGCTGAGAGGACAGAGAAACAGGTATGAACTAATGCTAAAAATATGATAAATAATAAATGCTACTGCTTAATCCTACATATTGATTTCATGGGCTTTTTTCTTTTCCTACAGAAGCTTTTGTTAGAAACACAAACAAGATTCCAGCAGAAAAAAAGAGGAGAGACAGAAGCTGCTTCAGAAGTTGAAAGATGCTGTGAAGTCTCATAAAGTGAATTGTCTTCTGTTTGAGGACATTTTTAAACCAACTGAAGTTCACTGATTTGATGTGATGTGTAAGAAATTAGTCTGCCACGACCCAACTTCCACTCTTCCAGAAAAGAGAAGTCAACAGTTTGTTGTCTCTGCATTGTTTGAGGTGACTACATCTCAACCAAATGGTAACAATTGTAGAATGGGGATGGGTGTGGTGCACAGAGAACCATCTAATCACTGGTGTTGATACTGCATTAAGAGATAGAGAGAACAGCTGGGTCAACAGCCAAGGAGCAACTTGCAACTTCATCAGCATCTTAAAGTTGTAACATCTAAAGTCTAAAGGCAACATCTACAACAGTATAAAGGTTTGAGTTTAGGAATGTTCGGGGTTCATTCTGACTCCAGTGAAAACAAGGTACTGCCGTGTATTTTGAGACTGTTATGCTGAATAAACATCTTCATTGAGATTTTCTACGTCGCCCTAATTTCTACGAAGCTGCTCTGAAGTGACATGACTGATCAGAGATCAGGAAAAGGCTGCAGTGAGTCAAGCTGATGAACTCTTGGAGACACTAGAGCAGGAGATTTGTGCTTTGAGGAGAGATGCTGAATTTAATCAGCTTTCACATACTGAAAATCACATTCATTTTCTCCAGGTAGCAAAACCCTAAAACAAAGGACTGTTATTAGAAATGTGCTTAAGAATTCTGACAGGTTTCTTTGTCTGTATATTTGTTATTTTTTGTGTAGATGTTCCAGTATATCTGTGCTGATCCTGAATATACAGACATCATTGTCAGTTCTCTTTCCTCTTTAGTAGGACGTAGTAACGTCAATCTCTAAGCTGAAGGAAAAACTAGAGAGTTTTTGTAAGGAAGAGGTAGAAAAAATATCTAATAGAGGTAAAGTTCATGAAGTATTTACTCTCAGAAATCATTCTGGCATTACAAGAAAACACATTTTAAATGGAAACTAATTACAAAACATTTTCTAATCACATGTTTATTTCCATAGTGACATGCATTGAAGGGACTCTATCCAGTGAAGTCAATAACAGGAAAGATCTCCTCAAGTGTAAGAATTCTACACAAGGACCCTTAAAGTTTCAAAGTGTAATAATTTTAGGCATTTATGTGTGCATATACTATGCATACAATAACACACATATACTTATATGTTGGTGAGGGTGTGTTATAGCTTCAATTTGGTATTCTGAAATTAGTATTTTAAAATTTGAGTTGTGCAGTTGTTGCACATTGAGACAAAGTAATACATTATAAAAAAATTAAGCAAATCACATGAACAGTGGTGTTGTAACCATATTCATATTAAAAAGGGGTGGTCTAGAGTGTATTGTTTGGTTTGGTTGTGTTTATAAGATGCAAAGCAGTATGTGCTCATGTTTCATTTGTAAAAAAATGAATATAGTTTTTTATATATCTTACTTTGATTATATATTGCCACTCAGCTAGCATGAAAACGACTGTCATATTTCCTAGTTCCTCCGAAAGCCCCGCCCTTTAAAGGCTCTGATTGGTCAGCTAACATAATGTGCTGTGATTCACTGATCGCCTCAATGTCACCAGGAAAAGTGTCACTAGCACACACTTTGCCCATGGATTTGCCTCTGTAAATACTGTCAGTCAGAGTAGCTGTTAGCCATATAAGTTTGAGCCTGAATGAGACAGAAAATGAATAGGACACAGCTGAACCTCATGCTTGCTCTCTAAAATAAAATCTGACAAGTGTCTTTCATATTCGAGTTATAAGCATATCTAAGTAATATGAAACGTTCACATATCTTTAGCGAGTTTGTTATTTGAGATGTAGAAAGCACGGAAAGCATCCACATAGAGAGACACTGCAGCGTTGCTGAATATTATACTGTTTACAGTGGTTTGATGGAAAAATATGAATTTGTATCTAAATTGTTAGCGGTGCCAAACAGCATTTCTCGTTCTTTATATCCTTGTTTATGTCCTTGCCACAACACACCATTAATGCTAGAAACTGTGCATGTAATAGATCAATTTTAACAAATAAAAATACTTACAGGTTGTGGCTCACTATCCACAACTTCGTCTATTATGGTTGGAGCTGCTCCTTTGAGAAGTTTTTAGCCAAATCCAGCACTGAACTGGGAGAGATTCTGGAAGCTGTCCTTTGTCAAATGCTAGAGCTTTTCTGGAACATAATTAAAATTAAACTGTTAGTACCTCTTTCTTTGTGTCGTGTCCTTTGGAAGCCCAAATGCAGAAACAGAAGAAGCTCTGTGGAAATAGCAGCGTTTGGACAGCATTTTAGTTTTCTCTGCTATAAAATTACAGCTCCTCTGGCCACACCCCTTTGCTGTGCACATGGTGAATGCGTGTAACCTGAAGCGTTTGTGATCTCACTAGTCTGGATGTATTTTTTTTGTAGTCCCCAAACTTTGTTCGCTGTAGGCTTTGCTAAGCTAACTCTGTAAAAGCCAATGTCTCCCTTTGCATTGAACTTTGAGCATATTACATTCAGAGATGTTGTTTATGTTCACTCAGCTACATTACACATGAACTAAAGTATAAAATATGATATCGAACTGGACCACCTCTTTAATAAACAACTGAGGCTCAGAGTGAACCAACAAAGTATTGACAATTGTGTTAATGTTTTCATACTAGTTATTTTTGGTTGACTGTAATCCATTACATACTGTAAGTAAAGTTTCATAAACTAATTTTGAGAGTAGCATGTGCCATGATTGATTGCAGCTAGTCCCGCATGAACAATAAACGATAGACCAATCAGATGAATCCAAGCCTCCAATAAATAGCTCATTTTGCCTTACCTGCCTTATCTTCATTTTTGAAGCATCCTCCCGTTCACCCCATCTTCCCCTTTCCTCCTTTACCAGGGGGAGCTCTTGAGACCTTCCTGATCTCAGACCTACCATTTTCTCCAACTGTCCAAAGGCAACAGAGCAGCACTCGCACTGACAAGCCCCAGCAGTATCCTGGTCATCCAGACAGATTTGATGGTTGTGTGCAGGTGCGAGAGTGTGTGTGGTCACTCTTATTGGTAAATTGTGTGGAAATAAAGGTGTGTGTATATCAGTGTTATATAAAATTACTAGCAGGAAGGGAAGCAATAACGAATGTCTATTCGGATTTAATAATCAGTCCTGGGGTTTGTACTGCTTTGCCTACAATTACTTATTCAGGCATAATAAGATAATGACCGAAATCCCTGTGTGCTCCAAATCATCTAGGATAGGAGTGTATGTGGATCACAGTGCATGAACTCTGTGCTTCTATGGTGTCTCTGGCACAATGACCCTCATCCACAAAGTCCAGACCACATACACTCAGCCTCTCTAAACTGGGTTTGGATTAAATATAGGCTTAAAAGTGAAACTGTGTTAAACAACACATAATTGTATAAATCCTTTATTAGTCCTATGCTAAAATCGTATAATATGTATAAAAATGTATGTAAGAAGTTATAGTCATGATTTTTATTCGATTTTATTACAAACATTATAACAAACCTTGTGGGGTCTGTCACTATCATCTAATTCAGTGCTTCCAAAAGTGAAGTTCAATGAGGGGGTCACTTGTTTTTCAAAAATTGTATACAGTTTATGAAACCGTTAGACTTATCATATTTTATCTATAACTTACAAACGATTTAAAATAAAAAGTATTTTTTTAAAAAAAACATGCGAATAAACAAGCCATCAAATTTTAACTTTTTTTAATTGGATTGCGACCCCTGGGATGATTCCATTAGATTAACGACAATTGCATGAGCAATGAGCAATTGCATCATTTGCAGCAGATTGATTTTACAGCACCATGTTAAACTTTCAGACACCTTTACGGCAATCAAGATTAAAAATAAATACAGGCCATGACTGAACATAGAGGATGGTCTTCGAGTGGCGGTCTACAAAATTAACCAAGAATAGAGCTAAACATTGCCCACCAATCTAAATACAACAAGTGAATAAATGAAAATAAAATTATATGGTTGTTAGACTGTTGCCTTTTTTGTGTGGTCATATGCTTGTGTTTATATCGAAGACTCTAACTAAGGATCTGAAAATCTTTGTAGCAAACCTATGTGTGTGTTGCCTTAAGAAAGCAACCATTTATTTGTTTATATTCATTTATTCTTCATTTAATTATCTTATTTAATCATATGATCATTAGTAATTTATATAATTTTCATTTTAGTGATTATTAGTTAATGATTTGATTATTATTTGTCATTGTATTATTTATATTTTATTATTACTATTTTCCTTAATCCTTAATTATTGCTTTATTATTATTTTCTTCTTTCCATATTGTTATAATCTTATGACTGTGTGGATTCAAGCGACACTTGTTTCCAAAGAGAATGTAAGAGAATGTCTCCATTTTAAGGTCTGTATTGTCACTGAACAATGTTCATTCATTCATTCATTTTAGCTTAGTCCCTTTATTAATCAGGAGTCGCCACAGATAAATGAACCACCACCTATTCAGCACATGTTTTACATAGCGGATGCCCATCCAGCTGCAACCCATCACTGGGAAACACCCATTCACGTTCATTCAAACACATACACTACAGACAATTTAGCTTACCCAACCCTTTGCGCCAACATGCCACCCTACTGGACGGTTATTTTACTGTTGCTTGTGGTATAATAACACTTGTTGGATTTTTCCTGGTCAGACGAAGTCTGAGCATTGAAACATGCATCCAAGATTTGTGTAAATTGCTGTAAAAGTGAGATTGCTTTCAAAAATATTATTATTATTATACAGCATGCTACCTGCATATTATTTTATTATATTATTACTCACTACACACAATTTTTTGTTATTGTCTATATTCTGCGTAATATTTATCTGCCTGTTTTCAATTGTTGTATTTCCACTACTATTATGATAAATTACTTTACTTTTAATTTACTTTATTGTCTACACGGAGTTTCTGAGCCCAAATTCATATCTGGCACTGGCATAACATGCAGCATACATACATTTACATATCTTAAAAACACATAAAAAACTTATTACTCTACCTGGACCTGAAAAAAATTACTAATATATGTATATATATATATATATATATATATATATATATATATATATATATATATATATATATATATATATATATATATATATATATAAATAGTAAACATATTACCTTTTATATGTTCCTTTTAGCCAATGGTGTATGCAGTAGTGTATTAGTATTATTCATACTCGAATAGTTATAATTATACATAGCACACACATACTATATTCTATTTGCTATTATTATTAATTAATGTTTTCAGTTATAATGTATTATTTTATTCTACATATTGTATGTACTAATAAAATAGTTTGTACTATTACAATAATGTGAGAGTCATTACTTTTTATAAACTTTTTTTTTAACTGTCATAAAACTAAGAAAAAACAGGATTCTAGCACTACTTTTGGTAAAGCAGACACATTTATTGATAATAAATTTGGGCATCCGCAATAAAGGTAAAATATACATTACAAGTTCGAGCTTTCTTACTTCTAGGTAACTGGAGCTTTTACACACCATAAAATCATAATCAGTTAATAAATATACGCGCTATTGTGTTTTATATCCGAGAAAACATCAGTTCCTTCGTTTAGTTATATCTGTTTATAGCGCGTTGATGACCTGATTAAGATGGCGGCCACATTGACGTATCTTAGCAACGGTCAGCGACGTTCTAAAAAAAAGAATGTGTTCAAAAAGCGTTCGATGACGTTGAGAAACTAGTGTGACCTGCATTAAGTGTGTGTCCATCGCTGACATTAGCGGTATGTAAAGATCTTTCTAAAAGTATCATTTTAGGTTATTATATTTGTTTTTTTTTCGACGTGCTTTTGCTGAAGGACACGAAATATTTTAGTATTTCTCTCTGTCGTATCGTTTCAGATCATTATATTAGTGTTTCCACGTCTTTTTTTCAGTTAAACTGTAACTGTTACTGAATGTTGGTTGGAATTGGAGATTGCTATAATGTCGACTTGTCAATTTTAGGATTTGATATATTTTTTTTATTGTTTGTGTATTCTGTTATCATCCTCAGTTGCCTATTTATAATCGTAGAATGCCATTTGTTATGTTGCCAGGTTGGTAGATCGATAGATACAATATTTTTGATTGTTTTTATGCTTTGTTTATTGCTATCTAATTTAACATTTGCAGATTGTTATTTGTTATGTCATCAGATAAATTGATCTGTTTTAATGTATTTGTGTTCTGTCAGCTTTAACATATATTTCATATTACTGTTGTATTATTTAATTCTAATTTATGCTGCCGGCCTGTTCAACATTTGTAGCTTTTGATGGTTGACAGTTTTACTATTTAATGTAACACATTTATCTATTCTAAGTTTATAGATTGTCATCTTGTAGAGTATTTACTTATAGCTGTAAAATGTTATTTGCTAGTGTTAGAACACAACCAGACTGGAGACAATAGTAGATGAAACTTAAGATAAATTAATGACTTGACATGACATGACTTTCTATTGTATTTTGCAGATTGGAATGGACCACATGGAGAAAAAAAGGGAATCACACACCTCAACAAAAACTGGATGGTCAGCTATTTAAAAAAAAAAACAGATGGACAGGTGCATCGATGGACGTTTGGTGGCGTTTGGTATAAATCAGTGGTTCTCAAAATTTTTCACCTCAGAAATAATTTGTCTCTCCAAGTACTAGTAAAGACTAGCATTGAAATATAGTAGTGTAGTAGGCCTAATTAATCAGCTACAGCTCTGCACAGTTCATAAACAAGGCAGATTTATTCATAAAATAATATCAGACACTTTAAACATTATAAATAGTTTGAACATTAACACTGTACCATGCTTACGTTTAAATTAAAATGCATTTAAAAGTGAATTAACATCGATACTGTTCATAAAAAGTAAAAATAAATAAATAAATAAAATGCTGTACTTAAAGGTAAAGTATTAGCATGTAGTAAGTAGCCTATAATCATCAAAACCTGGAAATGAGCTTGGACCTCATAAATTTATAAGTCATCATATTCATGCCATATATAAACCATTTTTTGATACATTTTGAAATATATGTTGCATGAACATATGACATATTTGTATGGATGAGAGCCGGGATAGTTGTACTTCTATTATATTTCTTTATATATCTTTGAGATCTTGAGTTACGAGTGTCTGCTATTAAAAGGCATATAAGTTATTTCTACTTTAGTTATAACACACCCCGTAGTAAGATGTAAATGATGATTTCCACTGGGGTGAGATGTAACATTATAAAATTAGAATTATGACTGAGCTTTCAATATCATTTGTGTGTCTGAGTTACAAAGCTGAATAAAATGTGCAAATGTGCATCAGCTTCAACAATTGAACACTGACCTCAAACTACTTTGACTTCTTTCTATTTCAAGCGCTATAGGAATACTTAAATTAAATCATATAAATAGAGTTTTAAATCTGCTTGGGGTTGGTGGTAACATTTCACTGAAGTTACTAGCCAAATTGTTTTTGTTACAACTGACCCAGTGTTATCGGGTCATGAAACTGCTAAACAGCTAAAACATTATCACCAACAATTTGGATTAAATATATCCACACACAGACACACAAATGACATAGGTTTAACTAAAAATTAGGCATTTCTACCTCAAAATAATTAAAGTCAAAAATATTACTTTCTTAGCTGAAATGTAGATTTTCCCGTCTAATATCTGCTGTGTCTGTCACAGGACTCTTTCGTATGTGATATGAGGACTAATAGGAGCATGTGTGAAGTGAATTAACTGATTTATAACTAGTTCCTGGTTGTAGAGATTGGAAGTGTTACAACTATCCCCAGTCTCCCCCTTGAAATCTAATCATGAACTTGTATTTTAAATATATGGCAATTGGCGCAGTAGGTAATGCTGTCGCCTCACAGCAAGAAGGTCGCTGGTTCGAGCCTCGGCTGGATCAGTTTCTGTGGAGTTTGCATGTTCTCCCCGCGTTCGCATAGGTTTACTCCGGGTGCTCCGGTTTCCACCACAGTCCAAAGACATGCGGTACAGGTAAATTGGGTAAGCTAAAATTGTCTATAGTGAATTAGTGTGTATAGATGTTTCCCATAGATGGGTTACAGCTGGAAGGGCATCCGGTGCGTGAAACATATGCTGGATAAGTTCATGGTTCATTCCGCAGTGGTGACCCCGGATTAATAAAGGGACTAAGCCGAAAAGAAAATTAATGAATGACTGAATAAATTCCATATTTCGTTTAGAGATTAGATCTGCTTACAGCGCGTCATTTACAATTTGTGCATCAGAAAAGTGAGTGATTATAATTACACAATTTGACCAATTCATATGTGATTTATCAATTGATACATGATTTATCAATTTATACATTTATTCATTCATTTTCAACCGCTTTTCCTGGGCCGGGGTCGCGGGGGCAGCAGTCTTAGGAGAGAACCCCAGACTTCCCTCTCCCCAGACACTTCTTCCAGCTCCTCCAGGGGAATCCTGAGGCGTTCCCAGGCCAGCCGAGAGACATAGTCCCTCCAGCGTGTCCTGGGTCTTCCCCGAGGTCTCCTCCAGGTGGGACATGCCTGGAACACCTCAGCTGACCACTCTCAACTTCTCTCCACTCCTAGCTCCTTCCGGGTGACAGAGCTCCTCACCCTATCTATAAGGGTGCGGCCTGCCACCCTGTGAAGGAAACTCATTTCGGCCGCTTGTGTCCGAGATCTTGTCCTTCCATAGGTGAGAGTAGGAACGTAAATTGACTGGTAAATCAAGAGCTTTGCTTTTCGGCTCAGCTCCTTCTTCCCCACAACGGACCGGTACATCGACTGCATTACTGCTGCCGCTGCACTAATTCGCCTGTCAATCTCACGTTCCATCCTTCCCTCACTCGTGAACAAAACCCCAAGATACTTGAACACCTCCACCTGGAGTAAGGACTTTTCTCCCACCTGGAGATGGCAAACCACCTTTTTCCGGTGGTGCAATTTGGAAACATTGCTCATGTGTAGTAGCGCTGCTGATGCATAAGCCGGGCACGCACATGCATCTTCCTCCGAGTTTGTTGTAAACTTGTAAACAAACACTTGCGATCGATTCATGAGTTCGGCCAGATCAATAAGTACCGTTTGTGAAATGTGATTATCGGCCGATACGATGTCCGGCCAATCCGAGCTACCCTACTAAACTGTGCACCCGACCACCATTTGCAGGCCAACTCGGGTAAGGTTTGCGGATGCTTCGTCTGTGCACACAAAGACTAACTAACAAATTTTTCTGTTTCTTCAAGCTTCAAACATGGCAAATTTGCTTGAGTCTATGTTCTGTGGCCCGCACCATTTGAATCACATCCAGATTCATTTAAATCTGAGGTAATAAACTAAATCGAAAGCCACACCGCTAGGCTATTTACAAAACTAATGACTTTAGGCTATATATCGAAAACACACATTATTTTACACAACTACGAACACACGTTAACACGTTTGTGATGATTATTTTACCAGTGATGCAGCATGGAGAAATTCCTGAGTTTGCAGTAACTGAAATGCCAACAGGAATTGTCTGCAGAAGCACTTCTCTAGCAAGTATCTGCTCGAGAGGTCTGCAATTTTTTTGATTCTTAGCATCTCATGACGTGGTGCACTAAACATACTGATCACAACAGTGTGATCATACAGTACAGGGAACAGCCATTGCTGATCACATTGGTGTTATCATACAATGGGTAAAAGAGTGTTCATCTATTTTTTATTATTATTCAGTGATTCCTACGCGCACCACTAGAAGAACGGCTGCGTATCATACTTTGAGAACCACTGGTATAGATAGTTAGATAGGCCTCGTCTCTGTAAGGTTTTTCTTTTTTCAGCTAATGAAGAGCAGGCAGAAGAGGGAGACTCACAAGAAAATTGGTGGACATTTATCTACAACTGCTGAAGAACAGCAGGGATGGTTTTGTTGGGGCTGTCTTTGTTTTATTGCAGGTTGGAGTGGAGCAGAAGGTGACTCACAAGGTGAACGGGGTGAGATATACTTAAGACCTCGAGCTCAGGAAGCAGGTAGAATGGCTTGAACAGACTTAATGGAGTTAGTTTCCAAATAAATGGATGAAGATTTATTATAAAACACTTTATATCTTTCTCTTTGACAGATTGGCACGGAGCATGTGGAGGAACAGGGAAACACGCCTCAGTAAAGACAAGTGCATCATAATAAATCAGGTATTGCCTTACATTTTTAAGTTGATTATAATCAACTTTAATAAACGTTTGTCACAGAAGGGACGGAATTCAAGTGAATAATATAAACAATGTATATTTACAGGATGCAGGTGAGTATAAGCAGGTGATTATATTGATGCAGATAATGGTCTATGAACCTGGACATTTGACTATGCGGGATTGGAGACTGGAGACAGATATCACAGATGGCGAACAGGATGAAGACCAGATGAGGAACCAGGAGACATCATACTAGAAGAGACACGGAAGACACAGGAGATGTAAGTAAACTGATATCTAAGACTTAACACTGGCAATGTATAGAGAGTTCATTCCTTTCTTTACTAGCGAAGAGGCCGAACACTGAGTGAATGTGAGTGGAGTCTTTATAGTGCTGTGATGATGATGGTGATGATTGTCAGGTGTGACTCAGGTGAGGGCGCTCGTGGTGCTTCAGTGGGTGGAGAATCTGATCTTACTGTAACAGTAAGTGACAGTTGGGTGTTTCTTTCAGATAGACATAGATAGTTACAGTATTTTTTGTTTGTTTTTATGCTTTATTTGGATATTGCTATCAGATAAATTGATCTGTTATAATTTATTTGTATGCTGTCAGCTTTAACTCATTGACTATTACTGCTTGTCTATTGTCGGATAGATTGTTTTTCTGTTGTATTATTTATTTGTACTTTATGCTGTTAGCCTGTTCAACATTTTAGCTATTTATTGTTATTTGTTTTATTGACAATTTTCCTAATTATTGTAACACATTTATCTATTCCAAATTTATAGATTGTCATCTTGTAGAGTATTTACTTATAGCTGTAAAATATTATTTGTTAGTGTTAGAACAGAACCAGACTGGAGACAAAAGTAGATGAAACTTCCAAAGAATAGTATTAAGATAAATGAATGATTTGACATATTTCTATTGTATTTTGCGGATTGGAATGTACCACATGGAGAACAAAAAGGAATCACACTCCTCAGCAACAACTGGATGGTCAGGAATTTTTTTTTTTTTAAATCAGATGGACGAGTGAATCGATGGATGTCCTTCCAAGATAGAGTGGTGGTTGGTATAGATGGTTAATTAGGCCTTGTCTGTGTCAGGTTTTTCTTTTTCAGGTAATGGAGAGAGAGCAGGCAGAAGAGGGAGATTCACAAGAGCATCGGTGGACATTTATCTAAAAATGCTGGAGTACAGCAGGTAGGGCTGGAGTACAGCAGGTAGGTAGGTGCATCCTAAATCGCATACTTATAAACTATTCTGTGCCATTTTGTAGTATAAATAGACTAAGTAGTGCGTTCACACTGAAATATTCATTTTATTCTAAAGAGATTAAGTGCACTTTAAATTCCCGGATGATGCACTTATTTAACTGTTAAACAGAGGTGTGGACTGTAGGACACTTCACGCACTCAAGAGACGCAGTTTTGATCACGTAGCGAAAAGGTGTGGAGCTATCAGGCAACTAAATTTGATTACTTTATTATGCTGCTTCCTGATGGTGAATGCGGTTATACTCATGGCAGGTATTATTTGATAGTTTGGTCATTTGTTTTATTACTTTGGCAACCGTCAAACATCATCTGGGAAAAGGTTTGAATTTATAGTTAGTAAATAACCATTAGTTTTCTATTTGGGACGACACTACATTCATATACTATGCTATTGAGTGTGTAACTGCGTAAGTACATAGTGTATAAGTTCATAGTGTATAGTGTGCCATTTGTTGCACAGCTTTTGTCTTTTGCAGGTTGGAGTTTAGCAGAAGAAGGAGACTCACAAGGGGAACAGTGGAGATATACTGGAAGACCTGGAGCTCAGGAGGCAGGTAGAACTGCCTGAACAGATTAAACAATGGAGTTACTTTCCAAAGAAATGTATCGAGATTAATTAATGACTTGATATCTTTCTATTGTATTTTGCAGATTGGAATGGAGCACATGGAGAAAAAGAGGAATCACACACCTCAAAAATGACTAGATGGTCAGAAATTTATTATTTTTTAAATCAGATTGACAGGTGCATGGATGGACGTCCTTCCAAAAAACAGGAGGGGTGGTTGGTATAAATGGTTAATTAGGCCTTGTATGTGTCAGGTTTTTTTTTTTAGGTAATGGAGAGAGAGCAGGCAGAAGTGGGAGACTCACAAGAGCTTTGTTGGACAACAGCAGATAGGGCTTTGTTGGGGCTGTCTTTGACTTTTTTCAGGTTGGAGTAGAGCAGAAGAAGGAGATATACTTGAAGACCAGGAGCTCAGGAACAGGTAGAACTGCTTGAACAGACTGAACAATGGAGTTAGTTTGCAGAGAAATGTATTGAGATTAATTAAAGACCTGATATCTTTCTCTTTAACAGATTGGCACAGAGCATGTGGAGAAACAGGGAAACACACGTCAGTAATGACAAGTGCATCATAATAAAGTAGGTACTGCCGTAACTTTTTAAGTTGAATTAGCTCAAAACATTTAAAAGTATATATTTTAAGTTTTTCAGATAGATAGATGGATGGATGGATGGATGGAGGGGGATGGATGGATGGATGGATGGATGGATGGATGGATGGATGGATGGATGGATGGATGGATGGATGGATAGATAGATAGATAGATAGATAGATAGATAGATAGATAGATAGATAGATAGATAGATAGATAGATAGATAGATAGATAGATAGATAGATAGATAGATAGATAGATAGATAGATAGATAGATAGATAGATAGATAGATAGTATTGAACAAGCAGGTAGAGTTCTGTTGATGTTGTCTTTGTCTTTTACAGAGTGCAGTGAAGAAACTAGGCCAATGATGAGACTCTGATGGTCAGGTATCCCCTTTCAATGACAGATGTCCAAGAGGAAGGGGTGGTGGTGGGCTTGAGCCAGTCTCAGACTACAGGAGTTTTAAAATCCTAATCGTTAATGAAATGTGGTTGTAGCACACACATGACGAGAATCTTCGGTGAATTTATTTGTCTACCTCAAATCTTAAACGTGCGCACACTACAAGATATGATAACTGCAGCACAGCACTAGAAGATTATCAAGACCGGTGGAGCACATCACTCTCTTTATCAATAATTACCATTTATTATTATACTAATATTAGACCAACTGCCACTACTGGCAACTCCCATGCACTCAAAATACATTAGCCTGCTGTTTGTGTAGGTGTTAGTGGCGGTTAAAAAGTTAAATAAATGGAGACAATACAAATTATGTACAGACAAATGTATTTATGTACAAATGTATTTATGTAAAATGATGTACAGAAAACTATTTTAGCCCCTATCCTAAACAAAGCCCTCACAGAAAATATATATTTGTTGTTTCTAAAAGCACATTTTAATGTTTAAGCAATTTGTTTTTTGGAGATAACTGACAACGTAGTAGGCCTAGCTACCCAGTTACATCTGGGTCATAAGCATTCGTGCACACAGAATAATGTTAGTGGCTAATGAAAAATGACCATTATCATATTATAAATGAACCTATATTTATTTGTTTTGTAAAACTGATGCGATTCTCCCCAGCTCTTCTCTTTAGTGCTGCTTGGAAGCCGTCACAACGCAACGAACGCAATAATTCACTTTTTTTATTACTTATTATTTTTGTAATATTTGACCAACTGCCACTATAGGAAAACACTAATAGCCTGCACTCAAAATAGGCTACATTACGTCTCAGTTTGTGTAGCTGTTCATGCAGTTAGCCCATAAAAATAAACACTCGCAAGGTGAGCCGCAAGTGTCTGTTAAATTCTCTCGCACACAAACATTCATTTCATAAATGCGTATAATATATAGCTAATAATAATAGGCAGTTTGGATGTTCATCAGGGTATGACATGCAGGGAGTGGACTGCAAAATGAAGAAATGTTGCTTGTTGATTTGTGCAAAATGATGGCTGTGCTGTATTTGACTGGCAATAGCTTGGCTTTAAGATTACTATAACCCTTTAAAATAGTGAAATTGTACCTGTTGCACATTTAATAAGCCCAGTAGTGTAGAAATAAAATAATTGACTCAATGCAACACCCCTGGTCTTCAGTTATCGCTCTCTGTCAAAATATTCTCATAGATTAAAAGTATTGTCTTATAGATTTAGCTGACTTTTTCTCAGTTTACAGGACTAGGCTAAATAGAAAACTAATTCTATCTATTTTTAACTAATTCTATCTCCATCACAGAAAACAACACAGTTTAACATGTTTAATAATTTTGGGTTATGGAGATAACTGGCAGCGTTTTAGTACTTGGCTACTCATGTGTCATAAATATCTGCACTCCGGTATAAGAATAATGTTAATCTGGCTAATAATAAAGGATATTTCAAGCTTATTCAAAAAATTATATATTTATTTATTTATGGAAAGCAACACGATTCTCCTCACCCCATGGCTTTGTTAATATGGAATAGATTGGAAAAGCTATCAGCCCAATTTAAAATCCTGGATATCAATCATGTTTGCTATGATCAGGGAGGCTCCAATTTGTGTTGAAGATCGTGAGGTTTCTAAGATTTTGTCTTTATATGGCTCACATTACCAGATAATCTGCGCTAAGAATTAGAACCGATTGAAGTCCTCGACAAGATTTTATCTCCGATTTTCGGGAGGTGAAAATAAATTGTGCTAAAACTCCTGTAGTCTGAGCCCGGCTTTAGATAGATGGATGTCTTGTCTGCGGCAGGAGTTTCTTTTTCAGGTAATGGACACACAACAGGAAGAAGCATTTCTGTGCATTTCTGGAGCTCATGTAGAGCTCTGTTAGTCGTGTCTTTGTCTTTTACAGACTGGAGTGCAGCATGTGGACACAAATTGGAATCACACAGCTCAGCAATGACTGGACACTGATGGTCATGAATATCCTTCAAAAACAGATAGATGTGTATATGGATGTCTTTCCAAGTGGAAGGGGGTGGTGGTGGGCATAGATTGTTTGATAGATGTTTTGTCTGTGGCTGTTATTTACATTGTAGGTAATGGACACACAACAGGGAGAAGAGGGAGACTCACAAGCAAACAGTGGAGAATTATCTAAAGAACACTGGAGAACACTTTGTGTATTGCTGGAGATCAGCCAGCAAGTAGAGCTCTGTTAGTCTTGCTGTTGTCTTTTGTAGATTAAACTGGGGCATGTGGAGAAACAGGAATCACACCTCAGCGATGACTGCAAACTGATGGACTAGTTAGATATTTCCTGAATGGATAGGTGGAAGAATTAATGAAAAATAGATGTCCTTCCAAGAGGAAGGGAGTGGTGGTGGGCTTAGATAGTTAGCTATATGTCTTGTCTGCAGCAGGTGCTTCTTTTTCAAGTAATGGACACACAACAGACAGAAGATGGAAACTCAAAAGAGCATCAGTGGAGATTTATCTAACAATAGCTGGAGAACAGCTTGTGCATTGCAGGAGCTCATGCCAGCAGGTAGGGCTCTGTTGGTGCTGTCTTCGTTTTTTGCAGATTGGAGTGGAGCAGAAGAAGGAGACTCACAACGGAACAATGGAGACTTATCTGCAGAACACTGGAGAACACTTTGTGTATTGCTGGAGATCAGCCATCATGTAGAGCTTTGTTACTCTTGTTTTTGTCTTTTGTAGATTAGACTGGGGCATGTGGAGAAATAGGAATCACACCTCAGCAATGACTGCAAACTAATGCTCTGATTAGATATTTCCTGAATGGATTGGTGGAAGAATGAATGAAAAAAGATGTCCCTCCAAGAGCAAGGGGGTGGTGGTGGGCTTAGATAGTTAGCTAGATGTCTTGTCTGCAGCAGGTGCTTCTTTTTCAAGTAATGGACACACAACAAGCAGAAGATGAAAACTCAAAAGAGCATAGGTGGAAATTTATCTGAAGAATAGTGGAGAACAGCTTGTACATTGCTTGAGTTTAGCAAGCATGTAGAACTCTGTTAGTTCTGTCTTTGTCTTTTACAGACTGGAGCAGTATGTGGAGTAAAATAGGAATCACACACCTCAGCAATGATTAGAAACTAATGGTCAGGAATATCCTTCAAAAACAGATGGATGTGTGCATGGATGGATGTCCTTCCAAAAGGAAGGGGGTGGTGGTGGGCATAGATTGTTAGTTAGATGTCTTAGATGGATGGGTGGATGAATTAGATAGAAAAATAGATGTCCTTTCAAGAGCATCGGTGAGATCAGCCAGCAGGTACAGTAGGGCTCTGTTGGTGCTGTCTTCATCTTTTGCAGATTGTAGTGGAGCAGAAGACGGAAACTTGCAAAGGAATAGTGGACATTTATCTGAAGAACACTGGAGAACACCTTGTGTATTGCTGGAGAATCACACCTCAGCAGTAGCCGCATTTGCACTGTCGGGCCAGTGTGAGCCAGAGCTTTTATCAGGCTGGGCTGTGCCAATAACCCGAGACCATGAGCAGTGCGGCCGAAATCATGTCGTGTTTCCACTGTTAGGCTAGTAGCTCGTGTTACTAAATGAAAACAACAGTTTTGAACTCGGCTCCTTTATTGCATGACCACCATGGCCATTCACCAACAAAACAACAACTCCCGCTCACCCCGGAAGTGACCTTTTGACAAAACATAGAAGTCCTACTTTCTTTAAAAAAAAAAAAAAACTTGTCTTACGCACTCCCTGGAAAACATTAATACATAAGATAACAGTAAAACATAAGATAACATGACATAAGTTTTAACTGCTAGAATTCAGTACTCCTAACAAGGAGATGCTCTTTTAATAGAGAACCTTTCATTTTCATAAGAATAATTAGATGTCCTCCTTGACTTCCCCCCTCTGAATGATTTCCAAAAGAGGCATCTCTAGATACAGCCATCTTGAGCTCACAGTCTTTTCCGAGGTATTGGAAGTTCAGCAGTACCTTTTTGGACTTCAGTTTACACACAATTCTGTTTGCTTCATGAATAGTTTCTACAGAGGCATTTTTAATGTTTGAAGCTAGGCTGCTGGCATCAAACATGACATCATGGCCTGCTTTGTCTTGCGACCCAAAGAATTTTGACCTTTGACCTTAGCTGATCCTTTTCCTCCTCATAAAGTAGGGAGTCCTGTTCCACTGCACGTGCAGGATTCAATTGTATGGGCTGTATGTTTTTGATGTAGTTTTCCTGATGAACCCGCAATTTATTGTCAATAGTTTCAAAGTTCATTCCCACATAATAGAAGCTGTTATTCTCCTCACGCCCAACTTGAAACATGGTTCTGAGGTGGGGTATTACTGTTGTGGAGAAACTTTGTGGGCCTCCCCATGTGAAGTCATCCACATGAAAAGCTAGTACACCAGTCACAGTACAGTCTTTATCCAACCAGTAGAACACAGCTGGATCTTCTTTTGACATTGTTCCACCTGACTTCATGACAATCCCCATCACTCTATTATACCAGTAAAGTGAAGCATCGGCCAAACAATACACACACTTTTTTTAGCTTCCATAGCTTTTTTTCACAGTTTTCCTCAGGAGGTGGTTTGATATGAAGGTCCCGGGACAGTTCCATTCCTTGTAGGAATGCAGCTTTTATGTCCAAAGAATTCAGATTCCACTGTCTTTAACAAATCACTGCCACAAGGAGCCGAAGAATCTGAAGAACATTTTGTAGAGTCTTTTAGTTCTGACACCTCTAGTTCTTCAAAACCTCATGCTACAAGACGAGCTTTGGGTGAAACCCCATTAGGTGTCTCTTTGCAAGTGCAAACCCACCTAGTGGAAATGAATTTCTGTTCCTCATCTTTTGCTCCCTCAAAGACATAGTTATCTATCTAGCTTTTTGTCTCATCCTATTTTGCCAAGTGAAATGTTACATATTTTGTTACAAACACATCCTCACATACATTAATGGAGTTAACATTAGCAACAGTGTTTTCAATTTGTAGATTCTCAACATTAGACATGTCAGCAGATTCTGTGGTACCTTCAACACTAGTGGGTTCAATAAGCAACATTTTATACTAGTTTTTATATTTGCCTGTAGCTTGACCTGCACGCCCCAGGACTTCATCTGTGTGTAAAACACCCTTTTCTCTATCTCTGTAGCTTACAGTTTGTCCTTTTTGTAGCATGACCACAGTTTCCATACTAGTATCACTCAGTGTTTCTGCATTATCACTTGTGTGTTGTTCTGTTTCATACTGCCTCCCTTTGTCCTGCATTTGTCTCACCCCTTGTTGTACACTGATTTCAGTCTCTTCTGCTGGCTGTCGGTTACTTTCAGTAAAGTCTTGTTCATTGTCTGCGACATTGTCTTCATCAGTTTTTGTTGTATGTTGATCTTCACCTTCTTTGTACACTTTTCTCAGTCTGAGATGATGTACTCTAATGCAAGTCCCTCCATGTCTCACAAATACTACTGCACCATCCTGACCGATGACAGTTCTTGGCCCTTTCCATTCTGGACAATCCACTTTTTTGTAGTACACTTTGTCATCCATTTCATATTTCTCATCTGTGTTACGTATTTGTTTCCGCAATGCTCTCCAAATCCTCTCTGATGACTCTGCTTCAATAAAAGTCCTTCTTGATGCGTGTAAAGCGGAGATGTGTTTTGCCACCCATTGACTCTTTGTAGTGCCCTCTAAAGCTGGAGGTTAATCAATTAGCACAGATGGTAAATTGGGATTCTGTTCAAACACAAGTTGATGAGGACTGTAGCTATGAACATTTTGCATTGAATTTTTTGCCATAAGAGCCCAGTCCATTGCAGTGTGCCAGTCACAACCAATGCTTGTTTTCACTTTCATTATGATTTCCAATGAGTGTCTGGTTGTCGCCCCATGAGGCCATTCCTCCACGGGCATTATTGAATTCTCCCCCATTATCACTAAATTTTTTTGGAATAGGCCGTGTGCGCTTATCCAGTCATGGAGAAAATGTTTGACTATTTCAGAGGATCTCTTTGAGGTTAGAATGCTGCCTGCACTGAATCTAGTGAACTGGTCAATGATGTGGAGATACCACACACCTGGTTTAAGTTCATGTAGATCTACAGCCACAGTTTTGTTGTATTATGTTGCCAGTGGCAGGCCAACAGCAGGCTTTGGTTTAGTTTTACCATATCTATTACATATCTCACACTCACTCACAACTTTTTTCAAGATGATGTTACATTCAGCATCTTTATTACCTGAGCTCTCAAGTAGTCGCTGCAGTTTAGCAACAGAAGCATGGCCGAATTGTTTGTGAAGCTTCATCATGATGTGACGTTTTTCTGTTGAGCTCATTTTATCTGAAATTATCAAGATTTTACTCTCATCATACTTTACATTTTGTGTAATGTCTTTGTTAGTTGTCAAAATCTGCTTATTAGAATGCATGTCTTTTTGAGCTACTTTCGTTGTCCATTACACAATAATGACCAGAGCTTGTAAAGTCAAGTTCTACTGGCTGGTTGAACATTACCGCTCTGTCATTTTCCATGTCTAACTGGTAAAACTGTTCCTGCTCTTTTCAGAGAGGCTTTGCTTAAGAGCAATGCTATGTTGGCTGGAACGACTTCAGTTTAAATCTTACATTTGATCTGTCCAATTTTAGCTGGGATTTTCAACTTTCTGTTTGAGCGAACCACTTTTCCATTTCCAAACCTAAATGGTCTATGGCTGTATGTTTCTGTCTTTCTCAGGTCATTAGTCTCTTCTTGATTGAGCTCAGTTATGTAGTGATTTAGCCATTCTTGTCCACACACAGTCCGAGTGCATGCATTGTATATTATTGCAGGTCCAAAACATTCAGTCATTAGGGTTTCTGCTTACTGATGTTGCATTCCTCTACATCATTTCTTGCGCAATCTTCAGTAAGTTTGATTTGCTCACCTTTGTGTGGGCAATCCTTAGCCCAATGAAACGTACTTTGACACACATTTTGATCTGCGACCATATCTATCCAGGGGGTTTGTGCCAGGTAATGGTGTCTTTTGTTGGTCATTCTGAGGCCATGACGACTCTCTGTCGTCTCTGTTCTGTTATATATGCAGTTTCCTGGTTAATTCCCACCGTTAATGCAGACGTATTTCCGGTGAAAATTCTCTTTAAGTGCTGACTATATTGATGCAAAAGTCAGATCTGCACATGCTGTTAAAACCAACTTTCGATCTTTCACATCCAAGCAAGCAGTATCCAATAATTTAAAAGCTAAGACTGCCTCAGGAAGTTCCATTTTATATTTGCGCATCCACGAGTAGCGTTGTTCAAAGTCAATTATGTAGTCCGTCATTGAAACATTACTGTCTTTCACAATGCCGTCAAAGCTCGTATAAGCCTCATAAGTCCGGTCCTTTTCTTTCCTGAGAAACAAATCATCAAGTTTCGCTAGTAAAGTTGACATGCCAGTGTCCTTATTCAAATCATCAACCGGTATTTCCATCACCGTCTCTCTCGCTCTCCCTGACAGCGCCAAAGCAACGGTGAGCGCCTGTTTACTTTTTTCAAGCTCCGTAACTCAAGTCCACATTCCGACTTCATTCTTCCAGCTTTCGTACGGCTTCCCTTCATCAAAGGTTGGCGGGACTCTGTAATTGCTAACCATCCTCTGATACCGATTGTTACTAAATGAAAACAACAGTTTTGAACTCATCTACTTTCATGCATGACCACCATTTTGACATAACATAAAAGTCCTACTTCCTTTCCATGTGCAGCATACACATTTACGATTGTCATCAATTAAACTTAACAGCTTGTAGCGCGTCACGTAAACTCTGCCCCATGAATGTCCCCCGAATCAAACACCACATAACCTGCCAATTTCTGCAGGAATCAAGCAGATAAAGCACACCATCACATCATCATGAAACGATTAAAACGAAGACAACCAAAACAAACAAATGACACGTTACTGTACAGCATTACATTATTATGTCAATACGCACAGGCCCACTGTTGGCATCATGCATCAAGAGATCTCACCTATAATGGAGGGATGACCCAGCACACCATCCATAATATAAAACCACAGAAATTTTCCAGTAATAACTTGGTTTAAAATATATTTTATAACATCCTCTTTTTGATAGACGTTGTCAAACATTCAGCCCAAATGCTCCGGAGAGACCTAAAACATATTAATTTTTCCCTAGGCTATACAGTATGACACGTAAGCCCAATCCCAATTCTACCCCTTAGCCCTTCCCCTTACCCCTACCCCTCGTTTTGCGCGCTCCTGCCAAGGGATAGGGGTGTCCCAATTCTCTTTAGCTTGAAGGCGTAGGGCTAAGGGCAAGGGGTAGATACTCCTTCGAACTAAGATTTTTCAGGACCACACTCGAAACCAAGGGGTAAGAAAATTTCCCAGAATACACCAGCCACAGCTGCACCTAGAAGTAAGGAGATCCACAAATTAGTATTTTTTGTCATTATTACAAATTTTTACAACAAACAAGCATATGTTTAATATATATTTATAACCAACTAAATCATGTTTTACAGTCATGCTTTAAAAAAAAACAGTAAAATAAAAACCGCAAAATTTTGCGATCTATAATCCCTAACAATAACTTCTGTATAGCAGTCCCACAATGTTCTGTCACTCGATGATACTCGAATACCCAGTCAGAAAAGTCTATTGACTGGGAAGGATCTTTTTTACAGTGTCTGATATAATGTTAGTGTTGTTTTCATGTGTTGAATATGGCCACTGTGTAAATGTACAGTACAGTTACGATCTTATTGCCACATTAGATCGTTATGATAACATAATATATGCCTTCAGGGATATCCTGAAGATAAATACCAAAAAATAACACAAGTGGAAAAACTATAGCAGTCATGATTGTCTGATCTCATAAGAAGCTTGAGATCGCGATGGCATATGATGATGGGCAGGTGCTGTAGTGCTGTCCCAATTCTTAGGGGGAAATTTTGAAGCCCTTCCCTTAACACTTGTTTTTAAGGGCCAAAGGGAAGGGGAAGAGGAAATGGTAGGGGTACAAAAATAGAATTGGGATTGGGCCTTTATATGTAATTCCCCTTTATTTAAGAGAAAAATTTAAAGCTGTTGCATATTATTCGGTTATCTTAGGTAAAGGAAACTGTTAAGTGCTATAGCCTATATTTCGTTGCGCTCAGAAGCTACATTTAAAATTGTAGTTTTTAATTTTACTTTTAATTTAATTTACATTTAAACAAAAGAAGATGCAGCATAACATCAAATACGAGTTCATCTTGGACTTGCACCCAGATGCTACTATCCTCCATAATGGTGACACAAAAAACGTTTTACAGTATTTTGCTGTTTTTTTTTCTTGATTTTACGGTAAAATACCGGCAGCTGTGATTGCCAGTAATCTACTGTTTTTAACATTTTACATTAATAAATTCAGTTTACAGAATATTTCTGTTAAAAATACATTCCGCAGTCTGTATTTTTCATCGAACACATTTAACCCCACATTTAACACATTTAAATCCCAGAACAAAATCCTCACTAGTGTCTTCACTACAGAGGGTTGAACACTCAGTGATGAAGTTAATGAGATAATTAAGTGTCTAATTAAAGGAGGATTGAGAATTGTTAATGAACAACTGTTAACAAGCAGAATCACAGAAGAAAAGAAAAACACAAAAAAAACTGCCAAAACCAAAAATGAAATCAACTGAGAATAAAACTCGAAATGAAATAATAATTAATAAAAATAAAACAAATTACACAATAAAAATGTGATTTCTCAAGATCTCAGCAGAGATCATTAAACAACTCCACAAACATCAAGAGCTTCACTTATTACTGATTTTTGACTTTATTTCTGTTATGTGAACAAAAGCTCTTAATGAAATTTTTGTTGTTCATTTGAAGTCACCATGATGGAGGACAGAGTCTGCTTTAGTTGGGCTCTTCAACTATTTGTTCTGACGTTAGTTTTTATTTTGACTGCTATAACTAATTGTGTTAACCACTCTATTTGTATACCATGAAAAGCTGAAAGAAAAGCAATAATAAGTCTGATAAGAATAACTATGATATCAAAACCACCCTCATCGGCTTGTGCCTTCATTGAATATCTTGTTAGTTGTAAGTGAGAAGTGAATACCGCATGTAAATGAAACCACCTGATCTACAGCAGCCAATGACTGTTTACCAGGTGTAAATACACCATTCACAATGAGAATGTTTGATCTATGGCAGAAGTTAAAAACACACCAACATCAACAATTAGTCTTTGAATCTCAACAATGGTGACAAACAAAAAATAAAAATCAACCCAGAACAATACAAAACACTCGAAATATTACCTCCCAAAAACAACATAAAATAAAGGAAAAGAAAGAGATTGTAAGAAGCTGCATAATATATTCATGCTGCAATGCATGCTGGGATTTTTGTACTATGCTGGCACCCAGCATGCATTGCAGCATGAACGAATTAAGCAGCTTTTTTAGCAACCATGGATGAGGTTCATATCCTGATTTTTGATGTCTGTGTGACATAATGTGCAGCCAGAGATTTCAAGGTTTTGTGCATGAAGCTAATTAAATTACATTTTTCTTTAATTCCTTGATAATTGTCTGTTGAACTTCCATGGGAAGCTGTAACATAACCCAAACAATATTTTCTATTAACTTACATAATACTAGAAAATATATCTGTTACGAGAAAGTACATAGAGTATAGTTTCTCATTGCCTTTCTTGCTATAACTGAGTTTCAGATACACAGCTATAATAGACCAGAGAAACATTAAGATAGAAAAGTAAAGGATCAAGAGTGCAACTAAAGCAGCCTCTGATCTCCATGATGGTGAGGTCAAATGAAATATTTGCAATAAAAAATATAAACCTCTGTTAATTATCAAATATTCTTGCAGATATGAGAGAATTGAAGTCAAACTGTAATTTTCTGTGAAGTGAAGCTGGTTATACTGTTATTTAACAGAGTTGTTTAATCATCTGTTTTAATTCAGTTGGTTTGGTGAAAGGCTGAAGCTGCGGTCACACTGGGCTTTTCCTCCCATAGACTTCCATTCATACGCACGCGAATACGTCAGACCGGAAACGCAAGGTCATGCATCAAGTTTTGCATGTTGCTGCGGTGCAATGTTCAAGCTTGGTGAACTCTGACCTGCGAAATCGCATCACTTGACTGCGTGAGACCAATGGAGGATTAAAACATGACCTCTCTGGACAGAAATTTAAAACATGGAGCAATCGCACACTTTTTTTAAAGTCTAATCATCTTGTTTAGTCTCACCCCTTTTCGCAGCGCCGTACGACAGAATTTCGCACACACAAAGCCCAGTGTGACCGTAGCTTGAGTCTGTAGGTTTATTTCTTGTTCTTTCCTTCAGTGATTGTGCTTGTTAGCAGCAGCTGTTCATCAGAGTATGAATTCACTTCTTTGTGGTCATTCACTCTGTCTAGTGGACCAAACTAATTGACTAATTTAGGGACTAGTGGATGAGGGTGTGTGGTGACTCTGATTAGAGTCTACCATGTAAACAGAAATTTTTGATTACCTTAATCCGACTAAAGTCATAATTGGACTGAACAGAAATGTAATTAAGACGTGGAGTATGCATATATTAATGGCATTCTTGAAGTAAATATCGCAATTATATTTGTTACGTAGCGGATGCACCTCGCTACGCACATAAGGTTAAGGATGACCGCTGTTACCCGGAGGTTACCCGGAGTCCCCGTTCCTGTTCCCCAAGCACTCACACACAGGCCAAGTTGTGAAAAGGGGGTAACAAATTTATATAACAAAAATTCCAGCATCGGAACCAGGGAACAAAAAAGCCAAAACAATAAACAAAACAAGGCACGCTACCTAATATTAAATTTCTTACCTAAAATCGAAAATAAAGTTCCGTAAATGAAACAAACAATTCTGACCTCCATAACTATTCATTAAATAGGAGAAAATGGGACAAAAGAAAAGGGGCCTTCCCTTAGATCATTCAGCAGTAAGTAAACATTTAGCCACAGCTAACACAGAATACCGTCCTAGTACCGTATTTAACAGAGTATCTCACCAGATGACTTTGGAAAAAGGTTTCAGACAGAAAGATATCACTTTCACACAGAGAACTTAGAGCGATCTGCTCACACATAACAGCAAGGGGAAACAGAAAGAACTCGATAAAGAGCACAAACAGCATGCTTTTATAATTGGCGCCGCCCCTCTCACAGCTGCACCTGATCTCCGCTCATGTGGAGAGAGAGAGAGAAAAAGAGACAGATAATAGGGAACAATACACACTAGCATTGTCAAAATAATGTTACTCAATATGTAACACTGCTCCCCACCCTTAGTAAAAAAAAAAAAAAATCTAAATTTTTTTTTTTTTACTACTACAAACTTTATCCAAAGCTTTCAGCACCCGGAGCTCTGGACAGCGCGTCCACGATCACATTCTCAGTCCCGCACTTGTACACATTTTCAATATTAAATTCCTGCAGTGAAAGTGCCCAACGCATCAACCGTTGATTTGAATTAAACATGTGATTTAAAAACACCAGAGGGTTGTGGTCGGTGTAAACTTTGATCGGGAAACTTGAGCCACCCAAATATACTTCGAAGTGTTTCAAAGCTAGCAACAAAGCAAGGGCTTCTTTTTCAATTGTGCTATAGTTGCACTGGTTTCGATTAAACTTCTTTGAGAAGTAGCACACGGGTTTTAAAATGCCGGTTTCAGCACTTTGTAAAAAGACAGCTCCTGCTCCCACAGCGCTTGCGTCTACCTCCATCTGAAAGGGGCGCTCAAAGTCCGGAGCAGTGAGAACAGGTGCGTTGCTCAGCAGATCTTTTACACCATTAAAAGAAAGTTCACACTCCGGTGAGATCAGTCAGGGAAGCAACCAGGCTGGCAAAGTTGCGGCAAAACCCTCTATAGTAGCCGGCTATGCCGAGAAAACGCTGCAGCTCTCGTTTGTTAGAAGGCTTAGGGAAATTCCATTATAGCATCCATTTTGGCACTGACGGGAACACTTGACCCTGCCCCACACGTTTACCCAGGTAGGTAATATAAGCTTTAGCAAATTCGGATTTAGCGAGATTTACAGTCAACGATGCAGCTTTTAATCTTGAAAACACCTCACGTAAGGTTTCAACATGCTCCTCCCACAGAGAAGAGTACACTACAATATCATCCAGATATGCGTCACAGTTTTTAATGTCTTGTAAAACAAAGTTCATAAGTCTTTGGAATGTGGAAGGGGCGTTCCTCATCCCGAACACCATCACAGAATATTGACCAAAGATGTCTGGGGTGACAAAGGCAGAAATTTCAGCAGTGTGTGGAGTAAGAGGTAATAACCTTTAAGCAAGTCAAGCTTTGTAACAAACTTAGCAGGTCCAACTTTGTCGATACAGTCATCCATTCTCGGCAAAGGAAAACAGTCAGGTTTGGTAACTTCATTTACTTTTCTAAAATCAGTGCAAAAACGAAAAGACGCATCAGATTTCGGAACTAAAAGGCAGGGGAAGCTCCATGCACTCTGCGATCTGCGATGGCTCCGCTAAGCCATGAGTGAGCATATATTCCACTTCTGTTTTCATAATCTTGCACTTAAAAGGATTGACTCTATATGGGTGTTGTTTGATCGGAGATGCGCTGCCTACGTCAATATCGGGATCCAAAACGTTCGTGCAGGATGGAACATCTGTAAAGATCTCTGGAAAACTGTGTATCAAGCACATCACACTGTCTTTTTGACCATCACATAGGTAAGACAGACGGGCATTCAAGTCCTTTAAAATGACAGAGTTTTGTAAACTCCCCACACACACTGCGTCACAAGTTTCCTTTTCCATATCACTGTTCTTTGATACAGCTGGCACTGCCACTACCACTGCAGATTTACACATCACTTTGCTGGGGTTTGTTGAGTGATAGAGTTTCAGCATGTTGATATGGCACATTTTAAATTTCTTGCGTCGATCTGGGGTTTTTAGCTCGTAGTTGGTGTCATTGATTTTTCTTTTCACGACATGAGGGCCCTCAAATTTAGCCTGGAGAGCAGAGCCTGGCACCGGCAGTAAGGCAAGCACTAAATCACCTGGCTCAAATGAATGAGCAACACTGTTTATCATAACGCTCCTTTATAATCGCTTGAGAATTCGTTAAGTGAATTTTGGCAAGATCACATAAGCATGACAAACATTTACATAACGAGTCCTCATACACAGTTACTGGTATAGAAGAAGATTCGCTCGCTAGTTTCTGCTCCTTCATAAGCTTTAAGGGGCCGCGGATTATGTGTCCATAAACGAGCTCTGCCGGACTATATCCGAACGAGTCCTGCACGGTTTCCCTCACAGCAAACATTAAAAACGAGAGGCTCTCTGCCCAGTCTTTGTCTGCATCGATACAGTGAGTACGCAGCATTGTTTTAAGTGTTTGGTGGAAGCGCTCTAACGCTCCCTGTGATTGTGGATGATATGCGCTGGAGACTTGATGTGACACTGAAATTGCCTCGAGCGCTCGCTTAAACTGAGTAGACATAAAATTCGTTCCACGGTCGGTTTGGATTACGCGAGGCAGACCAAAGAGCGAACAGAATTTAATCAGCTCCTTTACAATTGACTGAGTTTTAATGTTGCGTAAAGGTACGGCTTTAGGAAATCTAGTGGCCGCGCACATCAGTGTTAAAATGTACTGAAAACCCTGCTTAGATTTTGGAAGGGGACCAACACAATCTAAAATTAAACACTCAAAGGGCTCACCTATCACCGGTATAGGGTGCAAGGGAGCCGGCCTCAAGACTTGATTAGGTTTCCTGGCGACCTGACACGCATGACATGAACGGCAATAATTACCCACACTCGATCTCAGACTAGGCCAAAAGAAATACTTTGTGATGCGACTAAAAGTTTTATTAACACCAAAGTGTCCTGCCATGATGTGGTCATGGACTAATTTCAACACTGCTGAACGATAACAGACTGGCAACACAATTTGATAGGTGGGCGGTGTGTCTGGCTCAACCACAGACGCTGATGTCCACTTACGCATCAGAATTTCACCATCCCAGAAGTACCCAATTCTAACGCCATCTAGTTCGGAATCAGTTTTGACAGCAGAGTCAACACAATAAGATACTGACGGGTCGGATTTTTGCGCTTCACTCAATTGTTTACGACCAATATTAACAATTTGATTATCCAATATATTTTCATGTATACTCACCACATTGTCATCCACTGACAGAACAAGCTCGGTAGGATCCGAGTGCAGCAAAAACAAATCAGACAAGTCAACAGTATTTTCAAATTTACGTGACTGCGAGCGTGTAATCGCACAGGCTGGGAACAATTTAGATGTGTCAGTTACCTTAGCAACATTATTATCAGGACAATCGGACACAATCATTTCCCAGAATAAAATCTAACCCGTCAATGGGAAATTGTGCGCACACCCCCACTTTGACTACTCCAGTGACCAGTGCAGATTTTAAAAACACAGAATGAACCGGAATTCTCACACAACCAGTTCAATTCTGCGAATTAAAACATCTGAACATGTTAACATAAAACATAGGTCCTTTCCGATAAATGTTCTCCTGAATGAAAGAGTGGGCTGCACCAGTGTCCCGCAGGATGGACACGGCTTTCACGGTCTCCCCTGGAGACGTGGAAACCGAACCTTCGTGCAGAAAAGGTTTAAAGATATGTGTGCAGCCCAGTGTTCTCAGTCTCCATCATCCAAGGTTTAATTACTGCATGTAAGACACTTTTAGGTTTACCGGACGCATTCTTTAATTTCCATGCCTTGCAATCCGCAATAAAATGATTAGAATCAAGACAATAAAAGCAAAGTCGTTTTTCTGTGCGACTAGACACTCCAACCGTAGATGCTCTAGTGCGCACAGCCTCTGGCTTCATGGGACGCATATCTGTGAAATCTCTCTCACGATCAACTTTCAACTACTCATCGGCCAGTGGAGCGGCTTTAGACAGCGTAGGGACTTTTTGTTCGTTCAAATATAAAACCATATTCCCAGGCCTCCAACAAAATTAATTCCTGGAGACCTTCAAAAGTGGTAACCTCAGATGCAGTGCACCATTTCTCTAGCATGGTCTTTTTATCACGAGCAAACTCCAAAAAGGTTTGTTGAGCTTTTTTAGTATAGCCCCTGAACTTCTGCCTATATGCCTCTGGTACCAATTCGTATGCCTTCAATACAGCAGCTTTAGCAACGTCATATTTGAGCGAATCTTGCATGGACAATGCAGAGCACACCTCCTGCGCCTTTCCCACAAAACTGCTCTGCAGCATAATCGCCCACATTTCTTTTGGCCAGCCCAATTTGCCTGCCACTCGCTCGAAAGCAGTAAAGTAAGCGTCCACTTCCGACTCTCTAAATTGAGGAACGAGTTTCATATAGCGACTGGGATCAAACTGACTACCCTCAGCAGCTCGCACTTCTCTAGCTTCCTGGCGTAGTTGTAATTCACAAATGCGTAATAGGTGAGTCTCATATTCTTGTTGTTTAATTTTAAACTCAAGTTCCTTTAATTTCAGTGCCACATTCGCGCTGCAGGGGAAACAGCGGCTGGAAAAACACCTTGTGAGGTCAGTTCAGAGAGAAGTTCGGCTTTTCAGCTTTCACTGCAGCAGAAGAAACTGATATTTTATAGAGCTCTGCCACTTGCAGCAAATCTTTTTTTCGAAAGTGATCTAATCGCTCTAACGACGGAGAATCAATAAACGTTTTCACTTCAGCTTCCATATTTCCTCCCCCTCACCCAAATTATTACAACAATTACGAGAAAAGAGAAAAAAAGTTTTACTCACCAGTTTTGACGCACAGACTAACAAAAGCAGATGAGCATTCACACAATAACTTATGGACGAGCCCCCAATTATGTTATGTAGCGGATGCACCTCACTACGCACATAAGGTTAAGGATGACCGCTGTTAAAAGAGGTCACCCGGAGTCCCCGTTCCTGTTCCCCAAGCACTCACACACAGGCCAAGTTGTGAAAAAGGGGTAACAAATTTATTAATAAAAAATTCCAGCATCGTAAACAGGGAACAAAAAGACCAAAACAATAAACAAAACAAGGCACGTTACCTAATCTTAAATTTCTTACCTAAAACCGAAAATAAAGTTCCGTAAATGAAACAAACAATTCTGACCTCCATAACTATTCATTAAACAGGTGAAAACGGGACAAAAGAAAAGGGGCATTCCCTTAGATCATTCAGCAGTAAGTAAACATTTAGCCACAGCTAACACAGAATACCGTCCTAGTACCGTATTTAACGGAGTATCTCACCAGATGACTTTGGAAAAAGGTTTCAGACAGAAAGATATCACTGCCACACAGAGAACTTAGAGCGATCTGCTCACACACACACAACAGCAAGGGGAAACAGGAAGAGAACTCAATGAAGAGCGCAAACAGCATGCTTTTATAATTGGTGCCGCCCCTCTCACAGCTGCACCTGATCTCCGCTCATGTGGAGAGAGAGAGAGAAAAAGAGACAGAAAATAGGATACAACACACACAGGAACAATACACACTAGCATTGTCAAAATAATGTTACTCAATATGTAACAGTATTATTACCTCATGTAGGACTTTTTTCTTTCCATTTAACGTGCAGTATTATTAAAAACAACACTCTTCCACCAGTCCTTCATATTCGCGTCAAAAACCCCAGTTTGTCATGGGTGCATGAATAAACTGTACATGAGTGAAAGTTAAACTGCCGAACTGCAGTTGTCAAGAAATTGAAGATGAAACATGAGACTCATGAAATGTGAATAGCCTGGTGACACAACATTCAAAAGCACTTTACGTAATTATATTATTGTCTTACTATTGTCTTATTATTGTCTTACTATTGTCTACACATGTGCATGTAAACAAAGTCAGTAATCTTCAAAGTGAAAGATCCAGGTAGGCATCCTGCTGATTTGATTCCGAAGTGCATTTTTTTGTCAGACGATTCACTGGTTTGACTTTCATTCATTCACTGTCATTAGTTTTAAAAAGCACCTGGTCCATTTTATTTGTATATATTTTACTGGAATGCATTAACTACTGGTGCCTGATAGTTAGCTGTGGAGCTAACATTAATCATATTATTCCCTCTAGTGAACACATAAAAATCATCATAATTTACTCGAGTACACGCCTCAATGTCTCACGCCCCACCCACAGTTTAAAAACCCCTGGTATATAGCTACATTGTTATAGCTTTTGTTGGTGATATTTAATGTGATTTTATTATATCCAATATTTCATTCATTTATTTTCTTTTTGGCTTAGTCCCTTTATTAATCTGGTGTCGCCGCAGAGGAATGAACCGCCAACTTATCCAGCACATGTTTTACGCAGCGGATGCCCTTCCTGCTGCAACCCATCTCTGGAAAACCTCTATACACGCTCACTCACACTCATACACTCCGGACAATTTAGCCTACCAAATTCACATGTACCGCATGTCTTTGGACTGTGGTGGAAACCGGAGCACCCGGAGGAAACCCACGCGAACGCAGGGAGAACATGCAAACTCCACACAGAAACGCCAACTGACGCGCCAAATGATTTCTATATAGCTTAGGCTATTTTATCTAGAAATGACACTATTGTGTTGAGCCTACAAAAGTTGACATGTACTTTGTAAAGTTGTATGTCTTTCTGTTGTATTCATATTTTGTATTATTTCCAAAATAAAGAAAGAAAGAAACCCAGCCACTCGCGGCTTCAACAGAGCTGTGAAGCGAGCACTTTTTGCGCCCGGTCTCTCACACACATGCATCTAAACGCGCATGTTTCATGCACAAACACCTTTAAAACTTGACAAAAACTCTTGACAACTGAAAGTTACTGGCTGTTGGGTCTTTAATATGGTGTAAAGATTATTATGCATTATTGAAAAATCAAGGAGGATGCAGCAAAGATATCACTTATTAAATGAAAACTACTTTATTATTTTATTTTACCCTTAAATTTAATAGGGAAACATAAGGCCAATCATAAGCAAAACGACCTCTAGCCTATAAGGCAGGGGTCACCAATCTCGGTCCTGGAGGGCCGGTGTCCCTGCAGGATTTAGCTCCAACTTGCCTCAACACACCTGCCTGGATGTTTCAAGCATACCTAGTAAGACCTTGATTAGCTTGTTCAGGTGTGTTTGATTAGGGTTGGAGCTAAAATCTGCAGGACACCGGCCCTCCAGGAACAAGTTTGGTGACCACTGCTATAAGGTGTTTTAGGGAATAGCCAGTCTTAAACTGACCAGCTATATGTTTTTCTTTCCGTTATTTATTTATTTTTTGGTGCATGTACTCCTGTGCGATCGGAAAACTACTGTAATGGCGGCACGCCATCTTTACCAGACTAGGGCAACTCCGCCTCTCCTTTCACTCCACCCCGAAGTCTTTTTTGGCCCAAGGTATTTGGCGGGAGGAAGCTCTGCTTTAGCCTGATCAGGTCCCGGATGTGACAGTGGAAACGCGACTGGCCCTGGCTCGCCCTGGCACACTCGCTTTATGCACGATAGTGGAAATGCAACAACTGACAGCAAACTGATGGTCTGGTTAGATATTTCCTGAATGCATGAGTGGATGAATGAATGAAACATAGATGGCCTTGCAAGAGGAAGGGGGTGGTGGTGGGCTTAGATAGTTAGCTAGATGTCTTGTCTGCGGCAGGTGCTTCTTTTTTAAGTAAAGGACACACAAGAAGAAGGTAACTCACAAGAGCATCGGTGGAGATTTATCTGAAGAACACTGGAGAACAACTTGTGCTTTGCTGGAGCAAGCATGTAGAGCTCTGTTAGTCGTGTCTTTGTCTTTTACAGACTGGAGCAGCATGTGGAGACAAATAGGAATCACACACCTCAGCAATGACTGGAAACTGATGATTAGAGGTTAGCTATTTCCTGAATGGATGGATTGATGAATGAAAAATACAGTAGATGTCCTTCCAAAAGGAAGAGGGTGGAGGTGGGCATAGATTGTTAGATGTCTTCTTTGTGGCAGTTATTTAAATTGTACACTGTTAACCCTTGCTGTGGTAAATAACCCTAAAATAACCAGTGTGTTGCTGTAATAAATGGAAACCGGATTTTACTGTAAAGAGAGTAGAATTTGTATGAAATTGTGTAGTGCAAAAGAATAAATGACAGTAATTGACTTTATGTAGCCATTACAGGTAGTAACTGTGATAATAAATGGTAAATTACTGTTCAACCTTCCGGTTTGGGTGAGAACGAGATGGCAGCGTGATAACCTCAGCTCCCGACAACGAGATTAAAAAGGCCTAAACGGAGAGTAATTGCTTAAATATATAATTATTAGTTGGTAGGAAGAAGTCGTTGGCCATGACAAAAGAGAGGCAAAAAAATTGCACACAACATGGAAAGCATCACTTAGCTAAACGACGACGGTCCGCTGACCGAGCACAGAGAGGGCGAGGGTGAAATGGAGGTTGATCTGGAGACAATATTCAAAGAAATAAAACATTTTCGTTGAGATAGCAAGAAACAATTGCAAAGCTAAAAGAGGACATCAACAAAACTAATAGAAGACTTGATGAAACGGAGGAGCGGATAACAGCAATGGAGGACCGAATGCAAACTACTGAGGATGTGATCACGGAGATGATCAAACTGCACGGTCAACTCGAAGCCAAACTATTTGATCAAGACGGTCGCGGTAGGCGCAACAATATACGAGTTTACTCTGTAGCTGAAGGGTCTGAAAAAACTACCCATCGATGACAGCCTTCATTAAACAGTTGTTAAAAGAAAACCTCCAATTACCGATGGACATGAATTTGCAGATTAAAAGAGGCCACATAGCCCTTACCCCTCTACCGCCACCAAGATCAGCACCACGATCTATCATTGTGAGATTTTTGGACTATAGAACGATAGAGGAAATTATTAAACTGCATGGCAAAATAAAGGATTCGAGTGGAAAGGAAAATGCATACAATTTGACCATGACTATGCAGCAGAAGTGTTAAAAAAGTGAAGAGAATACGCTGATGTGAAAAAGCTGTTAAAAGAAAAGGGAATACGCTTCCAAATTCCCTTTCCTGCGAAAATGCAGGTCTTCTATGAGGACGGAGTCCGCATCTACTGCTCTGCTTCAGAAGCGATGTGTGATATGGCCGAAAGAGGATTACCTATCTCCGTGGTGAAACAGCCAGAGACACTAATGGAGGATAAGAAAATAAAAGTAGTGAAGAAAGGAGGTGAGTGGACCGGTCAGTTGTGGAGAAACTCCAGCAATTTAGATGCGAATCAGTGGAAGAGAATTTTAAAAAATAGCACTCAATCGATATAAACTCAAAACAGACTAAAAATAATTTTGCCATCACGTTTTTTTATTATTATTATTAAATACTCAACAGTTTAAGTTCGAGATTTCAACAAAGACTGAAACTAAAGTTTACCAGGTTTGACAAAATTGGATTCAGAATTTAGTGCATGTTTTTTTTTTTTTTTTTTTTTTTTTTTTTTATGTGCCAATTGTGAAATTATAAGTTCGGGAGCATAGTGGGACACTTTTGCCAGAAGGTATGAGTGACTTTCAGAATAAAGTGACTTTGGAGAGCCCTCTAGTGGTGAGAAGAGGTCAGTTTTCCAAAAGGATAACCCATCCAAACATATTTAAGGTTCATTTAAAACCTCAAAGTTGGAAGTCTTGAAATGCGTTTTAATTTATGCAATGTTCAATATGTTACAGAACGTTCTTTGTTTTACTTTAGGGGATTACAGTATTCTGGCTGATGTTCATTGCAGCCAAGAGGATGGAGCACTGAAAATGGTATTGAAAATTATGTACAGTTAATACACACAATTTTGACACGGAGACTAATAAGCAGAGATTAAGAATAGTGTAATGAGGAGGCTGATACAGAGGGATCCATTTGCAGTGTATTTATTAAACACAAGTGAATCAGAAACCACCAATAAGTGATATTCGAGACACTCACATGAATGACAGGCATAAGTAGAAAGGCAGGCGGCAAGCATTCGTTGGTCGGTATAACAGGCATAGATCGGGGCTGGCGGCGAGGAGAACAAGGTCTAGAGCAGTCTGGGTCGGCAACGAGAGATCAAACAGAGTACAAGGAAATAACGCTCAGAAATGTTGACAGGGCAAACAAGACTTCGCAATGAAGTGAGCGTGCAAGCTGCTTATAAGGGTGTGTGTGTGATCAAAGTCAGGTGCAGCGCAATCAGTGACAGATACGGGGCTTCTGGGGGATGTAGTGTTAATAGTCCGGGGAGAGCGACCTCTGCTGGCCAGTGAGGGGATTTATTGGGACCGAGTTGGTGACAGAACCCCCTTCCTGCGAGCGGCTCCTGACGCGAGGAGGCAAACGGCGCCGGGGTCTTCCACGTGGGCGAGGGGCCGGCATCTCCGGATGACGTTGGTGAAATTCTCTCAATAAGTTGGGATCAAGAATGTCAGCTCTATTGATCCAGGACCGTTCTTCCGGACCGTACCCCTCCCAGTCAACCAGATATTGTATGTTTCCGCCCCGGAGTCTGGATTTCAGACTGTCGTGAACTTGATACGCCTCCTCGTTGTCAATGATGATGGGTGCTAGTCCCTGTTCACCAACTGCCAACTCCCTCTCCACCTCAGTTGGACCAGCAGCCGGTTTTAACAGGGATACATGAAAAGTGGGAGAAATACGATAGTGGTTAGGTAGGGTAAGACGATAGGAAACAGGGGTTATTTGTCTTTCTATTCTGAATGGACCCACGTACCTGGGACTGAGTTTCTTGCATGGGAGTCTGAGACGAAGATCACGGGTAGATAACCAGACCCATTGCCCTGGAGAGTATTCTGGATTTTGGCGACGCTGACGATCGGCCTGTTCCTTGAAGCGTCGTATGGCTCGTGATAAGTGGGTGTGAGCAGAGTTCCACATGTCCTCGCTGCGTTGAAGCCAGTCATTAACGGCTGGAAGTTCGGTGGGTTCTCCAGACCAGGGAAATAGTGGTGGTTGAAAACCTAATGTACATTGAAATGGGGTTATGCCCGTAGCAGTTTTCCTAAGCGAATTTTGTGCGTATTCCGCCCATATAAGGAATCTGCTCCAATCCTCCTGATTCTGATGACAGTATGTACGTAGAAAACGGGTTATTTCTTGATTCAGACGTTCCGTTTGGCCATTGGACTGTGGGTGATAACCGGAGGTTAGACTGACGTTGATGTTGAGACTTTTAAAGAATGCTGACCATACCCTGGATGTGAACTGTGGTCCCCGATCCGAAACAATATCTTCTGGCATACCATAGAAACAAAATACATGATTGCAAATTAGTTCTGCTGTCTCCAGAGCAGTGGGTAGTTTGGCGATGGGTATGAGTCTGCAGGCTTTTGAGAATCTGTCAATTATGGTTAGAATAGTGGTTTTACCTTGAGAGGATGGAAGATCTGTGATGAAATCGATAGCTATGTGAGACCAGGGTCGTTGTGGAATGGGTAGTGGTTGTAATAATCCTGCTGGTCGATGATGTGAATGTTTGTGCATATTACAGAGAGTACATTTGTTGATGAATTTTATGGTGTCGCTCCGCATAGTGGACCACCAGTAACGGTTCTGAATGAGATCAAGGGTGCCGTTTATACCTGGATGACCGGAGCTGGGATTGGAATGTATTTGCTGAATTAATTTTTCTCGCATCACAGGGGGAACAAAAGTCTTTCCTACAGGGCAATCCAGAGGGGTTTGTTGATTTATTACTGCCTGAGAAATTTCGGTTTCTACATCCCATGTTATGGGAGCCAAGATGAGAGATTCTTTTAGAATAGGTTGATCCCTATCCTCCATTGGGTTTTCCTCGCATAGACGTGATAACGCATCCGCTTTAATGTTTCTAGAGCCTGGAATGTACGTGACAGAAAAGTCAAAGCGGGTGAAGAATAATGCCCATCTTGCTTGACGGGGGTTGAGTCTTTTTGCAGAGCGGATGTATTCCAGATTCTTATGATCCGTGATGACAGTGAATTTATGTTTAGCTCCCTCCAACCAGTGTCTCCACTCCTCCATCGCAGCTTTCATAGCCAGTAGCTCTCGATTCCCCACATCATAGTTGCATTCGGCCGAGTTAAGTTTGCGCGAAAAGAATGCACATGGGTGAAGTTTGGCTGGGTCTCCTTGTCTCTGAGATAATATTGCCCCGATGCCTGTGTTGGATGCGTCGATCTCTACAATGAAGGGCAAGTTAGGATTAGGATGACAGAGAATGGGTGCTGTGGAGAAACGTGTCTTGAGCTTGGCGAAAGCGTGATCTGCTGCATTATTCCAGTGAATTTTTTTCTGTCCTCCTCTGACGAGAGTAGTGAGAGGTGCTGCTACAGTACTAAAATTTCTAATGAAGCGTCTGTAAAAATTAGCAAATCCCAGGAATCTTTGTAGTTCTTTCAGTGTCTTTGGTTTCGGCCAATTGAGTACCGCATTAACCTTGCTCTCGTCCATAGCCACGCCCTCTGTTCCGATCACATATCCTAAGAATGAAATGGATGTTTTGTGGAATTCACATTTCTCTAGTTTGGCGTAGAGTTTATTCTCGATTAATTTCTCCAATACTGCTCTTACATGTTTAGTATGTTCTTCTAGTGAATCTGAATATATTAAGATATCATCAATGTAGACAATCACCCATTGGTTTAGCATATCTCTGAATATCTCGTTGACAAAGGCTTGGAATACAGAAGGACTATTTGCTAGTCCGAAGGGCATCACTAGATATTCATAGTGCCCATTGGCTGTGGAAAACGCCGTTTTCCACTCGTCTCCGCCCCTTATTCTAATGAGGTTGTACGCATTACGTAGATCTAGCTTGGTGAAGTATTGGGCTGACCGTAATTGTTCTAGAGCTGTTGGAACCAAAGGTAGTGGGTAACGATACTTCACTGTGATCTCATTTAAACCTCTGTAGTCAATACAAGGGCGTAACCCACCATCCTTCTTCCCCACAAAAAAGAATCCGGCGGATGCTGGTGATGTGGAAGGACGTATGAACCCTTTTTTCAACTCTTCTTGAATGTATGATCTCATGGTTTCGGTCTCTGTTTGGGACAGAGGGAAGATTCTCCCGCGAGGGGGCGCAGTGCCAGGTAACAGTTCAATTGAACAATCATACTCACGGTGGGGAGGTAGCTCCGTGGCTTTCTGTTTGTTAAATGCTTCTGACAAATCGGAATAAATAGAAGGGAGATTTGGGGTTGTGAGTGAGTCGGTAGAACTTGAGATGGCGTTTAACTGGACTGGGACCACAGATGACAAGCATCTTTTTAAACATTCATCACTCCATCTTTCTATCTCACCCTCCTTCCATGAAATGCGGAGATTGTGATCCTGAAGCCAGGGTAGTCCGAGTATTATTGGGTGTTGAGGAGAATTGATGATGTGGAAGTTGATAGTTTCTTTATGAAGCCAGCCCGTCTTGAGAGAGAGTTTGGTGGTGATGTAACGTACAGTACCCTCTCCTAGAGGGCGTCCGTCTACCGCCGTGACTGCCAATGGAGAATTACATAAGATTAGTGGTATAGCATTCCTTATAGCGAACTTGTGATCCATGAAGTTACCAGCTGCACCAGAATCCACCATAGCAGAATCATAAATGGGAATCTCGTTAATGTACAGGGTTATGGGTATTTCAAAATTCTTATTGTTGATTGAAAAAATAGTTGAACTCACCGATAAGAACTTTTGAGGTGGTCTGACGGGGCATTGGGCTTTTACGTGACCAGGTCTGCCACAGTATAGGCAGAGGTTATGTGTAAAGCGTCTCTCCCGTTCTTCAGAGGACAGTTGAGTATGACCGATCTGCATGGGCTCATTCATGACATGGGGTGAGTTGGGTACATTGTGCATGTGAGTGACTGAACATGCCTGTAGTGGTTTCCGTGTGCGGAGTAAATTGTCCAGACGAATAGATAATTCAATTAGTTGATCTAGAGATTTTCCATCATCCCGACAAGCCAGTTCGGTCTGTAGTTCAGGATTCAGAGCCTTCCTATAGAGGGTTTTTAAGGGATCATCTGTCCACCCAGTTTGTGCCGCTAAAGTGCGGAAATGTAGAGCGAATTCAGATGCTGGTTGATTACCCTGTTGTAAAGTTAACAATTCCTCTCCAGCGTGTTTTCCTCCCTCTGGGTGATCAAATACCACACAAAATCTTTGTAGAAAATCCTTGAATGTGGTGAACGTGGGAACAGAATCGGGCCAGATGGCGGTGGCCCAATCGAGGGCTTTTTCAGAGAGTAGAGAACATACAAACGCAATCTTACTATGTTCGTCAGTGAACAGGTGGGGTTGTTGAGTGATAAACAGCTTGCATTGTAGCAGAAAGCCTTTGCACTTTGTGGGATCGCCGTTAAATTTTTCCGGAAGTGCCAGACGTGGGCTGGCAACATTGAATGCGGTACCTGGTGGTGGGTTAGTCGGGAGAGATACGGCGGGGGATGGTGCAGCTGAAGTGATATTCAATCCTTGGAGAGCCTTTACGAGCTCCTCGGTAAGGTGAGTGAGATGGGAGAGTTGTTGCTGGTGTGTAGCGAGCACTTGAGCTTGTGCTGTGATTTCCGTGGTTAAAGCTTGCATGGCTGCTGGATCCATGTTTGGCGAAGTCTTCTGTAATGAGGAGGCTGATACAGAGGGATCCATTTGCAGTGTATTTATTAAACACAAGTGAATCAGAAACCACCAATAAGTGATATTCGAGACACTCACATGAATGACAGGCATAAGTAGAAAGGCAGGCGGCAAGCATTCGTTGGTCGGTATAACAGGCATAGATCGGGGCTGGCGGCGAGGAGAACAAGGTCTAGAGCAGTCTGGGTCGGCAACGAGAGATCAAACAGAGTACAAGGAAATAACGCTCAGAAATGTTGACAGGGCAAACAAGACTTCGCAATGAAGTGAGCGTGCAAGCTGCTTATAAGGGTGTGTGTGTGATCAAAGTCAGGTGCAGCGCAATCAGTGACAGATACGGGGCTTCTGGGGGATGTAGTGTTAATAGTCCGGGGAGAGCGACCTCTGCTGGCCAGTGAGGGGATTTATTGGGACCGAGTTGGTGACAAATAGTTTCATTCAACGTTAATGGGGTATTAAACCCCTAAAAAACGAACCAAAATAATTACTAAAGAAAGAAAAGACACATATTGCTCTCTTACAGGAGACACATGTAACGGAAACATAACATCTGAAACTTAAACATTGAGTTGATTTAAATGGATATTTTCTTATTCGTATAAATCTGGCCATAGACGAGGGGTTGCAATTCTTACCTCAAATCAAGTAATTTATGAACATGTATCAGAAAAAAAAGGATAAAGAAGGTAGATTTATTTGCATTAAAGGGAAAATAAGTGTGACCCAAGTAACTATATTTAACATATATGCCCCTCCAGGAAGCCAGTGGTCTTTCTTCAAACAGGTATTAAATATATCAACAGAATCGGAGGGCATTCTAATTTGGGGAGGTGACATGAATATTCGACTATCTAAACTGGATTACTCAGGAAAAAATCTTATATCTCAGAACCAAGTAAGAAAGAAAATTAACACATTATTAAAAGAAATCGGTATACTTGAGATTTGGAGAAATTTCAATCCAAACACACGAGATTACTCACATTATTCAGCCCCTCACTCAACATATAGCTGAATTAATTAATTTTTTAACTTTTTTTAAAGAGAGACACAGAGTCACATCATATGACATTGGAACAATAGATATGTCTGATCATGCGCCCATAATAATGACAATACATATCAATGACAACAAAAGAAACACCCTCTAAAAGTTAAACAAGTATTCTAAATAACCCATTTGTAAAAGAGAACATCAAATCTGAGATTGAAACCTATTTTAAAGAAAATAATAATGGGGAAATAACACCAATAATTTTAGGGGACGCATTTAAAGCTGTCTCAAGAGGGAAGATTATTGCTAGAACAGCAGCATTAAATAAAATTAGACAAGGAAAATTTGATAGTTTGCAAATTCAATTGAAAAAGGCACAGATGTTACATAAAAGAACAAATGATCCTTGTGAAAAACAGAGAATATAAAAATTGCAAAAAGAGTTAGACAGTTTGCTATCAGAAGAAATTCAGCATAGACTATTATTTCTTAGACAAAACTATTATGAAACAGGAAACAAATCTACAAGACTTTTAGCATATAAATTAAGAAAACAACAAACAGACTCAACAGTTTATAAAATAAGGAACCCTGAAACTATTCCCTAAATTATTCCAAAAGATGGGAAAGATAAACAAGTGTAAAAAGTATCGTCCAATTTCAGTTTTAAACATAGACTATAAAATATACACATCAATTTTGGCAAAAAGATTTAAAAATATATTACCAAACCTTATACATTTAGATCAAACAGTGTTTATACGTCAAAGACAAACAAGACAGTATTAGACGTACTTTACACATCTTAAGGCATATTCAACAAAGAAAAATATAATCATTGATCTTGGGACTAAATGCAGAAATAGCGTTTGATACAGTTAGATGGCTGTATCTTTATAGGGTATTGGAAAAGTTTGGTTTCCATCCAACTATTATTAAAGCTCTACATGTATTATACAAAGAACCAACAGCTAAAATCAAAATTAATGGAAGTCTCTCAAAATCATTTATTCTGGAAGGATCATGTAGACAAGGATGCCCATGTTCTCCAATGTTGTTTGCTTTATTTTTAGAGCCACTAATTCAAAGCATAAAACAAAACACTGATATCAAAGGAATTAAGGCATTTGGCAAAGAACAGAATCTCTTTTTGCAGACGATGTATTAATTTATTTAGGTAAACCACAGAAATCATTAGAAGTACTTATAGAAACATTACAGTCCTTTGGAAGATTATAAGGAAATATATTAAATGTTCAAAAAACTCAGGTTCTAACATTGTCAACCATCTATATTTTTAAGGCAAAATTTCTATTTCAATTGGGAAGAAAATTTAAATATTTAGGAGTCAATATTCCTAAAGATTTAACATATTTGTTTGATTTAAATTATAAGCCACTGTATTCAAACATAAAGGCAGACTTGGTTAGATGGAACCTACTACCATACCGTGGATTACATTCTAGAATAGAAACCATTAAAATGAATATACTCCCACGATTTTTATATCTATTCCAGACACTACCTATGGAAATAAGTAAACAGCATTTTACAGAATGGGATAGATTGATTTCGCGTTTTATATGGCAAAGGAAAAAATCAAGAATTAAATTTAGAGCATTACTATAACAGAACAACGAAGGAGGATTTTCATTGCCATGTTTGGAGAAGTATAACCAAGCGGCCCAAATATGACCATTACTGTGCTTATGCAACCCTAATTTTAAAGCCAGATGGAAGGAAATAGAAAATGCCACCCCAAATAGACCCCCAATTCAAGCCATAATAGCTGATGACAAGTTGGTGAAAATCTATGAAAAAGAAATTAACATATGGACAAACAATTCACTAAAAACTTGGCAAGAAATATTTTAAAAATATGATTTAACAGAATCAGTATCAATACTGAGATGGCCAGCTTTCGACTCCACCTTTGCCCCAAACAAAATAGACTCTAATTTTAAAGTTTGGAATAAGCAAGGACTTACAGCATACTGCGCTTTTCAACATAATGGAAGTGTTAAAGATTTTGAAACTTTCAAAAATGAAAATTCACTGAGTGATCATGACTTTCATAGATATTTACAGATAAGACAAAATTAAAAACATCAGAAATGGCGATGAAAACAAAAATAATAGTCTTCTTACAATATTTATCTCAGCATATAAAGGAGCCAACATGACCAAAATAATTACTAAATTATATAAAATTCTACAAGACAATAAATTAGAGAACACATATTATTTAAAAAAAAATGGTAAAAAGAGTGCAACATTGAAATTACTGAGGAAGAGTGGAAAAGAATTTTTAAAACACTGGAGGGAATTTGGTTGTAAAAACATTCATTATCTCATCACCCCTAAGCAGAAGAGATACTTAAACAAAAAAGGCAGTCTGCTGGAGACTATGTGGCTCAAATGAAGGGAATCATTCACATATTTTCTGGAAATGTTTAAAAATCCAGGCATTTTGGCTAGAAATTCATAAATGTTTAGAGAATATATTCCATATCCCCATCGATTTTTCTTTCTCAACTCTATACTTAGGCCTAGAAAATCCTATGAAAAATCTGACAAAAAACTGCTGAAAATTTAGCTGATAGCCTTAAAAAAACAATAACCAATAAATGGTTACAGCTTAAAATACCTCAAATTAGAAACTGGTTTGACATAATTTATGAAATCTATAAGATAGAGAGGCTAACAATGAACCGTCATTTACAGACTGAGGAGTTTAATAAAACATGGAGAAAATGGGTAGAATATATTCTTCCATTAAGACCTGATTTATTATAGAATGAATGAATAGTCAGAAAGATGTGAATTTTATTTTATGTGTTATTTTTAGTAATGAGAGAAAACATAACAGAAAGATAGTAAGAAAAACAATACCTATTAAAAACAAATCAATAAATAGATCCTAAAAGTACCATCCTCATAGTTCCATATTTACATAGTTTAGGTTAAAAGAAAGAAAGAAAGAAAGAAAGAAAGAACTAAAGAAAGAAAAGGGTAGACTGGGTACCACAATATGGTTAAAAAAAGTACACAATTGAATTGTAACTGAAAAGCAACAAATTAATTTTATTTGTTTCTTTTTGATGATATACAAAACAATTATATGTATTGATTTTCTTGTTTCTTATAATGTCCTTAAATCATTAGTGTAACTTCCATATTTATTAATGAAATGTTTTTTTATTTTATAACTTCATTTATTTCTACAATTTTGGGAATTCAATGTTTGATTGTTTTGTGAATACATTGTAGAAAACTCTATCTGTATGTGAATTTGGAAACTGCAATAAAAAACTAAATGAAAAAAAAATACTGTTCAACAATTACTGTCTCGTCTACTCTGAAGCTTTATGTTGTTATTTATAGAGATTTACATTTATTTTAAGACAGAAAACAATGTTTTAGGCATTAACACACATACACAGGCTGTCTGTGTAATTCTAAACACAAATGTGTTGCCCCTTTAAGGGAGCCAGGTGTTTCATTTGTTTACTTCTGAGTGTGCTCAATTCTCTGTTTATCAGTTCAGATGCAGAGTCTGACATGTTTTAAATAAGAATCTACAAGAAGTGTGTAAATGTGTTCAAATATGTTTTGAGTGTTGCTAAAATAATGTCTGTGTATTAAAATTAAATTGTTGTTATTTTGAAATGTGTACTTGAAAGCTACATTGTTAGCTAGTTAGCATCTCATCACAACTTGTTACATTACTTTCGTTTAAATAAATGTATTAATTGGACAACTCATCTTTATTGGTTTTGCTGTAATGTACAGATGCACACAGTGTAATGTGTCTTTCTGGTAACTAAGCAGTTTTTATACACATTAAAATCTGCACAGAAATCATCACAGTGAATCACAAAAGATGACACATATAGCTATCACACCCAAACCTCCACTGTCAGGTCCCAGGTTGTGAATTTGTTGCTAAGAGTTTTTCAGAGCTGTTTCCACCTGTCAATTTATATTAAGAACAATGGAAAAGTTTGTCGTCTTCAGCTTTTTTAAGTAAAAAAGAAAAAGATATTTGAATCCCTGGTGTTCTGACTTTATTTTTGCAATTATATTTAGATCAATGTGTGTGCTTTTGTTTTTTTGAAAAACATGTTTTTAACCATATCTAGTATATATCAAGTATATATAACATATCTATATATCAAGTCAATCAATGCCACACTAGAGCTTATTCAAAGGTTAGTATCATATATGGATAAGATACATTTGAAGGCAAAATGATTCTTTTAAAATTTTAATTCTTTTTCAAAATATATCCCAAGTTATGTTTAACAAAGCAAGGAAATGGTCACAGGATTTCTTATAACTTTTCTTATAATTATCTTACTTGCCTAGTTAAGCCTTTAAATTGCACTTTAAGCTGAATATTAGTATATTTGAATATCTTGCACTATAACTAGTACAATATATATATATTAAATCCCTCCATTAAACAGCACTTGCATACATTTTTGTTCAATGAATTTGACTGGAAAACTTTGAACAAATAAAGCATTTTTTTTATTGGATATGTAATTGTGCACTGTAAAAAATCCAACTTGAAATAAATGAAATTATTATTTTTTTTATTTATTTTTTTTTTTTTTGTTGTTTGGCAAAAATCAGTACAAATGTCTGTATAACTACATTTAACATTTACTTAACCAAAATTCAAATGCCTAAAAAAAATCTGATAATAAATAAAACATTTTAATTTGTCATTACCCGAATGACAATCAAATGCTCAAACGATCAAATAATAAAATCAAAATGCATTCCCAAATCAGAAATCAAATGTATTTGACAATTAATTTTCATGATCAACTCAGAAAAAAAAACTGTAAATATTTAATTACTAATCAAATTCTCAATGTATTGTTCACAAGCTCAAACCGACACAGCAAATGATAAATCAAATGCAAATGAGGAGTGCCAATCAACCAGCCTTATAAACTTTCTGTTTTTCTTTACTAGAGAACACTATAGTTTAGATCCATACTGTCATAATCACCATGATTCACCACCAAGATTGCTGGAGAACTACACACAAGACATTTTTAATGAACTACAACTCCCATCATACATCACACACACACCAGTTTCTGGTTCCTGCTGATTACACACACTAGAAGCTCATGATTGAATGATTACTAAGGGTGCTTTCACACCTGAATTATTTAGTCCTGTTGAATCGCACTAGAGTTGGATTTCCCTCTTGGTGCGGTTCGTTTGGGCAGGTGTGAATGCAGCAATCGCACTCGAATGCGCACCAAACGCGGACCTAAAAAAGCATACCGAGACCTCCTTGAAGAGGTGGTCTCAGTACACTTTCAAACGAACCCTGGAGCGGTTTGTTTGTGGTGAGAACATGATCCGAACTAAAACAGACCCAACCGCAAAAAGTACTGTGCCTTTTGGACTAATCCAGCTGCCGTAGTCTAATGCGCTGTCCCATTTTAAGGAATTTGGAGGAAAAATATTTGTTGACAGCTCTTTAGCAACAGTTTTAAACAGAGAGAGAGAGGAGAAAACATTACCTGATTAATCATTGTTAATATTTCCGGAAGATGACCATGTCACAGTTTAACTAAATTAATTCACGTCTCCTCCTAACGCTTTTGCCGTTGCGCTTCATTCTTGAAATGTATAGTTTGCCTAAAGTGATATATACGAGCTATATAGTATACTATGACCAGGGATACAATCAGCCAGTGCAGCGGCATTTTGTGTCTGCCGGTTTGTTTACTTGCGGGAGTTCCACTGGCATTTTCCCGCATGTTAATTTTGACCAATTGAAAAGCAGTTTAGAAAATACGTTCAATAACATCTGGCCAAGGAGTGATGGGGATTTTGTCACATGACTGCATTATGGTTCTTTTCAACTGGTACGGACCAAAGCGATCAGTGTGGTGTGAAAAGGACCCAAAACGGCTCAGAAATGCTACAATGTATCATTTGTTGCCCTTGGTCCAGACCAAATGAACCGAACCACAGGTGTGAAAGCACCCTAAGACTATAAAGATACCTCATTCACATAGACTCTTTGCTGGGTCTTGTTTTTCCCCTGTGAAGCATTAAAAAGTACTTTTCTCTGTTTGTCCTGCCTAGTTTTGATCCTTGTGTTATTTATTATTATTGAACATTCTCGTATTCTTTAAAAGGTATTTAAAATAAATAGTCACTGTAATACTGACATTTTCCAAGAGCTAAAATGTCCCTCAATTTACCCTGCAATAGTATTTTTTAAAAGGTATTACAAAACAAGAATTATCTAAAAGAGACTTGTATGATTTATGGCACATTGTAAATTTTATGTTTTTCATTTAGAATAAATAGAGACTGCAATGCCCTTAAATCCTGTTTTTAAGTGACTTAATTTTGTCAGTTCTTTGGATGCAAGTAACCAGAAAAACATGTGTATATACAGTTGAAGTCAAAGTTATAAGCCACCCTCTTTAATTTTCCCCAGTTTCTGTTAAACGATGAACAGATTTTTTTTCAAAACATTTCTAAACATAATAGTTTTAATAACTCATTTCTAATAACTGATTTATTTTATTTTTGCCATGATGACAGTAAATAATATTTTACTAGATATTTTTCTGGACACTTCTATACAGCTTAAAGTGACATTTAAAGGCTTAACTAGGTAAATTAGGTTAACTAGGCAGGTTAGGGTAATCTGGCAAGTTATTGTATAATGATGGTTTGTTCTGTAGACTATCCAAAAAGAAATTTAGCTTAAAGGGGTTTATAATATTGACCAATTAAAACTGCATTTATTCTAGCCAAAATACAACAAATAAGACTTTATCCATAAGAAAAAATATTATACAGACATACTGTGAAAATTTCCTTGCTCTGTTTAACGTAATTTGGCAAATACTTTAAAAAGAAAAAAAAATTAAAGGGGGACTAATAATTCTGACTTTAACTGTATGTTGATTTTATTTAATTAATATGATAAAACTCCATCGTTAACAGGGTAAGCGGGTAACAGGATAAGAGGAGTAACAGGGTGGAGAGAGGAGTAACAGGGTGAACATTACAATAAGAATTAAGGCAACTTGTTTGTCACACTCTCATTTGATTATCAAAAACAAAAATATCTTTATTGAATTTGCAAAAAAAAAAAATCCGCAAGATTTTTTAAAAGTCATACCTAAGACATCACATCAATTGTTAAAAAAGCCAAATGAAACACAAGGAACATATTAAATTTCATACAGATAGTACATTACAAATAATGAAATACTGAAAATTGCTAATAAAACTATTATTTTAGATAAAATTTTTATTTTGGTTTGCACCATGATGTGCCCTGTATGATCTCTGCTTTTCTGCAGCAGACAAAAGTGCCATTCCCAGACAAAATCATGCACATGGTTTATACTGAACTTCTTTGATAGTATAAAATAAGCTAATAATACGAAATAGCAATACCATGGACACAGTGCAATATTTAAGCAAAACAGTAGTAACAGGAGTGACATTTTTTTTGCAAAACTCAGGCATTACTAATATGGTGAACAACGAGCTAGCACATGGTGACCCGAGGAAGATTTGAAACATGTTTATTAACTGTATTTCTCAAAATTACAAAAAACAATATTGTTTCCCCTATAAAAATGGGTAACAGGGTGGACATGTTATGCTTTGAAATGTTGAAAATAAAAGAAGGTAAAAGAGTGAGACTAACTCTGATTCTTGTAGACAATTTCTCCACATAATTGTGAGAATTTCTGAGAATCATGTGACTACAGGAGCAATCTGGGGCATTTTTATAGGAATTAATGGGGGGACATTTCAGGGACAGACATTTAGATTTTATTAATATATTTTCATTATTTAAAAAAAAAACAATTATTTGGTGAGATGTATTATACATACAACAATACAATTCAATTTAATTCACCTTTATTTGTATAGCGCTTTTACAATGTAGATTGTGTCAAAGCAGCTTCACATAAAAGGTCATAGTAAATAGGAACAGTGTAGTTCAGTTTTTTGTGTTTAAATTCAGTTCAGTTTAGCTCAGTTCAGTGTGGTTTAAAAATCACTACTGAGAGTCCAAACACTGAAGAGCAAATCCAATGATGCGCAGCTCTACAGATCCCAAACCATGCAAGCCAGTGGCGACAGCGGAGAGGGAAAAAAAAACTTCACTAAATGGCGGAAGTGAAGAAAATAAACCTTGAGAGAAACCAGGCTCAGTTGGGCACGATCATTTTAATTTCTCCGCTGGCCAAACGTCTTGTGCAGAGCTGCAGTCTCAGTGGCGGAGGCTGGAAGCTGGCCTCATAGCGAAGACTCGTCTGTCTCTGGAGCGTCACAGGAATCAGTCTCATGTTCTCCACTCTTCCATGACCACCACAGTAGCTGCTCAGGATACGGCCTGGTCCAAGATATGGAAACCTTGGGATCATCTCGTCGTTGGTCTTGGATCGAGTCAGTGACTCTTCAAAGTCTGAGGGCCTCGGGAAGAGTATCCCCAGGAGGAAATGTAGAATAAAGAAAATAATTAGCGTAGCTGCTGTTCATAGTGTATATAAACAAGATGCAGAACCTTTGTGGATGCCCCCTAAGTGGTGCACTAAGTGTATGCTTTACTGAACAGATAGGTCTTTAATCTAGTTTTGAATTGGGAGAGTGTGTCTGAGCCTCGGACGTTATCAGGAAGGCTATTCCAGAGTTTAGGAGCTATAAATGAGAAGGCTCGACCTCCTTTACTTGACTTTGCTATTCTAGGTACTACCAGAAGCCCTAAGTTTTGAGACCTTAAAGAGCGAGTTGGATTGTAGCGAGACAGAAGATTGGTTAGATAAACAGGAGCTAGATTATTTAAAGCTTTATATGTAAGAAGCAATATTTTAAATTCAATACGAAACTTAACAGGCAGCCAGTGTAAGGAGGATAAAATTGGGGTGATGTGATCAAATTTTCTAGACCTGGTAAGAACTCTGGCAGCTGCATTTTGTACTAATTGAAGTTTGTTAATAGAGAATGCTGGGCAGCCAGCAAACAGTGCATTACAGTAGTCCAGCCTAGAAGTCATAAAAGCATGGACTAGCTTTTCTGCATCTGAGATGGATAGCATACTTCGTAACTTAGCGATATTTCTCAGATGAAAGAAAGCAGTTTTTGTGACATGGGATATATGATTTTTAAAAGTTAAATTGCTGTCTAATATGACACCCAGATTTTTTATAGTAGAGCTAACGCTAACTTTGTATCCCTCTAATTGTAGGTCGAGTTGTGAGATCTGCTGTGTACAGGATTTAGGCCCAATAAGTAATAATTCTGTTTTGTCTGAGTTTAAGAGAAGATAATTGTTGGTCATCCAGTCTTTAACATCTTTAATACACTCAGTTAGCTTGGACAGTTTAGACGTCTTGTCAGGTTTAGTTGAAATATATAATTGAGTATCATCTGCATAGCAGTGAAAGCTGATCCCATGTCTTCTAATAATGTCTCCCAGGGGTAGCATGTATATTGTAAACAGCAAAGGGCCTAAAACTGATCCTTGAGGCACCCCGTATTTTACTGGGATGATTTGTGAAGGCTGTCCGTTAATATTCACAAACTGGTAACGGTCAGCTAAGTATGACTTAAACCATTTTAGGGCCTGTCCCTGGACACCTGTAGACTTTAAGCGATTAATGAGGATACCATGGTTAATGGTGTCAAATGCCGCACTAAGATCGAGTAGAACTAATAGCGAGATGCACCCTTGGTCAGCAGCTAAGAGTAAATCGTTGGTTATTTTCACTAATGCAGTTTCTGTACTGTGATGAGCTCTGAAACCTGACTGAAACACTTCAAAAACATTGTTCGTCTGCAGAAAGGAGCATAATTGAGCAGAAACAACTTTTTCTAGTATTTTAGATATAAATGGAAGATTTGAAATAGGCCTATAATTAGCTGAGTTGCTGGGGTCCAGTTGTGGTTTCTTAATAATAGGCTTAATGACAGCTAACTTGTAAGGATTTGGAACATGGCCTAAAGATAAAGAAGAGTTGATAACATTAAGAAGAGGTTCTCCTATAACAGGTCGCAATTCTTTCAGTAACTTTGTTGGAATTGGGTCCAATATACACGTAGCTGGTTTAGAGCTATTTATAATTTTGTCTAGCTCTTCCTGTTCTATGATTATAACGCACTGTAGGTTATTTAGATTTAGTGGCGTGTTTACTGGATCTGAAGTATAAGGCGGTGCAGAAAGTTTAATATCTCCTATTTTCTGTCTAAAGCCTTCTATTTCATCACTGAAAAAATTCAAGAAGTCATCACTACTAATTTGCGGTGGAACATTTTGTTCCAAAGATGACCAATTATTTGTTAATTTAGCAATGGTGTTAAATAAGAATCTAGGATTGTTATGGTTATTTTTTATCAGTTTGCGGAGGTGCTCAGCCTTGGCAGATTTTAAAGCCCTCCTATAGCTGGACATACTGTCTTTGTACGCAATTCTAAAGACTTCTAAATTAGTTTTTTTCCATTTACGTTCCAGGGCACGGGTTGCTGTTTTGAGAGTGCGGGTATGACTATTATACCATGGTGTAGTTTTATTCTCTCTAGCCTTTTTTAGTTTGATGGGTGCCACAGTATTTAGAGTGCTAGTAAAGATGGCATCCATACTGCTGGTTACTACATCAAGATCATTTGCGTTAAAGGTTCATTTCTAAGTAGAGAAAGATCAGGTAAGATATTTATAAATTCATCTTTAGTGGATGGAACAATAGTTCTACTAGGGCGATATATCGGAGCGGATCTGCTAATTTCAGGTAAACATATATACATATATCTTACTATATAACATATTATATAATAAGAGGTAGTGGTCTGTAATATCATCACTTTGTGGTATAATGTCTACATCAATGACCTCAATTCCATAAGACAGAATTAGATCTAGTGTATGCTTTAGGCGATGGGTTGGACCAGTAACATTTTGCTTTATCCCTAGTGAAAGTATTAAATCCATAAACGCGAGCCCTAATGTGTCGTTAGCGTCATCTGTTATGAAGCGGACAGGAGACAGAGGTAAGGAAACGTTAGGGTGTTTATTGAATGACAACAAGGAGCACATGAAGGATAGCCAGGAGGATCAGGAATGATGTTGGGGTCTTTTCCTCCGTGGCTGGGTAACAGGAATACACGAGGATGGACAGCACACACCAGATACAGCTGACAGAGGATGACACAGACTTGGAAGGACTGGAAGACAGGACGATTCGGGAGGACCAGGAAGACTAGGAGGAATACAAAGAGAACAGGTAAGTAAATCGTTTGTTTAGCTGAGGATGACTACGCTGAGTGGTCGCTCAGTTGTCCGCTTTCGTCGAGACGAGCCCGGACAATGAGCGACTGGAGTGCTGTGCTTTTATCTGGTGCTCGTGAATGTGATGCAGCTGTGTGCTCATTAGAAGTCAGGTGATGGTGATCTTCGTGAGTGGGGGTCGTGAGAGCCTGACCAATCCATGACAGTACCCCCCTCCCCAGGGCCCGCTCCTGAGGGCCGACACCTCCGACGCCGTGGTGGTCTCCCTCTGCCTCTAGGCGCTGGGAACTCAGGGTGGCTCTCATGAAACTCCACCATGAGACTAGGATCGAGAATATCAGCTCTGGGAACCCATGTCCTTTCTTCGGGGCCGTACCCTTCCCAGTCCACCAGGTACTCCAACTGGCCACCACGACGTCGGGAACGCAAGATCTCCTTCACTGCGTAGACGGCTCCTTCTTCTAGGAGCAGTGGAGGAGGGGGTTCCTCTTCGTGGTCAGGCTCTGTGGAGGGAAGAACAGGATCGTGATAGGGTTTCAGGAGTGATACGTGGAATGTAGGGTGAATACGGTAGTGAGAGGGTAATTGTAGTTTGTAGGTGACGGGGTTAACCTGTTCCACGATGGTGAAGGGACCAACAAATCGGGGACTTAACTTGCGAGAGGGCAGTCGCATGCGTATGTCCCGGGTGGATAGCCACACCTTTTGTCCGGGTGTGTATCTGGGTTCTTCAGACCTTCTCCTATCGGCGGTTACCTTGCTTCGACGGACTGCCCTCTGCAGATGTTGATGAGCCTCGTCCCAGACTCTCTCGCTCTCCCGGAACCAGTGATCCACTGCGGGGACATCAGATGGTTCGCCATCCCAGGGAAAGAGCGGTGGTTGGAAGCCCAGGACGCACTGGAATGGCGTGAGTCCGGTGGAGGGTTGCCGCAGTGAATTTTGGGCATATTCTGCCCAGCCCAAATACTGGCTCCAGGAGCTCTGGTGACCACTGCAGAAGGTCCTCAGGAACCGTCCCACCTCCTGAATCTTCCTCTCTGTCTGCCCGTTGGTTTGGGGATGATATCCAGAAGAGAGGCTGACGGCCACACCTAGGAGCTTGAAGAAGGCTTTCCATAGACGTGAGATGAACTGTGGACCTCTGTCCGACACAATATCTTCTGGAATACCAAATGACCTGAAGACTTGATTAAAGATATTGTCGGCTGTTTCAAAGGCTGTGGGAAGACCTTTCAGAGGGATTAGTTTGACAAACTTTGAGAATCTATCTACTATGACTAGAATACAGGTATTACCTTCTGACGAAGGGAGATCAGTGATAAAGTCCACTCCTAGGTGTGACCAGGGACGGTTCGGAATCGGCAAGGGATGGAGCTTTCCAGCGGGTAGATGACGTGGGCTCTTGGATTGGGCACAGTCCTTACAGCCCTGAACATATTGCCTCACATCCCTTGCCATGTTTGGCCACCAGAATCGTTGGGATACTAGCGAGAGAGTATTGTTGATCCCTGGATGTCCAGTGCCTAGCGAGGTATGTAAGGAGTGGATCAGATCTACCCGGTGTTCAGGTGGTATGAACTGCCGATGAGGAGGGCATCCCGGCGGAGCAGGGGCTTCCGGAGTGGCAACGACTGGAGGAGCGTTCCAGGTGATCGGACAAATGGAGATGTGTTCGGGAAGAATCTTCGTTGGGAGTTCTTCATGATCGTGATGCTCGTGTAAACGAGAGAGAGCGTCTGCTCTTAGATTCTTGGGTCCTGGACGATAGGAAATGGAGAAATCAAAACGTGAGAAGAAAAGTGACCATCTGGCTTGACGTGGACATAGTCTCTTGGCCTCTTTGATATATTGGAGGTTTTTGTGATCTGTGATCACCTGGAACGGATGTTTGGCTCCCTCCAACCAGTGACGCCACTCCTCCAAGGCTAGCTTGATTGCTAGCAGCTCCCTGTCTCCTATGCTGTAATTCTGCTCCGCCGGGCTCAACTTCCGAGAGAAATAGGCACAGGGATGCAGTCGGGGCGGTGTATCATGATGTTGAGATAATACTGCCCCGACGCCGGTGGTGGATGCGTCCACTTCCACCACGAAAGGAAGATTTGGGTCAGGATGAGTCAGGAGTGGGGCCCTTGTGAACTCCTTCTTAAGAAGGCGGAAGGCTGCGGCTGCTTCTTTGGTCCACTCCAGTCCTTTGGGTTTACCCTTGAGGAGATTAGTGAGAGGTGATGTAATCCTGCTGTAGTCCTTGATAAACCGTCTATAAAAGTTAGCAAACCCAAGAAACCTCTGGAGCTCCTTAATGGAAGTGGGTTCTGACCAGGATAGAACAGCCTCAATTTTCTTCCCATCCATACGTATACCGGTTTGATCAATGATGTATCCCAAGAAATGAATCGACTTCTGGTGGAATGAGCATTTCTCCGCTTTGAGGTAGAGGTGATGTTCTCTCAATGTGTGTAGGACCTCCGCAACGTGTTGGCGATGTTCGGCCTCACTCCGGGAGTAAATGAGGATGTCATCTATGTACACTATTACAAAGTGGTGAAGAAACTCCCGGAGGACTTCATGAATGAAGTTTTGGAATACGGAGGGGGCGTTGACCAGACCGTAAGGCATGACCTCATATTCATAGTGGCCAGTAGGGGTCACGAATGCTGTCTTCCATTGGTCCCCCTCACGTATTCTTATCAGATTATACGCGCTGCGGAGGTCCAATTTAGTGAAGACTTTAGCTTCTCGGAGCTGTTCCAAAGCGGCTGGTACCAGAGGAAGGGGATATCGGTATTTTACTGTACCGTTATTTAGGACCCTGTAGTCGATGCATGGACGCAGCCCTCCGTCCTTCTTGGCCACAAAGAAGAAGCTTGAGGCGGCTGGTGATTTTGAGTGACGTATGTACCCCTGACTCAGAGCCTCCCTTATGTAATCTTCCATTGCCTGATTCTCTGGAAGCGAGAGCGGGTAGATCCTACCTCTTGGCAACTGGGCATCTGGAACTAGGTCGATCGCGCAGTCCCATGGCCGATGCGGCGGTAGCTGGGAAGCTCTCTTGGGGCAGAAGACATCATGAAAGGAGCTGTACTCCTTAGGAATGTGGATAGACTGCTTCTCAGGAGGGCTCTCGACCGATGTTGCAAACAAAGAAATGGGGTTCCGACCTTGAAGAGGGAGATTTGGAAAACAGGTAGGTGTACATCCAGATCCCCATTTCTTTATCTCTTATGTGGATGTTAAAGTCTCCTACAATTAGTATTTTATCAGTTTTAACTAGTAAGTCAGAGATAAAATCAGAAAACTCTTTTAAAAAATTGACATAGGGTCCTGGGGGTCTATATATGGTGATTAGAGCAAGAGATAACATAGGTTTTTGCATAGTGTTTGGAAGGACAACATTAAGCGCTAATACTTAATTCAAAGGAGCTAAACATAAGTCCGTTTCTCTGATTAACATTAAGAATATCACTAAAGATTGACGCAACTCCACCACCACGACCAGTTTGACGAGCCTCATGTTTATATAAGAATCCTGGAGGAGTTGCTTCATTTAAACTAATATAGTCATTTTGTTTCAGCCAGGTTTCAGTGAGACAGAGTGCATTAAGATGGTTATCTGTTATTATTTCATTTATGATAAGTGCTTTAGGTGCTAGTGACCTGATGTTTAGGAGACCAAGCTTCATGAAATTTGTATTTTCACTTTTTAGTGTTTTTTCTGGTTTAATTCTTAATAGATTATTTCTGGAGCACACAGTACGTTTGTTTCTTGATCTAATAATGCGAGGAACAGACACAGTCTCTATGGGGTTAGCTAGGTATGCATTACTGTTATTTATGTGGGACGAATAGGAGTCTGTATGGCTAAATTGTGAATTTTGTGAATTTTTACTTACTAGTCAGATAGAGCGAAGTATTCTGGAGATGTTGTCCGACAGGAGTTCAGCTCCAGCTCGACTGGGGTGCAGCCCGTCAGCACGGAAAAGCCTAGGACGCTCCCAGAAAAGATTCCAGTTATTGGCAAAGAGCAATTTATGTTCTTCACACCATGTTAATAGCCATTCATTCAGAGCAAAAAGTCTACTGAACCTTTAATTTCTTTGGCGGTAGGTAGGAAGCGGTCCAGAAACGATGATCTGCGTGCCGTCTCGATCAGGCTCCTGAAGTCCTTCTTCAGGATCTCCGTCTGCCGGAGCCCGGTGTCGTTCGTCCCCACGTGGAGGACGACGGCACCGAGGCTCTCGGCAGCGCTCAGGATAGTAGGTATTTGTGCAGAAATATTCTTAACTCGGGCACCAGGGAAGCAGAAAGTGTGTACTTTGTTACCTTTGGAGGAAGCGGAGCGGATGGCCACATCGCAACCCGTCTCGCGGAGAGGGGCGAAGCGGTTCTCCGTGGGGATCTCGAACACCGGAGGAGGAGACGTTCTGCCCCGGGACCCGGTAAGCACCTTACGCGGCTGCACCCAGGGGCCGTGGTAGCCGGGTGTCGGCGTGAACGACGCCTGGGAGAGCCGCGCCCTCGGTGCGCTGGGCCTGGACAGAGAAACACGCGGGGTTGAGGAAGAAGGAAAAATGTTATTGTACTGAACACTTACCTCAGACGAGCGAGTACAGGTTAAGAGCTTAGCCCTGAGCCCTGCTCGCTTCGTCTCCAGCGAGCGAATCTGGGACTCCACTGCTTCCAGCTCCAGCTCCAGCGCCTCCATAGATGCTTCTCCTGCACTCAAGGATAGACACACAAGCGACATTGTACAAGGTGAAGAGCAAAGCCAGTAAGTGAGAAAATAAGTGAATGAAAGAGGTCGGTAGCTTTAGCTGCCCAGCGGTGCTAGCAGGCTAAAGCTACAAACACCAGGCGGATGCTCGAGAGACAGAACGTTTAAAAGTAGATTTGTTTGTATGAGTGTGTTAAGGAATTGTTCACCCCAAGTAGGAGAGATAAATATTTAGTGAATGAGGGGGTATTTTATAATAAAATGTAAATTGCGAATCTAAACTCCAAACAAACGCAGCGAAGCTACCGTCCGGTGACAGCGACAGTGACGTCACTCGAGCATCCGAACATGAAGAAACAGAACAAACTGAAGCAAACTAAATCCAGAAGAACTTTGACAACTTCTCTAAAATGCTTCAGAAAACCTACATTGAAGACCATGGGCAAGTGTTCTAAATGCAAAGTGTGGTCATACCAAATTATTATTAATTTTTAATATTAAAGTTAATTGATAAACAAAATATATTTATGCATTATTTTTGAAAACATCCTCATTTTACAGCATTTTTACACAAGTATCTAAAACTTTGAATAGTACTGTGCCTTACAGGTAGTTTTTTGAAGCATCTTAGAGATGTTGCCAAAGTTCTTCTGGATTTAGTTTGTCTTAGTTTGTTATGTTTCTTCATGTCAGTCCAGACAGACTGGATGATGATCAGATAAAATCTCTGTATGGAGCACTGGCTGTAGTCAGACTTCTTGTGCAGATAATAATTTCACTGTATAACTACAATTAATGACAAAAATAATCTAAATTGATATTTCAAGCTGACATGCTACAGAAAAATATAGAAATAACTCACTTGAAACCTTTTTTTTTTTGGTGAAAATAGTGGCCTAAGACTTTTGCACAGTACTGTATAAATAAAAACAACGTTTACACACACAGAAATATTAATTTATTCACAAACTTATAATGTCGAGACAAGATGGTGGCGCGTTCAGTTCCCGAGGCTTAGTGTCTCTCCAGTTTCTGCAATTTTGCAGTATTATTTCTGCTCATTTCGGGTCTGTTCGTGCAGAACAGCAGTGCCTTTACATCGTACACCCGACAGGACATCTTGGATATTGGATTGTGCATTCCGGACAGTTTTATTAACAATCTTAGACTCATCCCTGAGATCGTCAGAACACCCGGGCCTGAGAGCCCTACCTGGCCGGGCGGACAGAGACGGGGGAAGCGCGGCGGGCTAAGAGCTAAGCTAAAGCTAACACCACACTGGCTCTCTTTACCCAGCATCTTTCTCGCCAATGTACGGTCACTGTAACAAAATGTAACAAAATGGATGAGATTCGACTGCGCATCAACCACAGCAAAAGATTATGGAACTGTAATGTCATGATTTTCACAGAAACATGGCTAAACAGCGGAATACCAGACAACGCTATATCGCTAATGGAGCATCAAATATTCCGAGCAGACAGAACGGCGGATGACTCCGGTAAGACCAGAGGCGGAGGATTATGCATTTATATTAACAAAGCTTGGTGCACAAACTCTGTCGTCGTTGGGAGACATTGCTCTGTTAACCTGGAATTTCTAATGGTTAAATGTAGACCGTTTTATCTGCCATGGGAGTTCACCTCCACCATAATAACTGCCGCTTATATCCCTCCCAACGCTGATGCCAAGCTCGCTATGAATGAACTTCATGCAGCCATCAGCAAACAACAGACTGCTCACCCGGAGGCTGCTTTTATTGTTGCAGGGGATTTTAATCACTCAAACTTAAAGACAGTGCTCCCCAAATTCCATCAAAACATTTTCTGCCACACAAGGGGAAACAAAACTTTAGACCAAGTTTACACAAACATGGCTGAAGCATACGCTGTGACCCCCCTCCCCCACTTGGGTCAATGAGATCACCTTTCTTTGTTTCTAACCCCCAAGTACTCACCCATTGTCAACCGTGTGAAGCCATCAGTAAGGACCATCAAAGTGTGGCCACCACACTCCACACTCCACACTCCAGGACAGGTTTGAACACACAGACTGGAGTATGTTTGCTTCCCAGGCCACATGTGGCTCTCACACAGACATTGACAGTTACACTTCCTCTGTTCTGGAATATATCAACACCACCATAGACAGTGTTACAACCCAGAAACAGATCACCACATACCCAAATCAAAAGCCATGGATAAACAAGGAGGTGCGCCTCCTGCTGAAGGCACGCAACACTGCCTTCAGATCAGGGGATGCACAGGCCTACAGCACTTCCAGGGCTAATCTGAAGAGGGGCATCAAAAAGGCCAAGCACTGTTACAAGCTAAAGCTAGAGGAGCACTTTTCCAACTCTGATCCTCGGCGCATGTGGCAGGGCATCCAGGCCATCAGCAACTACAAACCCAGCCAGTCCATCCCCACAGCCACAAATGTCTCCTTCCTGAACGAGCTAAATGACTTTTATGCCCGCTTTGAAAGAGACAATACAGAACCCTACACCAGGAACACTACCTCAACCGACCACTCAACTATCACACTCACCTCCTCAGAAGTCTACACCTCACTGAGTCGGATCAATGTGCGTAAGGCTGCTGGACCATGCGGTATTCCTGGGCGCATCCTCAAAGCATGTGCAGAACAGCTCGCTGGGGTATTCACAGACATTTTCAACCTGTCGCTTAACCTAGCAACTGTGCCAACATGCTTTAAAACCACCTCTATTGTGCCAGTGCTGAAACACTCCAGCCCAACATGCCTGAATGACCACCGCCCTGTAGCACTCACACCCATCATCATGAAGTGCTTCGAGCGGTTGGTCCTGGCACATCTGAAAGACTTTCTGCCATCCACACTGGACCCACATCAGTTTGCCTACCGTGGAAACAGGAGCACAGAAGATGCCGTCTCCACAGCACTGCACTCTGTACTCACATACCTAGAAAATAAAAACACTTATGCACGAATGCTGTTTGTTGACTTCAGCTCAGCATTCAACACTGTCATACCCTCTAAGCTAATGATCAAACTCAGAGACCTGGACATCAACGCATCTCTCTGCAACTGGGTTATGGACTTTCTGACTAACAGACCTCAGAATGTTAGATCAGGCCACATCTGCTCCACCACCGTCACACTCAACACTAGTGTACCACAGGGCTGCGTGCTGAGCCCCTTCCTCTACTCCCTTTTTACCATCGACTGTAGGCCTGTGAACAGATCCAACACCATCATCAAATTTGCAGATGACACCACAGTGATTGGTCTAATCAGCAATAATGATGAGACTGCCTACAGGGAGGAGATACAGCATCTGGCCACCTGGTGCACCGACAATAATCTGCTCCTTAACACCAGCAAGACCAAGGAGCTCATTGTGGACTTCAGGAAGGGACGAACAGGCTCGCATGATCCCATCCACATTAATGGGATGGCCGTTGAGCTTGTGTCATCCTTCAAGTTCCTGGGGACCCACATCTCTAAGGACCTTTCCTGGACCACCAACACCTCCAGCCTGGTCAAGAAGGCTCCCCGGCGCCTATTCTTCTTGAGGCAACTAAAGAAAAACCAGCTTTCATCAGCCGTCTTGGTGAACTTCTACCGATGCACAATAGAAAGCATCCTGACCAACTGCGTCACAGTCTGGTATGGAAGCTGCTCTGTTGCTGAGCGTAAGGCACTGCAGCGGGTGGTGAAAACTGCCCAACGCATCACAGGGACTACACTGCCAGCCATAGAGGACATCCAGAAGAAACACTGTCTGCGCCGAGCACGCAGTATTCTTAAGGACCCCTCTCACCCTGCTCATAGACTGTTTTCTCTCCTGCCTTCCGGCAGGCGCTTCAGGCTCCCCCGGACAAAAACCAGCAGACTGAGGAACAGCTTTTTCCCCAGAGCTGTCTTAATTTTGAACTCTGCCCCTCACTGACTCTTTTGCCCCCCCAATACACCCCCCACACTCCTCTAACTTATACTCCTCACAATCACTGCACTATTTAACATTTGCACATTTAACGATTCACTTATTTGAACTGGACATACCCACTGCGCATGGACATTTGTAATTATGTTTATCTATCTCCACACTTCTGCTATTAATAGTATCCTGTACATATATTCATTTATTGTAAATCTGTCCATAGCTAATACAACCTGTATATAATGTTCATAGTACATCCATCTGTAAATATCACCATAGTTTTTCTATAACTGCACTTTATAACTTATACCTATATCCTGCACTTGCTGCTATTGCACTGCTGGTTAGACCGAAACTGCATTTCGTTGCCTTGTACTTGTACATGTGTAATGACAATAAAGTTGAATCTAATCTAATCTAATCTAATAAGCATTCTAAAAAGTAATTGGGTTTTATCTTCTGTAGGTTCCTGTCTGCTCACTCTTGATTCAAGAACAGTGAATCGTTACCTTCATCTGTCTGAGGGACACAGAGCAGCCAGTTTCACTGAAACTCCCCAGCAGTATCGTGCTCATCCAAAAAGATTTGATGGTAGTTTTCAGGTGTATTGGAGCGCTGTTATTGGGAGGTTGAGTGGAGTGGAAATAAAGGTGTGTGTATATCAGTGTCGTATAAGAGCATCAGCAGAAAGGCATTGTTCACTGAAGATATGTTTGGATTCAATAGTCAGTCTTGGGGTTTGTACTGCTCTCCCTCCAATTATGTATTCATGCATGATAAGAGCAAGACCAAAATCCCAGTGTCCTCCACATCCTCTAGAATAGGAGTGTATGTGGATCACAGTGCAGGAACTCTGCGCTTTTACAACATCTCTGAGACTATGACCCTCATCCATACAATTCAGACCACATTCACTCAGCCTCTTTATCCTGGGTTTGGCTTGAATATTGGCTCAAATGTGAAACTGTGTCATCTAACAACATAGTAGAGAAATTTACATGATGTACCTTTTTAAATCTTTATATGGACAAACTTTTGTAAAGTATGTGTACAAACAGACTGATGTACTGTAGCTTCTAAAAATATACTGAAAAACAATTAAGTGCATTGCAAGTACAATTTTAATTTTTATACAAAATAAAGTTTAAAAAATATACACTCTCTAAATACACTAATTAAAAGTATACCTTTACTTAAGTAAAACTGTAAAAGTATATTAAATATAACTGATATTTAAATAGATTTTTAGTATATAGCAACAAAGTGTACTACTTGAAAAATATGTTATAAAATGTATTTCTTAAAAGTCTAATCTGAATGCATTTGAAAAATAGTTCAAAGTTAGTACACTTTTACACAGTAATTGTAAGTATAAATTAAATTGAACTTTTAAAAGTATATTTAAATAAAATTTTTAGTATATAGACATAACATGTACTTCTTCAAAAATATATTATAAGCGTAATGCTTAAGTATAATTTAAATGCTATAACAATAGTTCAAAGTTAGTACACTTTTGCATAGTTATTGGAAGTAAAAATTAAATTGAACATTTAAAAATATATTTAAATATAATTTTTAGCGTTGGAAATAAAGTGTACTACCTCAAAAATATATTATAAGTGTAATGCTTAAAAGTGTAATTTGAATGCTATAAAAATAGTTGAAAGTTAGTTCACTTTTACATATTTGTTGTAAGTATAAATTAAATTGAACTTTTTAAAAATATATTTAAATAGATTTTTATATAGCAATAAAGTGTACTATCTCAAAAATATGTTATACATATAATGCTTAAAAGTGTAATTAGAATGCCTTTTTCAGTATGACCAAGGTGAAAAAAGTGCATTGTAATACATTTTATTTAAGTGCACTTAATGCGCTTCCAGAATGTACTTAAAGTGCTCTATTTTTGCTGACTAATTTTGTACTTACTGTACTAATAATTGATCTTTTGTACCATTTAAAATAAACTTAAGATGAACTAAGTGTACTTGACTGCTATTTTGACACCATTAGGTTGAACTAAAATATAATTTTAATATACTACTTTAATTAATTAATTAATATATATATATATATATATATATATATATATATATATATATATATATATATATATATATATATATATATATATACATATATATATACATACATACATACATACATACATACATATACATACATAATACCACTAATGCACTAATATTAAAAGTGCTTTAATTTCACTTCTTTCACAATTTGTATATTTTTTTATATATTACTATTATACTTTAAACTATTCTTAAATGTATTTATAAATGTTTAAAATTAGGGTTCAAGTGTATTAAGCTGCGGTCACACTTGACATTTCCTCCCATAGACTCCCATTCATACGCACGCGAATGCGTCAGACCGGAAACGCGGTCTCATGCGTTAAGTTTCGCAGGTTGCTGCGGTGCAAAGTTCAAGCTTGGTGAACTCTGACCTGTGAAATCGCATCATTTGACTGCGTGAGACCAATCTAGGATGAAAACACGACCTCTCTGGGCAAAAATGTAAAACATGGAGCAATCGCTCGCTTTTTAAAATGTCTAATAAGCTTGTTTAATCCCGCCCCTTTTCGCAGCGCCGCACGACAGAATTTCGCACACACAAAGCCCGGTGTGACCGTAGAAAAAGCGAGCGATCGCGCTATGTTTTACATTTTTGCCCAGAGAGGTCCTGTTTTGATCCTCGATTGGTCTCACGCAGTCAAGTGATGCGATTTCGCAGATTAGAGTTCACCAAGCTTGAACTTTGCACTGCAGCAACCTGCGAAACTTAACGCATGACCCCGCGTTTCCGGTCTGACGCATTCGCGTGCGTATGAATGGAAGTCTATGGGAAGAAAAGTCAAGTGTGACCGCACCTTTTCTGTCACGGATTGGCCAGGCTCTTCCACCAGTATCACGCAACGAGCACCTTCACCTGAGTTCTAATCACGCACAGCTGCACCCAATCACTCTAGCACACTATAAAAGCACACACCTCACTTCACTCGTTGTCCAGTCTCGTTCCTCCGAAGCGGACTCTGAGTGAAACACCTCTTGGGTTTCACTCCCCTTTGATCTCAGCATTTTGTACTTACCATTACTCTGTTTCCTTCCAGTCTGTCCAGTGTTCCCGGTGTCCTGTCAACATTGTGTGTATCGTCAGTCTGTCTTCCCCGCAAGCCCTCTGGTGTGTGCATTCGGTCATCCTCAGTGTCTGTCATCCCACCTGCCACAAAGGATCATCAGTTCCACCGAACTCCATTCACTTATCATATATCATCCTTTATTACTCAACTGTTGGAATAAACCTCATTTATACTTACTCACCTTGTTTGTCCGTCTGCTTCCATAACAATTACTAAATATATATTTTTAAATATAGTATGTTTAAGTGTGTTAGTAGTTGTAACTAAATATACTTTTTAAAAATACAGATATAATAGGTTAAAAGCACATTTTAGTTCAATTTCATAGTGTCTCAAAATAGCACAGTTGAGTACATTTAGATGGTAGTAAGTTCATCTTAACATATACTTAATGCTATTTTTAGTACATTAACTACAAAATTGGTGTGTTGAAAATAGAGCACTTTTAGTACAGGACTAAAAAGTATACTTAAAGTGACTTTTAGCATACTTTTTTCACATTTTATATATTTATATATTACTATTATACTTTAAACTATTCCTAAATATATTTATTAATGTTTAAAATTAGGGTTCAAGTGTATTTCTGGTTGTAACTAAATATACTTTTTTTAAAATACAGATATAGTATGTTAAAAGCACGTTTTAGTTCAATTTCATGGTGTCTCAAAATAGCACAGTTGATTGCACTTAGATGGTATTAAGTTCATCTTAACATATACTTAATGATATTTTTTAGTACATTAAGTACAAAATTAGTGTGTTGAAAATAGAGCACTTTTAGTACAGGACTGAAACGTGTACTAAGTATACTTAAATAAGGTGTATTTAAGTGCACTTTTTTTTTTTTTACCTGGGTTACCTGCATATGGAGGGCTTTCAGTGCCAAGCTGTCTGCTTGTTTTTTTGACTCCATAAAGCAGTGTTTCTTCTGACCTGATTCCAGTGTCTGAGCCTGGAATTCTGTAGCATTAATCTGTTACATTCCATGTTGGTTTGAATGTATTGTTGGATGTTGTGTGAATTTTTTGTCTTCTCGCTTGTTTTCTTTGTCTCTCTGTTACGTGTCACTCAGGTGTGGAAAAGAGGGAGTTAATTGTTTGCAACTGCCGCTTGTCACCACCATGCTAGCTCAAAAGCTGACCAACTTGACTACCACATTCTCTCTCTTGCCTTGTAGTCTTGTTACACCACCACCACCATCATCATTATCGTCATCATCACTAGAGTTTGCTACTGTGTGTAACTTATTGCTTTGCCCTTTGATTTTATTCATTTATTCATTCATTTCTTTTACTTTGGCATAATCTCTATTTCAGAGATCACTACAGCGGAATAAATTGCCAACTATTATGGCATATGTTCACACACTCATATACTTAGGATAATTTAGTTTATTCAATTCACTTATACCGCATGTGTTAGGACTGTAAGGGAAACAGGAGCACCACGAGGAAACCCATGCAAACACAGGGAGAACATGCAAAATCTACAAAAAAATGTCTCCGTGTCCAGCTGGTACTCGAACCAGCGAGTGAGGCGACAGTGCTAACCACTGAGCCACTGTGCAGCCCCCTTTGCTTTTAAAGCTTTTTAATTTTGAGATGCATCTCTTTAAGTAGGATTCTATTGGGATATGGGTGTCATCTTATTTATGAAAACATTTTTTCTTGTTTATGTTGAGTTAGAAGCAGTTATTGTACATTTTCTGTTGTTGATTAATTTTTTGTAATAATAATAATAATTCCCTACATTTATACAGCACTTTATACATGCAGGGAATTTCCTCATCCAACACCAGAGTGCAGCATACACCTGGATGATGCGATGGCAGTCTCATCCTAAAGATGGCATTCACTGAGCAGTATAGAGTCCCCTTCACTATAATGGGGCGTTAGGACCCACACAGACCACAGGTTTTTTAATTAGGACTGACAGGTCAAACTTTTGCGAGTCTTGTCACATCTTCAAACGATTCACCCAATTACAAATTAGAGCATCACCAGTGACAAATACTGTAATTAACACATTTCCAGCTGTGTAAAAGAAGAACCTCAGCACACCCAACCTTCCTTTGAAATGTTTTCTGAGCTGACAGCATGCCAAAGATTCAACCACAGACTAAAGTGCTGATCATCAAGAGCATGAAGACCAAGTTTCCTGCTGAGGTGTAGTGATGGGAAGTTCGCATCATTTTACTGATTTGGATCTTTGAGTCTCCTTCATTGAGTTGAACGAAACTTTTTTCTAGTCATTTTGTTCAATTCGTTCAATTTGCCAAAATATTGTTAAAATGTCACAAGATGTTTCAAAACTACAAAATCTACAACTACACCAAACCTTGATCACAATACAAACAAGTCATAACTAGAATTTTATTTAAAAAAAAGAAAATAATCATTTATTGTTTACCTGGTGTTTTGTTTATTATTAGCTCATCTCACCTCCTCTGACAGGTCTTCAAATTTGAGTGGTTTGTTTAAGTTACACTTACAGTCAGAAATAAACTTATATATCAAATATCTTATATATAAACTTATATATCAAAATGAACAAATCATTCAAGAACAACCCATCACTACTGAGGTGGCAGACATCTTTAATGTATCTAAACATCATGTGGAGAGGATCATAATAATTTGAAGAAGCTGGTGAACTTAATGAAAAGCCCAGACAACAATTCAAGAAGATCGCTTGTTAGTTCGACAGTCCAAGACCAATCTTTTTTCAACTGCAGCAGAGCTAAATTCAATTCAATTCATGTTTATTTCCATAGCACTTTTACAATGTAGATTATGTCAAAGCAGCTTCACATAGAAGATTATAGTAAATTAAAACAGTATTAGTCGTTTTTTTAGAGTTGAAGTTGAGCTAAGTTCAGTTCAGTGTGGTTTAATTTTCACTGAAGAGCAAATCCATCCATGTGCAGCTCCACACTTACCAAACCAAACAAGCCAATGGCGAAAGCGACCAGGAACAAACTTAACCAGTTGACAAAAGTGAAGGAGAAAAACCTAGATAGAAACCAGGCTCAGTTGGGCACGACCATTTTGCCCAGGGCCAAACTTCTTTTGCAGAGCTGCAGTCTAGGCGCTGAAGGCTGGAGAAAGCTGGATGTCCATCGTGGAGAATCAAAGACTCTTCTGTCACTGGGGTCTTACAGAGATCTGAGATCCTGAAGGTAGAGGGCAAGGGGGTCCTCTGGGGCCCAGACTGCAAACCCTGGGATAGTGGCTGGCCCCCTTGGCAGCTCGCTGATGTCAGTATCCCTGGAGGTGGAGGGAAAGGGGGCCCTCTGGGGCCCGGACTGCAAGCCTAGGGAGAGAGCCTTGCCCCTGGGGAAGCTCGCTGGGGTCAGAGACCATGGATGTGGAGGGCAAGGGAGACCACAGAAGCCAAGACTGCAAGCCCAAACGAGAGTAGCTGAGCTAAGGGCAGCTTGCTGGGGTCGAAAAACCCTTTAGGTGGAGGGCAAGGGGTCCCTCAGGAGCTCAGACTGCAAGCCAAGGGAGAATGGCTGGCACCTGGGCAACTCGCTTGTGTCAGAGACCATGGAGATGGAGGGCAAGGGGGCTCTCTGTGGCCAAGACTGCGAGCCCAAGGAGAGTGGCTGGCCCCTAGAGCAGCTCGTTGGGGTGAGAGACCCTGGAGGTGGAGAACAAGAGGACCCTATAGAGCCCAGACTGCAAGGCACGGGAGAGTGGCTGGCCCCTGAGCAGCTTGCTGGGGTCAGAGACCCTGGAGGTGGAGTGCATGGGGGCTTTCATGACTCCAGACTGCAAGACCAGGGAGAGTAGTTGACCCCTGGGCAGCTTACTGGGGCCAGGGACAATTTAGGTGGAGGGCAAGGGATCCCTTAGGAGCCCAAACTGCAAGGCCAGGGAGAGTGGTTGGCCCCCGGAGCAGCTCGTTGGGGTGATAGACCCTGGAGGTGGAGAACAATAGGACCCTATAGAGCCCAGACTGCAATGCACGGGAGAGTGGTTGGCCCCTGAGCAGCTTGCTGGGGTCAGAGACCCTGGAGGTGGAGAGCAAGGGGGCCCTCATGACTCCAGACTGCAAGACCAGGGAGAGTAGCTGACCCCTGGGCAGCTCACTGGGGCCAGGGACAATTTAGGTGGAGGGCAAGAGGTCCCTCGGGAGCCCAAACTGCAAGCCCAGGGAGAGTGGTTGGCCCCAGTGCAGCTCACTGGGGTCAGGGACCCTTTAGGTGGAGGGTAAGGGGTCCCCCAGGAGCCCAGACTTCAAGCCTAGGAGATTAGATGGCACCTGGGCTGGACAGCTTGCTTGGGTGAGAGGTGGATGGCAAGTGGGCCATCTAGGGCCCGGACTGCAAGCACAGGGAGAGAAACTTGCCCCTGGGCAGCTCGCTGGGGTCAGGTACCCTTTAGGTGGAAGCCAAGGGGGGCCTCATGAGCCCAGACTGCAAGACCAGGAAGAGTGACTCCCCCCCGACACAGCTCGCTTGGGTCGGAACCCGTGGAGGTGGAGGGCAGGAGGACCCTCAGGGGCCCGGACTGTAAGTATAGGGAGAGAGTCTGCCCCCTGGGCAGCTTGCTGGGGCCAGGGACCCTTTTGGGTGGAGGGCAATGGAGGCCTAATGAGCCCAGACTGCAAGCCCAGGGACAGTGGCTGGCCTATGGGCTTCTCGCTGGGGATAGAGATCATGGAGGTGGAGGGCAAAGGGGCCCCTAGGGCCCAGATTTCAAGCGCAGGGAGAGTGACTGGCCCCCGGTGCAGCTCACTCGGATCAGAGACCCTAGTTGTGGATGGCAAGAGGACCCAATGGAGCCATGACTGCAAGCCTAGGAAGAGAGACTGTTCCCTTAGCAGCACGCTAGGGACAAGGACCCCTTAGGTGGAGGGTAAGGGAGAGTGGCAAGCCCCCGGGGCAGCTTGCTGGGGTCAGAGACCCTGGAGGAAGAGGGCAAGGGGGCCCTCAGGAGCCCAGACTGCAAGACCTGCGAGAAGGGCAGAGCCCTGGGACTGCTCGCTGGGGCCAAAGGCCCTGAAGGCGGAGGGAAAGTGGGCCCTCTGGGGCCCAGACTGCAAGCCATTGGAGAGTGGCTGGCCCCCAGGGAAGCTTGCTGGGGTCAGAGACTGGAGATGGAGAGCAAGGGGGACTCATGAGCCCAGACTGCAAGGCACGGGAGAGTGGTTGGCCCCTGAGCAGCTTGCTGGGGTCAGAGACCCTGGAGGTGGAGAGCAAGGGGGCCCTCATGACTCCAGACTGCAAGACCAGGGAGAGTAGCTGACCCCTGGGCAGCTCACTGGGGCCAGGGACAATTTAGGTGGAGGGCAAGGGGTCCCTCGGGAGCCCAAACTGCAAGCCCAGGGAGAGTGGTTGGCCCCAGTGCAGCTCACTGGGGTCAGGGACCCTTGAGGTGGAGGGTAAGGGGTCCCCCAGGAGCCCAGACTGCAAGCGTAGGAGATTAGACGGCACCTGGGCTGGACAGCTTGCTTGGGTGAGAGGTGGATGGCAAGTGGGCCATCTAGGGCCCGGACTGCAAGCCATTGGAGAGTGGCTGGCCCCCGGGGAAGCTTGCTGGGGTCAGAGACTGGAGATGCAGAGCAAGGGGGACTCATAAGCCCAGACTGCTAGCTCAGGGAGAGTTGTTTGTCCCCTGGGCAGTTCGCAAGGGTCAGGAACCCTGGAGATGGAGGGCAAGGGGGCCCTCTGGAGCCCAGACAGCAAGCTCAGGAAGAGTGGCTGGCCCCCAGGGCAGCCTGTGGGGTCAGAGACCCTAGAGGTGGAGGGCAGGAGGGCACTCTGGGGCCCAGACTGCAAGCCAAAGGAGATAGGCTGGATCCTAGGCAGCTCGCCTGGGTCAGAGACCATGCAGCTGGAGGGCAAGGGGGCCCTTTATGACCCAGATTACAAGCCCCGGTAGAGAGGTTGGCCCTCGACACAGCTAGCTAGGGTCAGAGACCCTGGAGGTGGAGAGCAAGGGGGCCTTTTGGGGCCCAGAGTGCATGCCCAGGGACAGTGGCTGGCCCATGGGGCAGCTCACTTTTGTCAGAGACCATGGTGGTGTTGGACAAGTTAGCCCTCTGGGGCCCAGACTACAAGCCCAAATAGAGTGGCAGGCCCCCTGGGCTGCTCATTGGGGTCAGACGTCGTGGAGCTGAAGGGCAAGAGGGCCCTCAGAAGCCCATACTTCAAGACCCGCGAGAAGGGCAGGGCCCTGGGACTGCATGCTGGGGCCAGAGGCCCTGGAAGTGGAGGGAGAGTGGCAGGCCCCTGGGGCAGCCCACTGGGGTCACAGACCCTTCAGCTGGAGGACAAGGGGTCCTAAAGAGCCCAAACTGCCACCCAGTGACAGTAGCTGGCCCCTGGAGCAGCCCACTGGGGTCACAGACCCTTCAGCTGGAGGACAAGGGGCTCTCAGGAGCCAAAACTGCAACCCAGGGAGAGTGGCATGCCCCTGGAGCAGCCCACTGGGGTCACAGACCCTTCAGCTGGAAGACAAGGGGCCCTCAAGAGCCCAAACTGTCACCCAGGGACAGTGGCTGGCTCTAGGGGCAGCCTGCTGGGGTCAGATACCCTTCAGCTGGAGGACAAGGGGCCCTCAAGAGCCCAAACTGCAACCCAGGGAGATTGGCTGGCCCCTGGGGCAGCCTGCTGGGGTCACAGACCCTTCAGCTGGAGGACAATGGGCCCTCAAGAGCCCAAACTGCTTCCCAAGGTGAGTGGCTGAACCCTGGGGAAGTTCGCTGGGGTCACAGACCCTGCAGCTGGAGGACAAGGGGCCCTCAAGAGCCCAAACTGCCACCCAGGGAGAGTGGCAGGCCCCTGGGGCAGCCCACTGGGGTCACAGACCCTTCAGCTGGAGGACAAGGGGCCCTCAAGAGCCCAAACTGCCACCCGGGGACAGTAGCTGGCCCCTGGGGCAGCCTGCTGGGGTCACAGACCCTTCAGCTGGAGGACAAGGGGCCCTCAAAAGCCCAAAATGCCACCCAGGGAGAGTGGCAGGCCCCTGGGGCAGCCCACTGGGGTCGCAGACCCTTCAGCTGGAGGACAAATGGCCCTCAAGAGCCCAAACTGCCACCCAGGGACAGTAGCTGGCCCCAGGGGTAGCCTGCTGGGTTCACAGACCCTTCAGCTGGAGGACAAGGGGCCCTCAAGAGCCCAAACTTCCACCCAGGGACAGTAGCTGGCCCCTGGGGCAGCCCGCTGGGGTCACAGACCCTTCAGCTGGAGAACAAGGGGCCCTCAAGAGCCCCTACTGCCACCTAGGGAAGGTAGCTGGCCCCTGGGGCAGCCTGCTGGGGTCACAGACCCTTCAGCTGTAGGACAAGGGGCCCTCAAGAGCCCCTACTGCCACCTAGGGAAGGTAGCTGGCCCCTGGGGCAGCCTGCTGGGGTCACAGACCCTTCAGCTGGAGGACAAGGGGCCCTCAAGAGCCCAAACTGCCACCCCAGAGAGAGTGGCAGGCCCCTGGGGCAGCCTGCTGGGGTCACAGACCCTTCAGCTGGAGGACAAGGGGCCCTCAAGAGCCCAAACTGCCACCCAGGGACAGTAGCTGGCTCCTGGGGCAGCCTGCTGGGGTCACAGACCCTTGAGCTGGAGGACAAGGGGCCCTCAAGAGCCCAAACTGCCACCCAGGGAGATTGGCAGGCCCCTGGGGCAGCTCACTGGGGTCACAGACCCTTCAGCTGGAGGACAAGGGGCCCTCAAGAGCAAAAACTGCCACCCAGGGACAGTAGCTGGCCCCTGGGGCAGCCTGCTGAGGTCACAGACCCTTCAGCTGTAGGACAAGGGGCCCTCAAGAGCCCAAACTTCCACCCAGGGACAGTAGCTGGCCCCTGGGGCAGCCTGCTGGGGTCACAGACCCTTCAGCTGGAGAACAAGGGACCTTCAAGAGCCCAAACTGCCACTCAGAGACAGTAGCTGGCCCCTGGGGCAGCCTGCTGGGGTCACAGACCCTTCAGCTGCAGGACAAGGGCCCAACAAGAGCCCAAACTGCCACCCAGGGACAGTAGCTGGCCCCTGGGGTAGCCTGCTGGGGTCACAGACCCTTCAGCTGCAGGACAAGAGGCCCTCAAGAGCCCCTACTGCCACTTAGGGAAGGTAGCTGGCCCCAGGGGCAGCCTGCCGGGGTCACAGACCCTTCAGCTGTAGGATAAGGGGCCCTCAAGAGCCCCTACTGCCACCTAGGGAAGGTAGCTGGCCCCTGGGGCAGCCTGCTGGGGTCACAGACCCTTCAGCTGGAAGACAAGGGGCCCTCAAGAGCCTAAACTGCCACCCCAGAGAGAGTGGCTGGCCCCTGGGGCAGCCTGCTGGGGTCACAGACCCTTCAGCTGGAGGACAAGGGGCCCTCAAGAGCCCAAACTGCCACCCAGGGACAGTAGCTGGCTCCTGGGGCAGCCTGCTGGGGTCACAGACCCTTGAGCTGGAGGACAAGGGGCCCTCAAGAGCCCAAACTGCCACCCAGGGAGAGTGGCAGGCCCCTGGGGCAGCCCACTGGGGTCACAGACCCTTCAGCTGGAGGACAAGGGGCCCTCAAGAGCAAAAACTGCCATCCAGGGAGAGTGGCAGGCCCCTGGGGTAGCCTGCAGGGGTCACAAACCCTTCAGCTGGAGGACAAGGGCCCCTCAAGATACTTAAACAAAAAAGGCAGTCTGCTGGAGACTATGTGGCTCAAATGAAGGGAATCATTCACATATTTTCTGGAAATGTTTAAAAATCCAGGCATTTTGGCTAGAAATTCATAAATGTTTAGAGAATATATTCCATATCCCCATCGATTTTTCTTTCTCAACTCTATACTTAGGCCTAGAAAATCCTATGAAAAATCTGACAAAAAACTGCTGAAAATTTAGCTGATAGCCTTAAAAAAACAATAACCAATAAATGGTTACAGCTTAAAATACCTCAAATTAGAAACTGGTTTGACATAATTTATGAAATCTATAAGATAGAGAGGCTAACAATGAACCGTCATTTACAGACTGAGGAGTTTAATAAAACATGGAGAAAATGGGTAGAATATATTCTTCCATTAAGACCTGATTTATTATAGAATGAATGAATAGTCAGAAAGATGTGAATTTTATTTTATGTGTTATTTTTAGTAATGAGAGAAAACATAACAGAAAGATAGTAAGAAAAACAATACCTATTAAAAACAAATCAATAAATAGATCCTAAAAGTACCATCCTCATAGTTCCATATTTACATAGTTTAGGTTAAAAGAAAGAAAGAAAGAAAGAAAGAAAGAACTAAAGAAAGAAAAGGGTAGACTGGGTACCACAATATGGTTAAAAAAAGTACACAATTGAATTGTAACTGAAAAGCAACAAATTAATTTTATTTGTTTCTTTTTGATGATATACAAAACAATTATATGTATTGATTTTCTTGTTTCTTATAATGTCCTTAAATCATTAGTGTAACTTCCATATTTATTAATGAAATGTTTTTTTATTTTATAACTTCATTTATTTCTACAATTTTGGGAATTCAATGTTTGATTGTTTTGTGAATACATTGTAGAAAACTCTATCTGTATGTGAATTTGGAAACTGCAATAAAAAACTAAATGAAAAAAAAATACTGTTCAACAATTACTGTCTCGTCTACTCTGAAGCTTTATGTTGTTATTTATAGAGATTTACATTTATTTTAAGACAGAAAACAATGTTTTAGGCATTAACACACATACACAGGCTGTCTGTGTAATTCTAAACACAAATGTGTTGCCCCTTTAAGGGAGCCAGATGTTTCATTTGTTTACTTCTGAGTGTGCTCAATTCTCTGTTTATCAGTTCAGATGCAGAGTCTGACATGTTTTAAATAAGAATCTACAAGAAGTGTGTAAATGTGTTCAAATATGTTTTGAGTGTTGCTAAAATAATGTCTGTGTATTAAAATTAAATTGTTGTTATTTTGAAATGTGTACTTGAAAGCTACATTGTTAGCTAGTTAGCATCTCATCACAACTTGTTACATTACTTTCGTTTAAATAAATGTATTAATTGGACAACTCATCTTTATTGGTTTTGCTGTAATGTACAGATGCACACAGTGTAATGTGTCTTTCTGGTAACTAAGCAGTTTTTATACACATTAAAATCTGCACAGAAATCATCACAGTGAATCACAAAAGATGACACATATAGCTATCACACCCAAACCTCCACTGTCAGGTCCCAGGTTGTGAATTTGTTGCTAAGAGTTTTTCAGAGCTGTTTCCACCTGTCAATTTATATTAAGAACAATGGAAAAGTTTGTCGTCTTCAGCTTTTTTAAGTAAAAAAGAAAAAGATATTTGAATCCCTGGTGTTCTGACTTTATTTTTGCAATTATATTTAGATCAATGTGTGTGCTTTTGTTTTTTTGAAAAACATGTTTTTAACCATATCTAGTATATATCAAGTATATATAACATATCTATATATCAAGTCAATCAATGCCACACTAGAGCTTATTCAAAGGTTAGTATCATATATGGATAAGATACATTTGAAGGCAAAATGATTCTTTTAAAATTTTAATTCTTTTTCAAAATATATCCCAAGTTATGTTTAACAAAGCAAGGAAATGGTCACAGGATTTCTTATAACTTTTCTTATAATTATCTTACTTGCCTAGTTAAGCCTTTAAATTGCACTTTAAGCTGAATATTAGTATATTTGAATATCTTGCACTATAACTAGTACAATATATATATATTAAATCCCTCCATTAAACAGCACTTGCATACATTTTTGTTCAATGAATTTGACTGGAAAACTTTGAACAAATAAAGCATTTTTTTTATTGGATATGTAATTGTGCACTGTAAAAAATCCAACTTGAAATAAATGAAATTATTATTTTTTTTATTTTTATTTTTTTTTTTTTGTTGTTTGGCAAAAATCAGTACAAATGTCTGTATAACTACATTTAACATTTACTTAACCAAAATTCAAATGCCTAAAAAAAATCTGATAATAAATAAAACATTTTAATTTGTCATTACCCGAATGACAATCAAATGCTCAAACGATCAAATAATAAAATCAAAATGCATTCCCAAATCAGAAATCAAATGTATTTGACAATTAATTTTCATGATCAACTCAGAAAAAAAAACTGTAAATATTTAATTACTAATCAAATTCTCAATGTATTGTTCACAAGCTCAAACCGACACAGCAAATGATAAATCAAATGCAAATGAGGAGTGCCAATCAACCAGCCTTATAAACTTTCTGTTTTTCTTTACTAGAGAACACTATAGTTTAGATCCATACTGTCATAATCACCATGATTCACCACCAAGATTGCTGGAGAACTACACACAAGACATTTTTAATGAACTACAACTCCCATCATACATCACACACACACCAGTTTCTGGTTCCTGCTGATTACACACACTAGAAGCTCATGATTGAATGATTACTAAGGGTGCTTTCACACCTGAATTATTTAGTCCTGTTGAATCGCACTAGAGTTGGATTTCCCTCTTGGTGCGGTTCGTTTGGGCAGGTGTGAATGCAGCAATCGCACTCGAATGCGCACCAAACGCGGACCTAAAAAAGCATACCGAGACCTCCTTGAAGAGGTGGTCTCAGTACACTTTCAAACGAACCCTGGAGCGGTTTGTTTGTGGTGAGAACATGATCCGAACTAAAACAGACCCAACCGCAAAAAGTACTGTGCCTTTTGGACTAATCCAGCTGCCGTAGTCTAATGCGCTGTCCCATTTTAAGGAATTTGGAGGAAAAATATTTGTTGACAGCTCTTTAGCAACAGTTTTAAACAGAGAGAGAGAGGAGAAAACATTACCTGATTAATCATTGTTAATATTTCCGGAAGATGACCATGTCACAGTTTAACTAAATTAATTCACGTCTCCTCCTAACGCTTTTGCCGTTGCGCTTCATTCTTGAAATGTATAGTTTGCCTAAAGTGATATATACGAGCTATATAGTATACTATGACCAGGGATACAATCAGCCAGTGCAGCGGCATTTTGTGTCTGCCGGTTTGTTTACTTGCGGGAGTTCCACTGGCATTTTCCCGCATGTTAATTTTGACCAATTGAAAAGCAGTTTAGAAAATACGTTCAATAACATCTGGCCAAGGAGTGATGGGGATTTTGTCACATGACTGCATTATGGTTCTTTTCAACTGGTACGGACCAAAGCGATCAGTGTGGTGTGAAAAGGACCCAAAACGGCTCAGAAATGCTACAATGTATCATTTGTTGCCCTTGGTCCAGACCAAATGAACCGAACCACAGGTATGAAAGCACCCTAAGACTATAAAGATACCTCATTCACATAGACTCTTTGCTGGGTCTTGTTTTTCCCCTGTGAAGCATTAAAAAGTACTTTTCTCTGTTTGTCCTGCCTAGTTTTGATCCTTGTGTTATTTATTATTATTGAACATTCTCGTATTCTTTAAAAGGTATTTAAAATAAATAGTCACTGTAATACTGACATTTTCCAAGAGCTAAAATGTCCCTCAATTTACCCTGCAATAGTATTTTTTAAAAGGTATTACAAAACAAGAATTATCTAAAAGAGACTTGTATGATTTATGGCACATTGTAAATTTTATGTTTTTCATTTAGAATAAATAGAGACTGCAATGCCCTTAAATCCTGTTTTTAAGTGACTTAATTTTGTCAGTTCTTTGGATGCAAGTAACCAGAAAAACATGTGTATATACAGTTGAAGTCAAAGTTATAAGCCACCCTCTTTAATTTTCCCCAGTTTCTGTTAAACGATGAACAGATTTTTTTTCAAAACATTTCTAAACATAATAGTTTTAATAACTCATTTCTAATAACTGATTTATTTTATTTTTGCCATGATGACAGTAAATAATATTTTACTAGATATTTTTCTGGACACTTCTATACAGCTTAAAGTGACATTTAAAGGCTTAACTAGGTAAATTAGGTTAACTAGGCAGGTTAGGGTAATCTGGCAAGTTATTGTATAATGATGGTTTGTTCTGTAGACTATCCAAAAAGAAATTTAGCTTAAAGGGGTTTATAATATTGACCAATTAAAACTGCATTTATTCTAGCCAAAATACAACAAATAAGACTTTATCCATAAGAAAAAATATTATACAGACATACTGTGAAAATTTCCTTGCTCTGTTTAACGTAATTTGGCAAATACTTTAAAAAGAAAAAAAAAATTAAAGGGGGACTAATAATTCTGACTTTAACTGTATGTTGATTTTATTTAATTAATATGATAAAACTCCATCGTTAACAGGGTAAGCGGGTAACAGGATAAGAGGAGTAACAGGGTGGAGAGAGGAGTAACAGGGTGAACATTACAATAAGAATTAAGGCAACTTGTTTGTCACACTCTCATTTGATTATCAAAAACAAAAATATCTTTATTGAATTTGCAAAAAAAAAAAAATCCGCAAGATTTTTTAAAAGTCATACCTAAGACATCACATCAATTGTTAAAAAAGCCAAATGAAACACAAGGAACATATTAAATTTCATACAGATAGTACATTACAAATAATGAAATACTGAAAATTGCTAATAAAACTATTATTTTAGATAAAATTTTTATTTTGGTTTGCACCATGATGTGCCCTGTATGATCTCTGCTTTTCTGCAGCAGACAAAAGTGCCATTCCCAGACAAAATCATGCACATGGTTTATACTGAACTTCTTTGATAGTATAAAATAAGCTAATAATACGAAATAGCAATACCATGGACACAGTGCAATATTTAAGCAAAACAGTAGTAACAGGAGTGACATTTTTTTTGCAAAACTCAGGCATTACTAATATGGTGAACAACGAGCTAGCACATGGTGACCCGAGGAAGATTTGAAACATGTTTATTAACTGTATTTCTCAAAATTACAAAAAACAATATTGTTTCCCCTATAAAAATGGGTAACAGGGTGGACATGTTATGCTTTGAAATGTTGAAAATAAAAGAAGGTAAAAGAGTGAGACTAACTCTGATTCTTGTAGACAATTTCTCCACATAATTGTGAGAATTTCTGAGAATCATGTGACTAGAGGAGCAATCTGGGGCATTTTTATAGGAATTAATGGGGGGACATTTCAGGGACAGACATTTAGATTTTATTAATATATTTTCATTATTTAAAAAAAAAACAATTATTTGGTGAGATGTATTATACATACAACAATACAATTCAATTTAATTCACCTTTATTTGTATAGCGCTTTTACAATGTAGATTGTGTCAAAGCAGCTTCACATAAAAGGTCATAGTAAATAGGAACAGTGTAGTTCAGTTTTTTGTGTTTAAATTCAGTTCAGTTTAGCTCAGTTCAGTGTGGTTTAAAAATCACTACTGAGAGTCCAAACACTGAAGAGCAAATCCAATGATGCGCAGCTCTACAGATCCCAAACCATGCAAGCCAGTGGCGACAGCGGAGAGGGAAAAAAAAACTTCACTAAATGGCGGAAGTGAAGAAAATAAACCTTGAGAGAAACCAGGCTCAGTTGGGCACGATCATTTTAATTTCTCCGCTGGCCAAACGTCTTGTGCAGAGCTGCAGTCTCAGTGGCGGAGGCTGGAAGCTGGCCTCATAGCGAAGACTCGTCTGTCTCTGGAGCGTCACAGGAATCAGTCTCATGTTCTCCACTCTTCCATGACCACCACAGTAGCTGCTCAGGATACGGCCTGGTCCAAGATATGGAAACCTTGGGATCATCTCGTCGTTGGTCTTGGATCGAGTCAGTGACTCTTCAAAGTCTGAGGGCCTCGGGAAGAGTATCCCCAGGAGGAAATGTAGAATAAAGAAAATAATTAGCGTAGCTGCTGTTCATAGTGTATATAAACAAGATGCAGAACCTTTGTGGATGCCCCCTAAGTGGTGCACTAAGTGTATGCTTTACTGAACAGATAGGTCTTTAATCTAGTTTTGAATTGGGAGAGTGTGTCTGAGCCTCGGACGTTATCAGGAAGGCTATTCCAGAGTTTAGGAGCTATAAATGAGAAGGCTCGACCTCCTTTACTTGACTTTGCTATTCTAGGTACTACCAGAAGCCCTAAGTTTTGAGACCTTAAAGAGCGAGTTGGATTGTAGCGAGACAGAAGATTGGTTAGATAAACAGGAGCTAGATTATTTAAAGCTTTATATGTAAGAAGCAATATTTTAAATTCAATACGAAACTTAACAGGCAGCCAGTGTAAGGAGGATAAAATTGGGGTGATGTGATCAAATTTTCTAGACCTGGTAAGAACTCTGGCAGCTGCATTTTGTACTAATTGAAGTTTGTTAATAGAGAATGCTGGGCAGCCAGCAAACAGTGCATTACAGTAGTCCAGCCTAGAAGTCATAAAAGCATGGACTAGCTTTTCTGCATCTGAGATGGATAGCATACTTCGTAACTTAGCGATATTTCTCAGATGAAAGAAAGCAGTTTTTGTGACATGGGATATATGATTTTTAAAAGTTAAATTGCTGTCTAATATGACACCCAGATTTTTTATAGTAGAGCTAACGCTAACTTTGTATCCCTCTAATTGTAGGTCGAGTTGTGAGATCTGCTGTGTACAGGATTTAGGCCCAATAAGTAATAATTCTGTTTTGTCTGAGTTTAAGAGAAGATAATTGTTGGTCATCCAGTCTTTAACATCTTTAATACACTCAGTTAGCTTGGACAGTTTAGACGTCTTGTCAGGTTTAGTTGAAATATATAATTGAGTATCATCTGCATAGCAGTGAAAGCTGATCCCATGTCTTCTAATAATGTCTCCCAGGGGTAGCATGTATATTGTAAACAGCAAAGGGCCTAAAACTGATCCTTGAGGCACCCCGTATTTTACTGGGATGATTTGTGAAGGCTGTCCGTTAATATTCACAAACTGGTAACGGTCAGCTAAGTATGACTTAAACCATTTTAGGGCCTGTCCCTGGACACCTGTAGACTTTAAGCGATTAATGAGGATACCATGGTTAATGGTGTCAAATGCCGCACTAAGATCGAGTAGAACTAATAGCGAGATGCACCCTTGGTCAGCAGCTAAGAGTAAATCGTTGGTTATTTTCACTAATGCAGTTTCTGTACTGTGATGAGCTCTGAAACCTGACTGAAACACTTCAAAAACATTGTTCGTCTGCAGAAAGGAGCATAATTGAGCAGAAACAACTTTTTCTAGTATTTTAGATATAAATGGAAGATTTGAAATAGGCCTATAATTAGCTGAGTTGCTGGGGTCCAGTTGTGGTTTCTTAATAATAGGCTTAATGACAGCTAACTTGTAAGGATTTGGAACATGGCCTAAAGATAAAGAAGAGTTGATAACATTAAGAAGAGGTTCTCCTATAACAGGTCGCAATTCTTTCAGTAACTTTGTTGGAATTGGGTCCAATATACACGTAGCTGGTTTAGAGCTATTTATAATTTTGTCTAGCTCTTCCTGTTCTATGATTATAACGCACTGTAGGTTATTTAGATTTAGTGGCGTGTTTACTGGATCTGAAGTATAAGGCGGTGCAGAAAGTTTAATATCTCCTATTTTCTGTCTAAAGCCTTCTATTTCATCACTGAAAAAATTCAAGAAGTCATCACTACTAATTTGCGGTGGAACATTTTGTTCCAAAGATGACCAATTATTTGTTAATTTAGCAATGGTGTTAAATAAGAATCTAGGATTGTTATGGTTATTTTTTATCAGTTTGCGGAGGTGCTCAGCCTTGGCAGATTTTAAAGCCCTCCTATAGCTGGACATACTGTCTTTGTACGCAATTCTAAAGACTTCTAAATTAGTTTTTTTCCATTTACGTTCCAGGGCACGGGTTGCTGTTTTGAGAGTGCGGGTATGACTATTATACCATGGTGTAGTTTTATTCTCTCTAGCCTTTTTTAGTTTGATGGGTGCCACAGTATTTAGAGTGCTAGTAAAGATGGCATCCATACTGCTGGTTACTACATCAAGATCATTTGCGTTAAAGGTTCATTTCTAAGTAGAGAAAGATCAGGTAAGATATTTATAAATTCATCTTTAGTGGATGGAACAATAGTTCTACTAGGGCGATATATCGGAGCGGATCTGCTAATTTCAGGTAAACATATATACATATATCTTACTATATAACATATTATATAATAAGAGGTAGTGGTCTGTAATATCATCACTTTGTGGTATAATGTCTACATCAATGACCTCAATTCCATAAGACAGAATTAGATCTAGTGTATGCTTTAGGCGATGGGTTGGACCAGTAACATTTTGCTTTATCCCTAGTGAAAGTATTAAATCCATAAACGCGAGCCCTAATGTGTCGTTAGCGTCATCTATGTGGATGTTAAAGTCTCCTACAATTAGTATTTTATCAGTTTTAACTAGTAAGTCAGAGATAAAATCAGAAAACTCTTTTAAAAAATTGACATAGGGTCCTGGGGGTCTATATATGGTGATTAGAGCAAGAGATAACATAGGTTTTTGCATAGTGTTTGGAAGGACAACATTAAGCGCTAATACTTAATTCAAAGGAGCTAAACATAAGTCCGTTTCCTGATTAACATTAAGAATATCACTAAAGATTGACGCAACTCCACCACCACGACCAGTTTGACGAGCCTCATGTTTATATAAGAATCCTGGAGGAGTTGCTTCATTTAAACTAATATAGTCATTTTGTTTCAGCCAGGTTTCAGTGAGACAGAGTGCATTAAGATGGTTATCTGTTATTATTTCATTTATGATAAGTGCTTTAGGTGCTAGTGACCTGATGTTTAGGAGACCAAGCTTCATGAAATTTGTATTTTCACTTTTTAGTGTTTTTTCTGGTTTAATTCTTAATAGATTATTTCTGGAGCACACAGTACGTTTGTTTCTTGATCTAATAATGCGAGGAACAGACACAGTCTCTATGGGGTTAGCTAGGTATGCATTACTGTTATTTATGTGGGACGAATAGGAGTCTGTATGGCTAAATTGTGAATTTTGTGAATTTTTACTTACTAGTCAGATAGAGCGAAGTATTCTGGAGATGTTGTCCGACAGGAGTTCAGCTCCAGCTCGACTGGGGTGCAGCCCGTCAGCACGGAAAAGCCTAGGACGCTCCCAGAAAAGATTCCAGTTATTGGCAAAGAGCAATTTATGTTCTTCACACCATGTTAATAGCCATTCATTCAGAGCAAAAAGTCTACTGAACCTTTAATTTCTTTGGCGGTAGGTAGGAAGCGGTCCAGAAACGATGATCTGCGTGCCGTCTCGATCAGGCTCCTGAAGTCCTTCTTCAGGATCTCCGTCTGCCGGAGCCCGGTGTCGTTCGTCCCCACGTGGAGGACGACGGCACCGAGGCTCTCGGCAGCGCTCAGGATAGTAGGTATTTGTGCAGAAATATTCTTAACTCGGGCACCAGGGAAGCAGAAAGTGTGTACTTTGTTACCTTTGGAGGAAGCGGAGCGGATGGCCACATCGCAACCCGTCTCGCGGAGAGGGGCGAAGCGGTTCTCTGTGGGGATCTCGAACACCGGAGGAGGAGACGTTCTGCCCCGGGACCCGGTAAGCACCTTACGCGGCTGCACCCAGGGGCCGTGGTAGCCGGGTGTCGGCGTGAACGACGCCTGGGAGAGCCGCGCCCTCGGTGCGCTGGGCCTGGACAGAGAAACACGCGGGGTTGAGGAAGAAGGAAAAATGTTATTGTACTGAACACTTACCTCAGACGAGCGAGTACAGGTTAAGAGCTTAGCCCTGAGCCCTGCTCGCTTCGTCTCCAGCGAGCGAATCTGGGACTCCACTGCTTCCAGCTCCAGCTCCAGCGCCTCCATAGATGCTTCTCCTGCACTCAAGGATAGACACACAAGCGACATTGTACAAGGTGAAGAGCAAAGCCAGTAAGTGAGAAAATAAGTGAATGAAAGAGGTCGGTAGCTTTAGCTGCCCAGCGGTGCTAGCAGGCTAAAGCTACAAACACCAGGCGGATGCTCGAGAGACAGAACGTTTAAAAGTAGATTTGTTTGTATGAGTGTGTTAAGGAATTGTTCACCCCAAGTAGGAGAGATAAATATTTAGTGAATGAGGGGGTATTTTATAATAAAAATGTAAATTGCGAATCTAAACTCCAAACAAACGCAGCGAAGCTACCGTCCGGTGACAGCGACAGTGACGTCACTCGAGCATCCGAACATGAAGAAACAGAACAAACTGAAGCAAACTAAATCCAGAAGAACTTTGACAACTTCTCTAAAATGCTTCAGAAAACCTACATTGAAGACCATGGGCAAGTGTTCTAAATGCAAAGTGTGGTCATACCAAATTATTATTAATTTTTAATATTAAAGTTAATTGATAAACAAAATATATTTATGCATTATTTTTGAAAACATCCTCATTTTACAGCATTTTTACACAAGTATCTAAAACTTTGAATAGTACTGTGCCTTTACAGGTAGTTTTTTGAAGCATCTTAGAGATGTTGCCAAAGTTCTTCTGGATTTAGTTTGTCTTAGTTTGTTATGTTTCTTCATGTCAGTCCAGACAGACTGGATGATGATCAGATAAAATCTCTGTATGGAGCACTGGCTGTAGTCAGACTTCTTGTGCAGATAATAATTTCACTGTATAACTACAATTAATGACAAAAATAATCTAAATTGATATTTCAAGCTGACATGCTACAGAAAAATATAGAAATAACTCACTTGAAACCTTTTTTTTTTTGGTGAAAATAGTGGCCTAAGACTTTTGCACAGTACTGTATAAATAAAAACAACGTTTACACACACAGAAATATTAATTTATTCACAAACTTATAATGTCGAGACAAGATGGTGGCGCGTTCAGTTCCCGAGGCTTAGTGTCTCTCCAGTTTCTGCAATTTTGCAGTATTATTTCTGCTCATTTCGGGTCTGTTCGTGCAGAACAGCAGTGCCTTTACATCGTACACCCGACAGGACATCTTGGATATTGGATTGTGCATTCCGGACAGTTTTATTAACAATCTTAGACTCATCCCTGAGATCGTCAGAACACCCGGGCCTGAGAGCCCTACCTGGCCGGGCGGACAGAGACGGGGGAAGCGCGGCGGGCTAAGAGCTAAGCTAAAGCTAACACCACACTGGCTCTCTTTACCCAGCATCTTTCTCGCCAATGTACGGTCACTGTAACAAAATGTAACAAAATGGATGAGATTCGACTGCGCATCAACCACAGCAAAAGATTATGGAACTGTAATGTCATGATTTTCACAGAAACATGGCTAAACAGCGGAATATCAGACAACGCTATATCGCTAATGGAGCATCAAATATTCCGAGCAGACAGAACGGCGGATGACTCCGGTAAGACCAGAGGCGGAGGATTATGCATTTATATTAACAAAGCTTGGTGCACAAACTCTGTCGTCGTTGGGAGACATTGCTCTGTTAACCTGGAATTTCTAATGGTTAAATGTAGACCGTTTTATCTGCCATGGGAGTTCACCTCCACCATAATAACTGCCGCTTATATCCCTCCCAACGCTGATGCCAAGCTCGCTATGAATGAACTTCATGCAGCCATCAGCAAACAACAGACTGCTCACCCGGAGGCTGCTTTTATTGTTGCAGGGGATTTTAATCACTCAAACTTAAAGACAGTGCTCCCCAAATTCCATCAAAACATTTTCTGCCACACAAGGGGAAACAAAACTTTAGACCAAGTTTACACAAACATGGCTGAAGCATACGCTGTGACCCCCCTCCCCCACTTGGGTCAATGAGATCACCTTTCTTTGTTTCTAACCCCCAAGTACTCACCCATTGTCAACCGTGTGAAGCCATCAGTAAGGACCATCAAAGTGTGGCCACCACACTCCACACTCCACACTCCAGGACAGGTTTGAACACACAGACTGGAGTATGTTTGCTTCCCAGGCCACATGTGGCTCTCACACAGACATTGACAGTTACACTTCCTCTGTTCTGGAATATATCAACACCACCATAGACAGTGTTACAACCCAGAAACAGATCACCACATACCCAAATCAAAAGCCATGGATAAACAAGGAGGTGCGCCTCCTGCTGAAGGCACGCAACACTGCCTTCAGATCAGGGGATGCACAGGCCTACAGCACTTCCAGGGCTAATCTGAAGAGGGGCATCAAAAAGGCCAAGCACTGTTACAAGCTAAAGCTAGAGGAGCACTTTTCCAACTCTGATCCTCGGCGCATGTGGCAGGGCATCCAGGCCATCAGCAACTACAAACCCAGCCAGTCCATCCCCACAGCCACAAATGTCTCCTTCCTGAACGAGCTAAATGACTTTTATGCCCGCTTTGAAAGAGACAATACAGAACCCTACACCAGGAACACTACCTCAACCGACCACTCAACTATCACACTCACCTCCTCAGAAGTCTACACCTCACTGAGTCGGATCAATGTGCGTAAGGCTGCTGGACCATGCGGTATTCCTGGGCGCATCCTCAAAGCATGTGCAGAACAGCTCGCTGGGGTATTCACAGACATTTTCAACCTGTCGCTTAACCTAGCAACTGTGCCAACATGCTTTAAAACCACCTCTATTGTGCCAGTGCTGAAACACTCCAGCCCAACATGCCTGAATGACCACCGCCCTGTAGCACTCACACCCATCATCATGAAGTGCTTCGAGCGGTTGGTCCTGGCACATCTGAAAGACTTTCTGCCATCCACACTGGACCCACATCAGTTTGCCTACCGTGGAAACAGGAGCACAGAAGATGCCGTCTCCACAGCACTGCACTCTGTACTCACATACCTAGAAAATAAAAACACTTATGCACGAATGCTGTTTGTTGACTTCAGCTCAGCATTCAACACTGTCATACCCTCTAAGCTAATGATCAAACTCAGAGACCTGGACATCAACGCATCTCTCTGCAACTGGGTTATGGACTTTCTGACTAACAGACCTCAGAATGTTAGATCAGGCCACATCTGCTCCACCACCGTCACACTCAACACTAGTGTACCACAGGGCTGCGTGCTGAGCCCCTTCCTCTACTCCCTTTTTACCATCGACTGTAGGCCTGTGAACAGATCCAACACCATCATCAAATTTGCAGATGACACCACAGTGATTGGTCTAATCAGCAATAATGATGAGACTGCCTACAGGGAGGAGATACAGCATCTGGCCACCTGGTGCACCGACAATAATCTGCTCCTTAACACCAGCAAGACCAAGGAGCTCATTGTGGACTTCAGGAAGGGACGAACAGGCTCGCATGATCCCATCCACATTAATGGGATGGCCGTTGAGCTTGTGTCATCCTTCAAGTTCCTGGGGACCCACATCTCTAAGGACCTTTCCTGGACCACCAACACCTCCAGCCTGGTCAAGAAGGCTCCCCGGCGCCTATTCTTCTTGAGGCAACTAAAGAAAAACCAGCTTTCATCAGCCGTCTTGGTGAACTTCTACCGATGCACAATAGAAAGCATCCTGACCAACTGCGTCACAGTCTGGTATGGAAGCTGCTCTGTTGCTGAGCGTAAGGCACTGCAGCGGGTGGTGAAAACTGCCCAACGCATCACAGGGACTACACTGCCAGCCATAGAGGACATCCAGAAGAAACACTGTCTGCGCCGAGCACGCAGTATTCTTAAGGACCCCTCTCACCCTGCTCATAGACTGTTTTCTCTCCTGCCTTCCGGCAGGCGCTTCAGGCTCCCCCGGACAAAAACCAGCAGACTGAGGAACAGCTTTTTCCCCAGAGCTGTCTTAATTTTGAACTCTGCCCCTCACTGACTCTTTTGCCCCCCCAATACACCCCCCACACTCCTCTAACTTATACTCCTCACAATCACTGCACTATTTAACATTTGCACATTTAACGATTCACTTATTTGAACTGGACATACCCACTGCGCATGGACATTTGTAATTATGTTTATCTATCTCCACACTTCTGCTATTAATAGTATCCTGTACATATATTCATTTATTGTAAATCTGTCCATAGCTAATACAACCTGTATATAATGTTCATAGTACATCCATCTGTAAATATCACCATAGTTTTTCTATAACTGCACTTTATAACTTATACCTATATCCTGCACTTGCTGCTATTGCACTGCTGGTTAGACCGAAACTGCATTTCGTTGCCTTGTACTTGTACATGTGTAATGACAATAAAGTTGAATCTAATCTAATCTAATCTAATAAGCATTCTAAAAAGTAATTGGGTTTTATCTTCTGTAGGTTCCTGTCTGCTCACTCTTGATTCAAGAACAGTGAATCGTTACCTTCATCTGTCTGAGGGACACAGAGCAGCCAGTTTCACTGAAACTCCCCAGCAGTATCGTGCTCATCCAAAAAGATTTGATGGTAGTTTTCAGGTGTATTGGAGCGCTGTTATTGGGAGGTTGAGTGGAGTGGAAATAAAGGTGTGTGTATATCAGTGTCGTATAAGAGCATCAGCAGAAAGGCATTGTTCACTGAAGATATGTTTGGATTCAATAGTCAGTCTTGGGGTTTGTACTGCTCTCCCTCCAATTATGTATTCATGCATGATAAGAGCAAGACCAAAATCCCAGTGTCCTCCACATCCTCTAGAATAGGAGTGTATGTGGATCACAGTGCAGGAACTCTGCGCTTTTACAACATCTCTGAGACTATGACCCTCATCCATACAATTCAGACCACATTCACTCAGCCTCTTTATCCTGGGTTTGGCTTGAATATTGGCTCAAATGTGAAACTGTGTCATCTAACAACATAGTAGAGAAATTTACATGATGTACCTTTTTAAATCTTTATATGGACAAACTTTTGTAAAGTATGTGTACAAACAGACTGATGTACTGTAGCTTCTAAAAATATACTGAAAAACAATTAAGTGCATTGCAAGTACAATTTTAATTTTTATACAAAATAAAGTTTAAAAAATATACACTCTCTAAATACACTAATTAAAAGTATACCTTTACTTAAGTAAAACTGTAAAAGTATATTAAATATAACTGATATTTAAATAGATTTTTAGTATATAGCAACAAAGTGTACTACTTGAAAAATATGTTATAAAATGTATTTCTTAAAAGTCTAATCTGAATGCATTTGAAAAATAGTTCAAAGTTAGTACACTTTTACACAGTAATTGTAAGTATAAATTAAATTGAACTTTTAAAAGTATATTTAAATAAAATTTTTAGTATATAGACATAACATGTACTTCTTCAAAAATATATTATAAGCGTAATGCTTAAGTATAATTTAAATGCTATAACAATAGTTCAAAGTTAGTACACTTTTGCATAGTTATTGGAAGTAAAAATTAAATTGAACATTTAAAAATATATTTAAATATAATTTTTAGCGTTGGAAATAAAGTGTACTACCTCAAAAATATATTATAAGTGTAATGCTTAAAAGTGTAATTTGAATGCTATAAAAATAGTTGAAAGTTAGTTCACTTTTACATATTTGTTGTAAGTATAAATTAAATTGAACTTTTTAAAAATATATTTAAATAGATTTTTATATAGCAATAAAGTGTACTATCTCAAAAATATGTTATACATATAATGCTTAAAAGTGTAATTAGAATGCCTTTTTCAGTATGACCAAGGTGAAAAAAGTGCATTGTAATACATTTTATTTAAGTGCACTTAATGCGCTTCCAGAATGTACTTAAAGTGCTCTATTTTTGCTGACTAATTTTGTACTTACTGTACTAATAATTGATCTTTTGTACCATTTAAAAATAAACTTAAGATGAACTAAGTGTACTTGACTGCTATTTTGACACCATTAGGTTGAACTAAAATATAATTTTAATATACTACTTTAATTAATTAATTAATATATATATATATATATATATATATATATATATATATATATATATATATATATATATATATATATATATATATACATATATATATACATACATACATACATACATACATACATATACATACATAATACCACTAATGCACTAATATTAAAAGTGCTTTAATTTCACTTCTTTCACAATTTGTATATTTTTTTATATATTACTATTATACTTTAAACTATTCTTAAATGTATTTATAAATGTTTAAAATTAGGGTTCAAGTGTATTAAGCTGCGGTCACACTTGACATTTCCTCCCATAGACTCCCATTCATACGCACGCGAATGCGTCAGACCGGAAACGCGGTCTCATGCGTTAAGTTTCGCAGGTTGCTGCGGTGCAAAGTTCAAGCTTGGTGAACTCTGACCTGTGAAATCGCATCATTTGACTGCGTGAGACCAATCTAGGATGAAAACACGACCTCTCTGGGCAAAAATGTAAAACATGGAGCAATCGCTCGCTTTTTAAAATGTCTAATAAGCTTGTTTAATCCCGCCCCTTTTCGCAGCGCCGCACGACAGAATTTCGCACACACAAAGCCCGGTGTGACCGTAGAAAAAGCGAGCGATCGCGCTATGTTTTACATTTTTGCCCAGAGAGGTCCTGTTTTGATCCTCGATTGGTCTCACGCAGTCAAGTGATGCGATTTCGCAGATTAGAGTTCACCAAGCTTGAACTTTGCACTGCAGCAACCTGCGAAACTTAATGCATGACCCCGCGTTTCCGGTCTGACGCATTCGCGTGCGTATGAATGGAAGTCTATGGGAAGAAAAGTCAAGTGTGACCGCACCTTTTCTGTCACGGATTGGCCAGGCTCTTCCACCAGTATCACGCAACGAGCACCTTCACCTGAGTTCTAATCACGCACAGCTGCACCCAATCACTCTAGCACACTATAAAAGCACACACCTCACTTCACTCGTTGTCCAGTCTCGTTCCTCCGAAGCGGACTCTGAGTGAAACACCTCTTGGGTTTCACTCCCCTTTGATCTCAGCATTTTGTACTTACCATTACTCTGTTTCCTTCCAGTCTGTCCAGTGTTCCCGGTGTCCTGTCAACATTGTGTGTATCGTCAGTCTGTCTTCCCCGCAAGCCCTCTGGTGTGTGCATTCGGTCATCCTCAGTGTCTGTCATCCCACCTGCCACAAAGGATCATCAGTTCCACCGAACTCCATTCACTTATCATATATCATCCTTTATTACTCAACTGTTGGAATAAACCTCATTTATACTTACTCACCTTGTTTGTCCGTCTGCTTCCATAACAATTACTAAATATATATTTTTAAATATAGTATGTTTAAGTGTGTTAGTAGTTGTAACTAAATATACTTTTTAAAAATACAGATATAATAGGTTAAAAGCACATTTTAGTTCAATTTCATAGTGTCTCAAAATAGCACAGTTGAGTACATTTAGATGGTAGTAAGTTCATCTTAACATATACTTAATGCTATTTTTAGTACATTAACTACAAAATTGGTGTGTTGAAAATAGAGCACTTTTAGTACAGGACTAAAAAGTATACTTAAAGTGACTTTTAGCATACTTTTTTCACATTTTATATATTTATATATTACTATTATACTTTAAACTATTCCTAAATATATTTATTAATGTTTAAAATTAGGGTTCAAGTGTATTTCTGGTTGTAACTAAATATACTTTTTTTAAAATACAGATATAGTATGTTAAAAGCACGTTTTAGTTCAATTTCATGGTGTCTCAAAATAGCACAGTTGATTGCACTTAGATGGTATTAAGTTCATCTTAACATATACTTAATGATATTTTTTAGTACATTAAGTACAAAATTAGTGTGTTGAAAATAGAGCACTTTTAGTACAGGACTGAAACGTGTACTAAGTATACTTAAATAAGGTGTATTTAAGTGCACTTTTTTTTTTTTACCTGGGTTACCTGCATATGGAGGGCTTTCAGTGCCAAGCTGTCTGCTTGTTTTTTTGACTCCATAAAGCAGTGTTTCTTCTGACCTGATTCCAGTGTCTGAGCCTGGAATTCTGTGGCATTAATCTGTTACATTCCATGTTGGTTTGAATGTATTGTTGGATGTTGTGTGAATTTTTTGTCTTCTCGCTTGTTTTCTTTGTCTCTCTGTTACGTGTCACTCAGGTGTGGAAAAGAGGGAGTTAATTGTTTGCAACTGCCGCTTGTCACCACCATGCTAGCTCAAAAGCTGACCAACTTGACTACCACATTCTCTCTCTTGCCTTGTAGTCTTGTTACACCACCACCACCATCATCATTATCGTCATCATCACTAGAGTTTGCTACTGTGTGTAACTTATTGCTTTGCCCTTTGATTTTATTCATTTATTCATTCATTTCTTTTACTTTGGCATAATCTCTATTTCAGAGATCACTACAGCGGAATAAATTGCCAACTATTATGGCATATGTTCACACACTCATATACTTAGGATAATTTAGTTTATTCAATTCACTTATACCGCATGTGTTAGGACTGTAAGGGAAACAGGAGCACCACGAGGAAACCCATGCAAACACAGGGAGAACATGCAAAATCTACAAAAAAATGTCTCCGTGTCCAGCTGGTACTCGAACCAGCGAGTGAGGCGACAGTGCTAACCACTGAGCCACTGTGCAGCCCCCTTTGCTTTTAAAGCTTTTTAATTTTGAGATGCATCTCTTTAAGTAGGATTCTATTGGGATATGGGTGTCATCTTATTTATGAAAACATTTTTTCTTGTTTATGTTGAGTTAGAAGCAGTTATTGTACATTTTCTGTTGTTGATTAATTTTTGTAATAATAATAATAATTCCCTACATTTATACAGCACTTTATACATGCAGGGAATTTCCTCATCCAACACCAGAGTGCAGCATACACCTGGATGATGCGATGGCAGTCTCATCCTAAAGATGGCATTCACTGAGCAGTATAGAGTCCCCTTCACTATAATGGGGCGTTAGGACCCACACAGACCACAGGTTTTTTAATTAGGACTGACAGGTCAAACTTTTGCGAGTCTTGTCACATCTTCAAACGATTCACCCAATTACAAATTAGAGCATCACCAGTGACAAATACTGTAATTAACACATTTCCAGCTGTGTAAAAGAAGAACCTCAGCACACCCAACCTTCCTTTGAAATGTTTTCTGAGCTGACAGCATGCCAAAGATTCAACCACAGACTAAAGTGCTGATCATCAAGAGCATGAAGACCAAGTTTCCTGCTGAGGTGTAGTGATGGGAAGTTCGCATCATTTTACTGATTTGGATCTTTGAGTCTCCTTCATTGAGTTGAACGAAACTTTTTTCTAGTCATTTTGTTCAATTCGTTCAATTTGCCAAAATATTGTTAAAATGTCACAAGATGTTTCAAAACTACAAAATCTACAACTACACCAAACCTTGATCACAATACAAACAAGTCATAACTAGAATTTTATTTAAAAAAAAAGAAAATAATCATTTATTGTTTACCTGGTGTTTTGTTTATTATTAGCTCATCTCACCTCCTCTGACAGGTCTTCAAATTTGAGTGGTTTGTTTAAGTTACACTTACAGTCAGAAATAAACTTATATATCAAATATCTTATATATAAACTTATATATCAAAATGAACAAATCATTCAAGAACAACCCATCACTACTGAGGTGGCAGACATCTTTAATGTATCTAAACATCATGTGGAGAGGATCATAATAATTTGAAGAAGCTGGTGAACTTAATGAAAAGCCCAGACAACAATTCAAGAAGATCGCTTGTTAGTTCGACAGTCCAAGACCAATCTTTTTTCAACTGCAGCAGAGCTAAATTCAATTCAATTCATGTTTATTTCCATAGCACTTTTACAATGTAGATTATGTCAAAGCAGCTTCACATAGAAGATTATAGTAAATTAAAACAGTATTAGTCGTTTTTTTAGAGTTGAAGTTGAGCTAAGTTCAGTTCAGTGTGGTTTAATTTTCACTGAAGAGCAAATCCATCCATGTGCAGCTCCACACTTACCAAACCAAACAAGCCAATGGCGAAAGCGACCAGGAACAAACTTAACCAGTTGACAAAAGTGAAGGAGAAAAACCTAGATAGAAACCAGGCTCAGTTGGGCACGACCATTTTGCCCAGGGCCAAACTTCTTTTGCAGAGCTGCAGTCTAGGCGCTGAAGGCTGGAGAAAGCTGGATGTCCATCGTGGAGAATCAAAGACTCTTCTGTCACTGGGGTCTTACAGAGATCTGAGATCCTGAAGGTAGAGGGCAAGGGGGTCCTCTGGGGCCCAGACTGCAAACCCTGGGATAGTGGCTGGCCCCCTTGGCAGCTCGCTGATGTCAGTATCCCTGGAGGTGGAGGGAAAGGGGGCCCTCTGGGGCCCGGACTGCAAGCCTAGGGAGAGAGCCTTGCCCCTGGGGAAGCTCGCTGGGGTCAGAGACCATGGATGTGGAGGGCAAGGGAGACCACAGAAGCCAAGACTGCAAGCCCAAACGAGAGTAGCTGAGCTAAGGGCAGCTTGCTGGGGTCGAAAAACCCTTTAGGTGGAGGGCAAGGGGTCCCTCAGGAGCTCAGACTGCAAGCCAAGGGAGAATGGCTGGCACCTGGGCAACTCGCTTGTGTCAGAGACCATGGAGATGGAGGGCAAGGGGGCTCTCTGTGGCCAAGACTGCGAGCCCAAGGAGAGTGGCTGGCCCCTAGAGCAGCTCGTTGGGGTGAGAGACCCTGGAGGTGGAGAACAAGAGGACCCTATAGAGCCCAGACTGCAAGGCACGGGAGAGTGGCTGGCCCCTGAGCAGCTTGCTGGGGTCAGAGACCCTGGAGGTGGAGTGCATGGGGGCTTTCATGACTCCAGACTGCAAGACCAGGGAGAGTAGTTGACCCCTGGGCAGCTTACTGGGGCCAGGGACAATTTAGGTGGAGGGCAAGGGATCCCTTAGGAGCCCAAACTGCAAGGCCAGGGAGAGTGGTTGGCCCCCGGAGCAGCTCGTTGGGGTGATAGACCCTGGAGGTGGAGAACAATAGGACCCTATAGAGCCCAGACTGCAATGCACGGGAGAGTGGTTGGCCCCTGAGCAGCTTGCTGGGGTCAGAGACCCTGGAGGTGGAGAGCAAGGGGGCCCTCATGACTCCAGACTGCAAGACCAGGGAGAGTAGCTGACCCCTGGGCAGCTCACTGGGGCCAGGGACAATTTAGGTGGAGGGCAAGAGGTCCCTCGGGAGCCCAAACTGCAAGCCCAGGGAGAGTGGTTGGCCCCAGTGCAGCTCACTGGGGTCAGGGACCCTTTAGGTGGAGGGTAAGGGGTCCCCCAGGAGCCCAGACTTCAAGCCTAGGAGATTAGATGGCACCTGGGCTGGACAGCTTGCTTGGGTGAGAGGTGGATGGCAAGTGGGCCATCTAGGGCCCGGACTGCAAGCACAGGGAGAGAACTTGCCCCTGGGCAGCTCGCTGGGGTCAGGTACCCTTTAGGTGGAAGCCAAGGGGGGCCTCATGAGCCCAGACTGCAAGACCAGGAAGAGTGACTCCCCCCCGACACAGCTCGCTTGGGTCGGAACCCGTGGAGGTGGAGGGCAGGAGGACCCTCAGGGGCCCGGACTGTAAGTATAGGGAGAGAGTCTGCCCCCTGGGCAGCTTGCTGGGGCCAGGGACCCTTTTGGGTGGAGGGCAATGGAGGCCTAATGAGCCCAGACTGCAAGCCCAGGGACAGTGGCTGGCCTATGGGCTTCTCGCTGGGGATAGAGATCATGGAGGTGGAGGGCAAAGGGGCCCCTAGGGCCCAGATTTCAAGCGCAGGGAGAGTGACTGGCCCCCGGTGCAGCTCACTCGGATCAGAGACCCTAGTTGTGGATGGCAAGAGGACCCAATGGAGCCATGACTGCAAGCCTAGGAAGAGAGACTGTTCCCTTAGCAGCACGCTAGGGACAAGGACCCCTTAGGTGGAGGGTAAGGGAGAGTGGCAAGCCCCCGGGGCAGCTTGCTGGGGTCAGAGACCCTGGAGGAAGAGGGCAAGGGGGCCCTCAGGAGCCCAGACTGCAAGACCTGCGAGAAGGGCAGAGCCCTGGGACTGCTCGCTGGGGCCAAAGGCCCTGAAGGCGGAGGGAAAGTGGGCCCTCTGGGGCCCAGACTGCAAGCCATTGGAGAGTGGCTGGCCCCCAGGGAAGCTTGCTGGGGTCAGAGACTGGAGATGGAGAGCAAGGGGGACTCATGAGCCCAGACTGCAAGGCACGGGAGAGTGGTTGGCCCCTGAGCAGCTTGCTGGGGTCAGAGACCCTGGAGGTGGAGAGCAAGGGGGCCCTCATGACTCCAGACTGCAAGACCAGGGAGAGTAGCTGACCCCTGGGCAGCTCACTGGGGCCAGGGACAATTTAGGTGGAGGGCAAGGGGTCCCTCGGGAGCCCAAACTGCAAGCCCAGGGAGAGTGGTTGGCCCCAGTGCAGCTCACTGGGGTCAGGGACCCTTGAGGTGGAGGGTAAGGGGTCCCCCAGGAGCCCAGACTGCAAGCGTAGGAGATTAGACGGCACCTGGGCTGGACAGCTTGCTTGGGTGAGAGGTGGATGGCAAGTGGGCCATCTAGGGCCCGGACTGCAAGCCATTGGAGAGTGGCTGGCCCCCGGGGAAGCTTGCTGGGGTCAGAGACTGGAGATGCAGAGCAAGGGGGACTCATAAGCCCAGACTGCTAGCTCAGGGAGAGTTGTTTGTCCCCTGGGCAGTTCGCAAGGGTCAGGAACCCTGGAGATGGAGGGCAAGGGGGCCCTCTGGAGCCCAGACAGCAAGCTCAGGAAGAGTGGCTGGCCCCCAGGGCAGCCTGTGGGGTCAGAGACCCTAGAGGTGGAGGGCAGGAGGGCACTCTGGGGCCCAGACTGCAAGCCAAAGGAGATAGGCTGGATCCTAGGCAGCTCGCCTGGGTCAGAGACCATGCAGCTGGAGGGCAAGGGGGCCCTTTATGACCCAGATTACAAGCCCCGGTAGAGAGGTTGGCCCTCGACACAGCTAGCTAGGGTCAGAGACCCTGGAGGTGGAGAGCAAGGGGGCCTTTTGGGGCCCAGAGTGCATGCCCAGGGACAGTGGCTGGCCCATGGGGCAGCTCACTTTTGTCAGAGACCATGGTGGTGTTGGACAAGTTAGCCCTCTGGGGCCCAGACTACAAGCCCAAATAGAGTGGCAGGCCCCCTGGGCTGCTCATTGGGGTCAGACGTCGTGGAGCTGAAGGGCAAGAGGGCCCTCAGAAGCCCATACTTCAAGACCCGCGAGAAGGGCAGGGCCCTGGGACTGCATGCTGGGGCCAGAGGCCCTGGAAGTGGAGGGAGAGTGGCAGGCCCCTGGGGCAGCCTACTGGGGTCACAGACCCTTCAGCTGGAGGACAAGGGGCCCTCAAGAGCCCAAACTGCCACCCAGGGACAGTAGCTGGCCCCTGGGGCAGCCTACTGGGGTCACAGACCCTTCAGCTGGAGGACAAGGGGCCCTCAAGAGCCCAAACTGCCACCCAGGGACAGTAGCTGGCCCCTGGGGCAGCCTGCTGGGGTCACAGACCCTTCAGCTGGAGGACAAGGGGCCCTCAAGAGCCCAAACTGCCACCCAGGGACAGTAGCTGGCCCCTGGGGCAGCCTGCTGGGGTCACAGACCCTTCAGCTGGAGGACAAGGGGCCCTCAAGAGCCCAAACTGCCACCCAGGGACAGTAGCTGGCCCCTGGGGCAGCCTGCTGGGGTCACAGACCCTTCAGCTGGAGGACAAGGGGCCCTCAAGAGCCCAAACTGCCACCCAGGGACAGTAGCTGGCCCCTGGGGCAGCCTGCTGGGGTCACAGACCCTTCAGCTGGAGGACAAGGGGCCCTCAAGAGCCCAAACTGCCACCCAGGGACAGTAGCTGGCCCCTGGGGCAGCCTGCTGGGGTCACAGACCCTTCAGCTGGAGGACAAGGGGCCCTCAAGAGCCCAAACTGCCACCCAGGGACAGTAGCTGGCCCCTGGGGCAGCCTGCTGGGGTCACAGACCCTTCAGCTGGAGGACAAGGGGCCCTCAAGAGCCCAAACTGCCACCCAGGGACAGTAGCTGGCCCCTGGGGCAGCCTGCTGGGGTCACAGACCCTTCAGCTGGAGGACAAGGGGCCCTCAAGAGCCCAAACTGCCACCCAGGGACAGTAGCTGGCCCCTGGGGCAGCCTGCTGGGGTCACAGACCCTTCAGCTGGAGGACAAGGGGCCCTCAAGAGCCCAAACTGCCACCCAGGGACAGTAGCTGGCCCCTGGGGCAGCCTGCTGGGGTCACAGACCCTTCAGCTGGAGGACAAGGGGCCCTCAAGAGCCCAAACTGCCACCCAGGGACAGTAGCTGGCCCCTGGGGCAGCCTGCTGGGGTCACAGACCCTTCAGCTGGAGGACAAGGGGCCCTCAAGAGCCCAAACTGCCACCCAGGGACAGTAGCTGGCCCCTGGGGCAGCCTGCTGGGGTCACAGACCCTTCAGCTGGAGGACAAGGGGCCCTCAAGAGCCCAAACTGCCACCCAGGGACAGTAGCTGGCCCCTGGGGCAGCCTGCTGGGGTCACAGACCCTTCAGCTGGAGGACAAGGGGCCCTCAAGAGCCCAAACTGCCACCCAGGGACAGTAGCTGGCCCCTGGGGCAGCCTGCTGGGGTCACAGACCCTTCAGCTGGAGGACAAGGGGCCCTCAAGAGCCCAAACTGCCACCCAGGGACAGTAGCTGGCCCCTGGGGCAGCCTGCTGGGGTCACAGACCCTTCAGCTGGAGGACAAGGGGCCCTCAAGAGCCCAAACTGCCACCCAGGGACAGTAGCTGGCCCCTGGGGCAGCCCTGCTGGGGTCACAGACCCTTCAGCTGGAGGACAAGGGGCCCTCAAGAGCCCAAACTGCCACCCAGGGACAGTAGCTGGCCCCTGGGGCAGCCTGCTGGGGTCACAGACCCTTCAGCTGGAGGACAAGGGGCCCCTCAAGAGCCCAAACTGCCACCTAAGGGACAGTAGCTGGACCCTGAGGCAGCCTGCTGGGGTCACAGACCCTTCAGCTGGAGGACAAGGGGCCCTCAAGAGCCCAAACTGCCACCCAGGGACAGTAGCTGGCCCCTGAGGCAGCCTGCTGGGGTCACAGACCCTTCAGCTGGAGGACAAGGGCCCTCAGAGCCCAACTGCACCCAGGAAGTAGCTGGCCCCTGGGGCAGCCTCCTGGTGTCACAGACCCTTCAGCTGGAGGACAAGGGGCCCTCAAGAGCCCAAACTGCCACCCAGGGACAGTAGCTGGCCCCTGAGGCAGCTTGCTGGGGTCACAGACCCTTCAGCTGGAGGACAAGGGGCCCTCAAGAGCCCAAACTGCCACCCAGGGACAGTAGCTGGCTCCTGGGGCAGCCTGCTGGGGTCACAGACCCTTCAGCTGGAGGACAAGGGGCCCTCAAGAGCCCAAACTGCCACCCAGGGACAGTAGCTGGCTCCTGGGGCAGCCTGCTGGCGTCACAGACCCTTCAGCTGGAGGACAAGGGGCCCTCAAGAGCCCAAACTGCCACCCAGGGAGAGTGGCTGGCCCCTGGGGCAGCCTACTGGGGTCACAGACCCTTCAGCTGGAGGACAAGGGGCCCTCAAGAGCCCAAACTGCCACCCAGGGACAGTAGCTGGCCCCTGGGGCAGCCTGCTGGGGTCACAGACCCTTCAGCTGGAGGACAAGGGGCCCTCAAGAGCCCAAACTGCCACCCAGGGACAGTAGCTGGCCCCTGGGGCAGCCTGCTGGGGTCACAGACCCTTCAGCTGGAGGACAAGGGGCCCTCAAGAGCCCAAACTGCCACCCAGGGACAGTAGCTGGCCCCTGGGGCAGCCTGCTGGGGTCACAGACCCTTCAGCTGGAGGACAAGGGGCCCCTCAAGAGCCCAAACTGCCACCCAGGGACAGTAGCTGGCCCCTGGGGCAGCCTGCTGGGGTCACAGACCCTTCAGCTGAGGACAAGGGGCCCTCAAGAGCCCAAACTGCCACCCAGGGACAGTAGCTGGCCCCTGGGGCAGCCTGCTGGGGTCACAGACCCTTCAGCTGGAGGACAAGGGGCCCTCAAGAGCCCAAACTGCCACCCAGGGACAGTAGCTGGCCCCTGGGGCAGCCTGCTGGGGTCACAGACCCTTCAGCTGGAGGACAAGGGGCCCTCAAGAGCCCAAACTGCCACCCAGGGACAGTAGCTGGCCCCTGGGGCAGCCTGCTGGGGTCACAGACCCTTCAGCTGGAGGACAAGGGGCCCCGCAAGAGCCCAAACTGCCACCCAGGGACAGTAGCTGGCCCCTGGGGCAGCCTGCTGGGGTCACAGACCCTTCAGCTGGAGGACAAGGGGCCCTCAAGAGCCCAAACTGCCACCCAGGGACAGTAGCTGGCCCCTGGGGCAGCCTGCTGGGGTCACAGACCCTTCAGCTGGAGGACAAGGGGCCCTCAAGAGCCCAAACTGCCACCCAGGGACAGTAGCTGGCCCCTGGGGCAGCCTGCTGGGGTCACAGACCCTTCAGCTGGAGGACAAGGGGCCCTCAAGAGCCCAAACTGCCACCCAGGGACAGTAGCTGGCCCCTGGGGCAGCCTGCTGGGGTCACAGACCCTTCAGCTGGAGGACAAGGGGCCCTCAAGAGCCCAAACTGCCACCCAGGGACAGTAGCTGGCCCCTGGGGCAGCCTGCTGGGGTCACAGACCCTTCAGCTGGAGGACAAGGGGCCCTCAAGAGCCCAAACTGCCACCCAGGGACAGTAGCTGGCCCCTGGGGCAGCCTGCTGGGGTCACAGACCCTTCAGCTGGAGGACAAGGGGCCCTCAAGAGCCCAAACTGCCACCCAGGGACAGTAGCTGGCCCCTGGGGCAGCCTGCTGGGGTCACAGACCCTTCAGCTGGAGGACAAGGGGCCCTCAAGAGCCCAAACTGCCACCCAGGGACAGTAGCTGGCCCCTGGGGCAGCCTGCTGGGGTCACAGACCCTTCAGCTGGAGGACAAGGGGCCCTCAAGAGCCCAAACTGCCACCCAGGGACAGTAGCTGGCCCCTGGGGCAGCCTGCTGGGGTCACAGACCCTTCAGCTGGAGGACAAGGGGCCCTCAAGAGCCCAAACTGCCACCCAGGGACAGTAGCTGGCCCCTGGGGCAGCCTGCTGGGGTCACAGACCCTTCAGCTGGAGGACAAGGGGCCCTCAAGAGCCCAAACTGCCACCCAGGGACAGTAGCTGGCCCCTGGGGCAGCCTGCTGGGGTCACAGACCCTTCAGCTGGAGGACAAGGGGCCCTCAAGAGCCCAAACTGCCACCCAGGGACAGTAGCTGGCCCCTGGGGCAGCCTGCTGGGGTCACAGACCCTTCAGCTGGAGGACAAGGGGCCCTCAAGAGCCCAAACTGCCACCCAGGGACAGTAGCTGGCCCCTGGGGCAGCCTGCTGGGGTCACAGACCCTTCAGCTGGAGGACAAGGGGCCCTCAAGAGCCCAAACTGCCACCCAGGGACAGTAGCTG